>NC_081418.1:85895878-86197753 GCF_949786415.1 Peromyscus eremicus | reverse complement strand
ATAATAATACAAGACTAATACTAAAATTAGACCCACTATGTGACCTTACTGTATTGCTCCTGGGCATGAACTCCAATGGTGTGATGCTAGAGAGGTGGCTCAGTGGTTAGGCATACTTGCTGCTCTGACAGAGAATCCTAAATTCAGTTCCCAGCACCAATGTCTACAGTAGCTCCAGGGGATTCTATAGTCGGAAGATTTCTCTGGTCCCGCCTGGCCCGAGGTCCCACAGCCACTTATAAAATAATTACTTAGAGGCTTATATTAATTACCAGTTGCATAGCCTATGGCAGGCTTCTTGCTAGCTAGCTCTTACAACTTTACCAATTTCTATTAATCTATGTTTTGCCATGTGTTCCGTGGCTTACCAGTCTGCTGGCATGTTGTTCCTTGGGCAGCAGGCTGGCGTCTCTCTGCCTCTCCTTTCTCTTCTTGTCTATCTGCTCGGATTTCCACATGCCTCTAAGCTGCCTTACCATAGCCAATGCAGCTCTACTTATCAATCAATCAGAGCAACACATATCCACAGCATAAAGACATCCCACAACAGGATTCCCACAACCCTCTTCAAAATTTAAATGTAGACAATTCTAGATAAGTATACCACAGAGATACTTGCACATTCGTGTTTATTACTGGTATATCCACAAAAACTAAATGCTGAACCATCTTCGGTAGTTTGAGTAGGTATGGCCTCCATAGATTCATGTGTATGAATGCTTGGCTCATAGGGAGTGGCACTATTAGGAGGTATAGCCTTGTTGGAATACGTATGGCCTTGTAGGAAATGTGTCACTGTGGAGGCAGGCTTTGAGGTCTCATATATGCTCAAGCTAGGACTAATGACACAGTTGCTTCTGCTGCCTGCGGATCAAGATGTAGAACTCTCAGCTCTTTCTCCGGCACCATGTCTGCACACCACCATGATGATAATGGACTAAGGCTCTGAAACTGTAAGCCAGCCCCAATTAAATATTTTCCTTTATAAGAGTTTGCCATGGTCATGATGTCTCTTCACAGCAATAGAAACCCTAACTAAGACACCATCCTAGAGATCCATCAACAAATGCAGAGACCCAAAAAGGAAATAATATTACCTTGTAAAAGAGGAAGTGCAAGCAAGTGACTTCCAAAAAATTTGAGAAATGACAGAAACAGCTGGCTGCCTGGACAGTCACTCAAGGTTTCTCTGCAACTCTTCGGCCTACAAGCTTAGCATATCTGACAGACTCCTCTGTGAAGCAGGATTTTCTAAAGAGCTTTCCTATTTTGTCTTGGCAAGGATCATCAGTCCTTTGTTTTGTGTCTTGCTTGTCCATTTTGGACAGCATACTGTCAGCAGTCAATGCGAGGGCAGTTTCTTGCCCAGGCACTAACTTTTGCTACAATGAAAGTAAATTCTGTATGTAGTTTCTTCATTGCCCATCATCTTCTCTGAAGTAGATTGGTGCTGCCAGGAGCAGACGTATCTCATAGTCATAAAAAAAATCTATATTATTAAAACATCTTAAATGCCATCCATATTTTGTAGATCTCTGAAGTATTTGAAGATGACCTGTCTATCTAAAATATATCTCTGCTTGACCTCAAAAACATACCTAATATGACTACAAGTTCGATTGTAATGACTAAATACTAACTTACATTTCTTTATATCCTAAATAGTTGGTAATAATAACTTTCAAGGACTAGCAAGTTGCATTACATTGTTAAATGAACTGTATAGGTACAATACTTTGAACAAGATTAGAAATATGTGTACAGTATTTTCTAACAAAATCAATCTCAAATTTGTATCAATATACAAAATTTGTATACAATATACAAAAATTCAATCCAATGTAAAATATTTAAAATTAGTAGTTGTTTTCTTTGTCAAAAATCGTATGTTCATAAGTGTGCAGATTAATGTCAGGGTCTTCAGTTCGGTTCCATTGGTCTACATGTCAGTTTTTATGCCAGTACCAAGCTGTTTTTATTACTTTAGCTCTATAGTAGAGCTTGAAGTCAGGGATCATGATGCCTCCAGAGATTGTTGTATTGTACAGGATTCTTTTGGCTATCCTGGGTTTTTTGTTTTTCCATATAAAGTTGAGTATTGTTTTTTCCAGGTCTGTGAAGAATTGTGTTGTGATTTTGAGGGGGATTGCAATGAATCTGTAGATTGCTTTTGGTAAGATTGCCATTTTTACTATGTTAATCCTACCTATCGGTGAGCATGGGAGATCTTTCCATTTTCTGACATCTTCTTCAATTTCTTTCTTCAGGGACTTAAAGTTCTTTTCATACAGGTCCTTCACTTGCTTAGTTAGAGTTATCTCAAGGTATTTTATATCATTTGTGGCTATTTTAAAGGGCGATGTGTCTCTGATTTCTTTCTCAGCCTATTTGTCATTTGTATATAAGAGGGCTACTGATTTTTTTTTTTTGATATTTGTGCAGTTCTTGGCTGTCCCCAGTGATGAATTTCACAGGTTGAGAACACTGGCTGAATTTCTGTGTTATACAAATATGGAGAGTTAAGGAACTGCTGTCAACAATACACTTCCGAGAAAAGAGGAAATGTTACTTTTCCATCCATGTCTGACAAAATAATATGCAGCCCATGAGGCCAGGACAGGGGGAGCCAGAAATGTGAGGTGAGGATCCCCTGATAGCAATATTCTCCACAGCAATTGGATCATCAAGTTTATAACATAAAAAGTCCATTTTAGTGATTGAAAAAGGAAAAGATACTACTACTACTTACTGGTAGACCATGAATGGTTTACTCGTTATTCAAGTTTAGTGGTAGTAATTCCCAGTTTTGATCTGGTATTATCTTGAATTAAAAATTGCAAAGATCTGAATTATGTCCTTGTCAAATTCCATTTAAGATAACTTAACTTTGCAATTTCACTCTCCTAATATCAGATAATAATTTGTAAATATCAGGACATACACTAAAACATGATTAAAATTTCCTATATTTGCTAAATACTAAAAAATTGAATGTTTTACATTTGAGAAAGCTACAGATCAACACTGTCAATAAAAATGAGAGATATAGATATGCAATATAGATATCAGTGTAAGGACACAGCATTTTGCACATTAATGATTCTTAGACTCCAAGGAAAAACATCTTCAAACACCTGAGATACTTTTCCCTAATGTGTGACCTTGGGCCATGCTTAACAAGCTTCAAAAACCTCTGTTCCTAGTGTGTGAAATAAGTATGTATATCTTCCTCCTATGCTAAGAGACTCCATGGAAATATAAAGCAAGTGTGTTTAACAGGCTCCCATTTCATGATAACTGTTGGTTGTGAAACTGTATGTATGACAATTGAGGCAAAGGGTATATGAAGGCAATCTGATCGACTTCTTTGTTCTTTAAAACTGGAAAATTCCTAAATGTAAGACTTGGTGGGCAATGAAATGCTTTTGCTTGGAATTACCCCTCCATCTGGCCCTGTTAAATCTTAGAGGTCCCTATATCACAATTTTATATGAATTAGAGCACTAAAACCTCACTTAAAAATCTGTATGTTTGGTTTATGTGGTAGATAGACTAGTAGCTTCTGAAAAAGTCTACACTTTTAACCTCCATAACCTGCAAATATGTTGCATGCCAGGCCACAAATAATTACCAGATGTCGGGGCCTTGAGGTGAGATGATTACCTACAAGCTCGCATGGGCGGGACCAATCTGATCACATAATCTTTAAAAATGGAAGAATTCTGCCTGGCTGGATGTGAAAGATAGCAGAGGAGACATTCAAAAGTATTGATAAACTCAACCCATCATAGATGTTTCTAAGGAGAGGAAGGAATCAAATCTTGGCAGTCTCTACCAAACTGGCAGCCAACAAGAAAACAAGGACATTAAGGTTCTGTATCTCAAAGGAGTGAATTCTGCTAACAATTAGTATGAATAAGCATCAAGTCACCACCCTGTCTGTCAATGAGCACATTTTGCCTTTCTATAAGCCCAGTGAAATCCATGTCAGACTGCTGACTTAGGAACTGTAAAATAAAAGTTGTGGCACTCAGTCTGCCTCTGGTAAGGAGTTTGGCTGCACCTACAATTGGTTTCTCTTAGGTAGTAATGTCTATGTCCTCAGCATGTCCTGCCTGAAAAGAAAGTCTTTGTCTGACATCTTTGGCCCCTACACAGCCTACCAATTTTCTTCTGTAACTCTTTTAACATCTGGAAGGACTGGAGACTAATATGGGCAGGAAATTACTAAACCTCATTGTAATTTCTAGACACAAAGGGCTTAGGGGAGCTTCCCTGGTTGTCAGTACTTTGAGGACATTGTCATACAAGCACTAGAAGGAGCTATCACCATCCAGGAGGCTGAGGAATCTGGGTTTGAATGACTCCCGTTCAGACTATTTCCTGTGCCCCTTCCTTTAGCTAATGTTAGCCTGTTCTTTTCTCCATACTAAATCACAAGTGTAATAGATTTCGGTGGGTTCTGTGAATCAGGCCTATGTTCTGGTGGGAACCTAAATTTTCAACAATCCAGCTTGAATAGAAGGGTCTGAATTTATGGCTAGGTCTGAAGTAACAGTTTCTGGAACCGTTCCCTCAGACTGTCTATCTCTGTGAAAGACACTGACCATGAGAGATATTCTCTAGGTATCAGAAATAGCGAATTAACCATAAAAAAGGTAGAAGCCTGATTTTGCTGCTTGAAAGTGAAATGCCCGTAGACGCTTGTGTTTGAATGTTTGGTCTCCACCTGGTAGTGCTGATTAAGAAGGAGGTGGGATCTTAGGAAGCAGAGTTTTATTGGAGGAAGTGAGTCCATAGAGGGTGGGTATTGAAATTTTATAGCTCCACCTACTTCCAATTTACTTCCTGTTTTCTGATTGTGGATGCAATGTGACCAGATGCCTCACTCTCCTGCCACCATGTCTTTGTTACCAGGATGAACTGTAACCCCTTGGACTGTACATAGGAATAAGCACCACCATCCCCAAATTAAGTTGCTTCTTGCCAGGTATTCTGGTCACAGCAACAAGAAAACTAAAGTATTGTAAGTATAAATAGTTTGCCAACAAACAATTTCAGCAGTGTGTAGGGATGATAATTTTGATGGGAAATACGTCTACAAAACAGCAAGGGTGTGGGATGATTCATCCATCCCTAACAGGCTTGAGGGCCAGCCAGCCCAAACCAATAAAAAAATACTTTTTGAGAGCCAACCTGGGTCAGCCTAAGGGCCTTAGCAACAGCAACTGAGACATGAGCTGGAGATGACCTGGACCAATGAGAGGCAGCCATGTCACACCAGCAGATGCATATTCATCAGACTTCCCCCCAGGGTGGGGTGGAGGGTATATAAGGCTTGCCTCTTCTTGAATAAACTGAGCTTGGTGTTTCAACATTCTCCTAGTGTCTATGTCATGGACTCTGTGCCCCCTCCCCCAAAAGGGAACAACAACAGCACAGGACCCTGCCACACAAAGGAAGTCAGTGGTGCAGGAAATACCAGCCTGGGTGCCAATGAAGTGAAGTCCACACTGGGGCAGGACCTGGTGCAGTTTGAAGAACTATTCAGTCAGGGAACAGAAAGTCTAACAGGAGAATGTCCCATCATGGCAGCCACTTGTCACTTAGGAGTTTCTGAAGGCCAACAGAAGATTTCCTTCACAGACCTGCTTTTCAAGGAGAGGCTAAGAAGTCTCTCATGTTCACAATTATTATTGAATAAGCCTCAAACTCAGGACAACAGGCACCATAGCAACATTTTCCCAAAAGCTCACTGTTTTCAGTTGTATGTATGTGGTATCCATTTCTGTCTTTGTATCTGCTTGTATATGGACACATGTGAACAGGTGTCTCTGTCTCTGTCTCTGTCTTTTTCTGTCTCTCTCTCTGTCTCTCTCTGTCTCTGTCTGTCTGTCTGTCTGTCTCTCTCTCTCTCTCTCTCTCTCTCTGTGTGTGTGTGTGTGTGTGTGTGTGTGTGTGTGTGTGTGTGTGTGTATGTGTTTGCAAGTGAGGGCCAAAGGTTGAATAGCTTTCTTTAAAGGCTCTGTAATCTTACATATTGATGCAGAGTCTCTCACTTGAACACAGATGTCCTATTCAGCTAGTCTAGCTAGCCATCTTGTTTCAGATTGCTGTGTAACTTCATCTCAAATGCTGCTATTATAGGTGGTCCACTAAATTTGTCCAATTTTTGCATGGGTATCAGGGTATGAACTCCATCAATTATTTTACACATAGTGATCTCTCTAGCCCTATGAATCTCTCTCTCTCTCTCTCTCTCTCTCTCTCTCTCTCTCTCTCTCTCTCTCTCTCTCTCTCTCAAATTGGTTAACAGAATAGGTTTCCTTTTGATGTGTAATATCTTACTTACATTCAGCTGAGCTCATGATGCAGCCATCATAGAAACCCCATGATGCTGGTCTTTGGAGACAGGGAAAGCATTCAATAACTCTCAGTATAAATGGTGCAAAATGGCTCCACTAAATTGTAGACTTAGACCTTCTAATGAGTACTGATTCTTTCTTTAAAAAAGGTATTGATTTTATCTTTAATTATGGGAGTATGTGCATATGACTACAGATGCCTGTATAGTCCAGAAGAGGGTGTCAAAGCCCCAAAAAGAAGTTACAAATGGCTGTGAGCTGCCCAAATGGGTGCTGGGAAGCAAACTATGGCCCTTTGGTAGAGAGTATGTAGTTTCAGCTACTACGCTGTCTCTCCAGCCTCAAGTCTTAATTCTGTGACAGACCCATATTGCCAACAATCACATTTGAAAATATCCCTTACAGATTTTTCATTAACTGAGCTGCATATCATGTTCTTTAAAAGGGGGAAATGGAAAAAAATAGACTTCATAAAGGTTAGGAACATGTTGAGGAGGAGAGAATTCTGGTTTCACCAAGAAAGGCTCAGTGCTAACCACCTGTTCACTATACCAGCCTCTGTGACCATCATCTCTTCTTGGTCATGTATGCATAATTCTAAGCTCAGAGTCCTAATGTTGGTCCTGTAAAGGATCCTATCCATCACAGCAGAATATTTAGGCCATGCCTTGTCTTCTAAGAGCATTTTCATCTGTTTACAGATTGAACATTGATAGTGAAAAGCAGGATGAGCAGTATTGGCATTGGATGAGTTTCTCTAGACAAATTTAGAGGAAATGCCTCCACCTATCTAACAACTGCTAAGGAAGCAAAAGGTAAATTTTAGGGTGTGTGAGGGAAAATGCAGTAAGACACCTGTTCTCAGAGTCCTTCTCAAACCAGTGCTTTGACTTTGATTCCTCCTCCGGAGATCCCAAGGAAGAAAATGAAAGGTCTGAGTGAGCAATTATCTCAGCACATCACTTTGGTTTGAGAAGTTCTGATTGAGCTGTGGCCATCAGGGTACTTGGGAAATTACTCTGGCTTTTTGCAGGTGAGTGCCTGTAAGAATTAATATACTTTCCAAGTGGAACCTCATGCATTTTCCAGAAGTAGCCTAGATACATGTCAGCACCAATCTGATCAGATGTCCTCAAAGTCAGACACAACTAAACTCTCCTTCTGCTGGGAATTTCAGCAGCTGAGCAATAGAAATAGGGAGCTTATATTTTGTGTATGTTGTACGGGAATATGGGGACATGTAGTGTGTGCTAAGAAATCAAGTAGAAAAAAGTACTTCTCACCCATGGGCGAAGTCCTGGGCACTGTGACTGCCTATCTTTACAAAGTCACTCTTCCTCACTTCAACATTCTGTCCCTCTCTAGGACTTTTATCCTTCTTCTACAAAGCATCCTATAGCCATTCTTCCCTTGGTTACTGTTTAACAATCCTTAAATCTGAGATTATCAATCATCTATTTGGTCTCCAAATTTATACTCTAATTTATACTGTACTCTGATACCCTGTCAATCTTTCTGCAGCTCATTCAGTACCCAGGATACAAATTACCTCTCACTTGTGTCCAGACTTCAGTACCTGACTTGAAGGTCTGATCATTTTGACCTTATTCTCTCACCCATGTATCTGCTCTTCTTCTAGGTCTTACATAAATTTATCTATAGCTCTCTGAACAATGGTTCCTGGTTCTTTGCTGGTGTGATTCCCTTTCCATGGTATTTGCATGGAAGTCAGATGACAACTCATGGAAATCTCTTCTCTCTTTCCACACATGATCCTTGGGGATTGAACTTTGGTCTTCAGACTTGGTGGGTAATGCATTTCCCTGATGAGCCATCATGCTAACAAGGCTCTCTTCCTTCTTTTCTCATATTTACTTTACTTTGCCTTAGAGTCACACCGTGCTTTAGTTCAACTATGGAGTATCCCTCAATAGCACCCAACAAACTGTCACTCTTTCCATGTTCCCTTAGCAAAGCTGACTGCAGTGTTCATCTAGCACTGATCACACTGCCACTTGTTCACTAAGGTATGAGCCTAGAAAATGTAGAATCGCTTTCTGATATAACTTATGGTCTATTATTGTGTGCTAAAAGCTTGGCATAGAATTCAAATACAATGAACAATTCAATCTGCTGCTTCGGCTTCCCATTTGTTGACCTGGTTATTTAGAGAGAACTTATAGTGTGATGGTTGAGTCCATCATCTGGGAATCAAAGTACCTGAATTACAATCTCCTGTCTGCCACCCAGTATCTGTTTGAGTAAGTTACTAAACAGGAGATGATAGAAACTTTAGGGTCACCATAAGAATTAAATGAGTTGGTAAGAGTGAAGCATTGTAAGGGAAGTGCACAATTGGTAAAGGTTAGCAAGTTCATTTGGCTAAACTTTCCACAAATGGTAATCACTGAAGAACAAAGACATGGTGATGATTGGCAGAAAACATTGATTAGAATGAGGCAGGGAACGGTTCTATCCTCTTGAATTGTTAGCAGCTGTGATTATCCAAAGGCGACCTACACAAGATCAGGGCCTCTAACACTCTGCCATGATGATGGGAAGATTACACAAGGCTCCTCCTCTCCCTCTAAATATTTATATGGCAAATGGTTGGTGGGGGAGGGGCTCCTGAGACCTACCCCTATCTTCCTATAGGCAGTTAACAGTTATTGAACTTTTTCTTTTTCTTCAGTGGTAAGTTGCTGTGGTGGTTTGAATAAAAATGATCCCTAAGGCTCATAGATTTGACTGCTTAGACACCAGGGAGTAGCTCTATTTAAAAGTTCCATTTTTGGATATGAGGTGTGGCTTTGTTAGAGGAAGTGTGTCACTAGAAGGAGGAGCTTTGAGCGCTCTCTCTCTCTCGCTCTCTCTCTCTCTCTCTCTCTCTCTCTCTCTCTCTCTCTCTCTCTCTCTCTCTGCCTGCAGATCAGGATGTAGCTCTCAGCTCCTGCACTGTGTTTCCCACCACGATAATAGACAAAACTTCTGAAACTGTAGGCAAGTTCCCAATTAAATGCTTTCTTTTATCGGAGTTGCCTTGGTTATGGAGTCTCTTCACAGCAACAGGACAGTGACTAAGACACATGCTTTTGTCAGTATCCCTCACCTACGCTCCTGTAAATAACATCAGTCAAACTCATTGGTTCGCCAAGCTGTACTCGGGTGGAATCGTTTCTGCAAATTGACTGGTGTCCTATCTCGGATAAATAGATCCTTGTTTACAATTCAGAAAAAGTTCACAAAATCCATGAAAGGAAAGATTCGGAGCAAAAATGGCCTGGCAGATTCTACAAATGAGGAAAACAGCAAGCTAAGATGTGAGCTCACAGAGGCAGGAAGAAGCAGGAATATCCACATAGGTAGAAATCAGACTACAAGAGCAGAGTTCGTGGGGCAGATAGACAAATAACTGGAAAATTCCCATTCCCAGAATAGCTTTGGCTTACTGTTTGATCCAGCTTTGGGGAGTGAAACTTGTGTAATAACATAGCCAGAGAAAACCAAACCCTAGGCCCAGCCCTCCAGAAGTAATGGCATAAAATTGTTTTACCTCACATTGCATGGACTGCCCATATCCCCAGAGCTAACCCCACACAGCCATATCAGCACCCATAACCGATCTCTATATTGTGGCTTACAGACTTTTTTTTTTTTTATAACTTCTAAGGTTATAGGTCCCTTCTAGGCAATGTGCAGGCTGTGAGGAATGCAACACACAATGCCAGTCTCTGCCTTCTCCCTTCATCGCCTAACTCATTTTCTCCTCATAAAATATTCAGAGCATTTAAAATTATTACTTGATGCCTGAGTCATAATGTTGTTAAAGCTTATAAAAATCATCTCAGTGTTAATTCCCCAGACCCAGCTTTTAAAATATATTATTCTTCAGAATCCATCTATAATATAACCAGCAAAGGTCCTTTTTCTCGAAATTAACCGGAATAGTCAGAAAACAGATGAGGTAAAGAAGGTAAAATGCTGGTTAAATGAAGACAAGATTTGGATTTAGAAGTCATGAGCACGGTTCACAGACCACTTTGCTGTAAAAAGAGCACATTTGTCCCTAGTCACATCTATCATTCCTTGTGGGCTGAGCAGAAGACTATGCCAGGAAGAACGTTTGTAGTGGAACCTGAGAAATGTCTCCGTAGTGAAGTGTGTTTGCTGCTCCTGCAGAGGAGCCCAGGTGAGTTCCCAGTGACCACATCAAGTTGCTCACTACCATCTGTAACTCCAGTTCCCACAGAGCCAGTGTGCTCTTCTGTCTTCTGGCAAGTGAACAAATGGTGCATGTACAGATGAGCAGAGGAAAAAACACACGCATCTAAATAAAAACAAATCAAAGACCATTTGTCATTTCTTCTTACCACTGTTGATGAAACAATCTAGAAATATTGCCTAGCTTGTTTCATTATTTCTTTTATTTTTTATTAAGAAAATTTTTTTATTCATTTTACATACCAATCACAGACGCCCCCTCCTCCCTCCTCCCACCCCTCCAGACTCCCCTACCACACCACACCCCCCATTCCCTCCTACAAGAAGGTAAGGCCTCCCATGAGGAGTCAGCAGAACCTGGTACACTCAGTAGAGGCAGGTCCAAGCCCCTCCCTCTGCCTCAAGGCTGTATGAGGTGTCCCACCATAGGTACTGAGCTCCAAAAAGCCAGCTCATGCACCAGGGATGGACCTTTTATTTTTTGATATTACATTTGTTTGCCTCTTCTCTTCTTTCCCCACTTCAAATCATCCCATATCTCCTTCCTTGCTCTCTTTCAAATTCATGGTCTCTTCCATCGTTAATTATTGTTACCTATGTATATGTATATCTCTATACATATATGTTCCTACATACATAATTGCAACCTGCTCAGTCTATATAATGTTTTTTGTATGTATGCTTTCAGAGCTTATCAATTGGTATTGGATAATCAATTTGTGTGCTATTTCTCCAGTTCTCAGAATTCCGTAGTTGTCTGTAGCTCTTTATGTAGGGTTTAGGAATCGTGGTCTTCTCCTTGTCCACTTTGACTGTTCATTGTTGTTGTACTTATTCAGCTCATCTTTTTGCAGTCATGGTAGTGAAACTTCGTGGGTGTTGCTTTTGATATTACTAGGAGACACAAGCTCACAGCAAACTCCCCTTGCTCTGGCTCTCACTATCTTTCCACCCCCTCTCCTGCAATGCTCTCTAAGGTGCAATAGTTATTTTGTATATGTATCCATTGGAACTAGACTCCATAACTCTCTGCATTTTGACTGCTTTTCGTTTTCTTTAATGGTCTCCATCTGTTGAAAAGAGAAATTTCCTTCACGAGTGGTGGAAACTACACTTATCTGTGGATATAAGGATGAATGTTTATAATGCAGCTGGAGATTATATTAGTTTAGTGATTTTTCTTTGGAATTCATTTCTGCCTCACAAAGAGGCACTTATAGTGCTAGGTGGCTCAGTGACATCTAGTACATTCAAGAACCATGTCTAAACTTGCCAACCGCAAAAGTCAGATAAGGAGACAAGGAAACTGGAGTCTGAGTTGCTGCAGCAGGAGGCTCAAAAGAGCCTGGACACAAAGGCTGAGCCTAGAGGAACCAGGAACTGTGGGAGATTAAGGGAAGGGTATTGTCTAGTTACCACTTTTCTAAAAATAGACCAAAGTCTCTCATCAAGATGGTATTAAAAAAAGAACCATGACTCAAAAAGGAATAAGTCACTGTCTCAATGGTCAAAGAGTAAGCCAGGTGAAGGATGTCCTAAAACAATGTGTCAATAAAAGGAACTCTTGGAATGCTCTTGCAGGAAAACTTAGCTTCTCTTTATCATTGGTGGATATAATTGCACAGGAAACTATTAAAATTCTGGGTGACTGTCAGCATTTACAGAGCATGGCTTTAATGCTGAAAAGGATGTGGTGTGACCAAGAGGGGTCCCCATTTTGATGCTGTAGAAGACAATGAAAAACTGTTAACTATTTTGAAAAAAAAATTCCTCCACATTCAAACAAGTTGGTGTTGCTTGTTTATCTACTTAGTTGGGTGTCTTAATCCTTAACACAAAGACTATATCTTTTAGTCATGAAAGAATAGCAATTCAAATACCAGATGAGATATAAGATCTACTAGAGACACCTGAAGCTTCACAGTACAATCAAGTAAGATAAGTGATGAATTTACACATTAGCATTATAAGCTCCAGTTCTAACACTATACTTCAGTTGATAGCCTCGCTCACAAGTTGTAGTTAAGACACACAGCATCCCATAGATGGGCCACTACATACCAATGCCTCATGAGTGAGCACCTGCTTTTAAGAAGTACCTTCTGAACAACTGAAGAAAGACACCCTGCTTAATTGATTCAGCAAATTTCTGTTTGCAGACACTAATATTCAGAGTTGAAGCTGAGACCACTGGACAGAAAAGAGAGTATAGCAACTGGTGTATTGTGAAAAGAGATGCACCCCATAGGCTCGAGTATTTGAACACTTGCTCCCCCTGGGCCATGGTGCTGTTTGGGAAGGTTGCTGAACCTTTAGGAGATTGGGCCTTGGGAGTTTATAGACTCTCCCTTAGTGCACGCTCTCTGCTGGCTCTGCAGTTGTGATGTGATCTCCCAGCTCCCTGCTCTTGCTGACAAGCCTCCCTTGCCATTATGGACATCTCACCTTCTAGAACAATAGGCCTTAATAAACCCTTCCTTCTGTAAACTGCATTTAGTCATGGAATTTTATCACAGCAACAAAAAAGGAACCAGTACAGAAGTGCATGTAGAATCCCAGAATGGATATAGTTCTCAGCAGAACAACCAAGCAGTGCATATTAGTAAAAATGGTTCTGGTTCTGAAAATGGAAAAGAAATGACGAATGAGGTGCCTACAATTGCTCCAAGGGAGGGAAGTTGTTCGAGCTGTCACATTTGACATGGAAACTGGGACTCTGATAACCACCAACAATAACAAAAAGCAGAAATGCAGTGCTTCAAGTAAGTATTAGCTCAAATAACAGGAGTCTCTCTCTTTCTTTTTCTGTGTGTGTGTGTGTGTGTGTGTGTGTGTGTGTGTGTGTGTGTGTATGTGTTCATGTGTGTTTGCATGAGGAGACCAGAGGAAAACACCAGGTGTGATTCCTCAAGCACTGCCTACCTTTCTGTTGTGGGATAGGGTCTCGCACTGTCTGGAGATTGCCAAGTAGGCAAGGCTGGCCAGCCATGAGTCCACCTCTCTGCTTTTACTGTCTCCCAAGCACTGGGATTACAAATAAGCACCACAACACCTGCCTATTCTTAACACCAACTCTGGGAGTCAAACTCTGGTCATGTTGCTGGTAAAGCAAGCACTTTACCAACTGAACCTGAGCTCCAGCTCCTCAGATTTGTTTTTTTCTGTCTTGGATGGAAAATTGTGATGTTTTCAAATCTGTGATGAATATTTGGGGTTTGGAGGGTTTTAACACAGCTGTTCTCAGCTCAGTATAGTTGTAATTGATTAAAGCTGTCGTTTTCATCTCTTAAGTTGAAAATGTTTATTGGATTCATTTTGGAATGTTTTAGCAGTAAGATATTAGAATCTCATAAATAGAAGCATGATGCAATCAAATTTTATTTCTAGAATAGTGTTAATTAAAATATTCTATCACAACAAAAATCAAATTTTCTTTGAAAACATGAATATATAAAGGCCAATACACTTTCACTCTATTTTTTTTAAGCAATAGCATCCAAGCACAATGGTGCCTTCCTGCCAATCCCAGCTCTCCAAAGGTCAAAGCAGAAAGATCACAAGTTTAAGCCCAGTTAGAGCAATTTATCAAGTCCTCGTCTCAATGCAAAATGCAGAAGAGGGCTGGTGATGTAGCTCAGTGGGAGAACACTGACTGAGCAATGGGGAGGACTGGCAGAAGCCAGAGTTCTATACAGATCTTCCCCACACTGCTTCCATGCTCTCCACATGACTCTGTTGAATATTTTCTGGTCATCCACATGTTTTATGAAATCATTAAATCAATTAACAATGTTTAAAAAACCCAAATCGTTCTAATATTTATTTTCTTTGGTTTAAAAAAATCCCTTAGAGATTGCTTACAATAATCAAGGCATTTTGACTTCTTTTTCTTTATAATTCAACACAAGAGATACTACAGGATTTTAACAAGGTGAAAATGTTTGTGGATGTAGGATGCACAACAGTGTTAGCCACATAACAGTGTTAGCCATTTCTTTATGTGTGATATTCACCTGCCCATATCCTATTTGAAGATTCAAGTTCCCAATTAGACAATTGTATTTTTCCCTTAACTTAGTTATAGTAGTAATGGTGATATTCTAGAGTTGGCCTTTTTTCCAACACAACATGGGCACTTTAATGTTTAATGTTTAGCAGTTTAATGACTGTTCCTGTCCTGCTGAAGTGTGCTACCACCTGCATTTATAATGGAGGGATATTAAAGTGACTCACCATCTTAAGAAAGTGCATCAAGGATGATAGAAGGAAACCAGTCACAGAACGTTGAAGAACAGTGCTGAACACTTTGAGAAATATAAACATGGAATAAATAAAAGTATAACCCAGTCGTTGTTCTGGTCTGAGGAATAGTGATATTGTATTTATCCTGGTGTTATTAATACATGATCATGATTTTATGAACAGCTTATGTGTCCTCAATAATGAATGCTTCCAGAATTGAAACTAAAAGTTTTCCAGTGATGTCTGTAGGGAGCAGAAAAAGCTGTCTTTCTGAGAACTGAGTGGCTTTAAAGACTGATTTGGCCTGTTTACACAGAGGGAGAAGACAAATGCATAATGGCAAAGTTGCACAAATCCAAACAATGTGTAGTCTGTATGTATTTGGCAAATTTAGAGAGTGTACTGTAGTATATCTATCTTATCTTACTGAGTCCAAAGTTTTATACCTAAACCATCATAACTTGTATTACCAGCCTAAAAATATCCTTTTTGACTTTAAAACATCTTCTTAGATAAACAACTTAAGTTTTTATGTTTTTCAAACTTATAAACTTTACATTTCTTATAGAAGTTTCTTTTCTGAATTTGGTAACAAGGAAAACTGTAAAACTATAACTATCTGATCTTCAATCCCATCAGAGACCAGAGAAGGATATAATATTACCTGAGTGAACAAGAAGTGCAGAGCAAGCAACTTCCAAAACTATAGAAATAACAGAGGCAGCTGTGTGCCTAGACAGTCGCCTAAAGTTCCTCTGTAATGTTGGGACATCCATCTTCAGCCTACAGGCCTAAAATACCTGACAGACTTTTCTATGAAGCAGGAACTTTAAGGGACTGTCCTACTGTCCTACCTTGTCTTAATAACATTCAGTAGTCACTTTCTTTTTTGTCCTCCTTGCCCAATTTGGACAGCATACTGTCAGCAGTCAAGGCAAAAGTAGTTTCTTGCCCAATGGCTAACAATGAAAGCAAACTCCATATGTAGGTACTTTAAGTCTCATCATCCTTTTTTGAAGTAAATTGGTGCTGCCGGAAGCAGATGTGTCTCACTGTCATGAAAAGCCTTATGTTGTTAAAACATTTTAAATGCCATATTCCATAGGTCTCTGAAGTGTTTGAAGATTACCTATATATCTAGAATATATCTGTTTAATCTTGAAAAATATCCACATGACTATAAGTTTGATTGCTATAGATGACTAATTACTAACCTACATTTCTTAATTATCCTAAACAGTTTGTAATAATAGCATTTAAGGACTAGAATTTTACATTGTATTTTTAAGTGAGCTCTACAGGTACAATACCTTAAACAAAAGTAGAAATATATATACAGTATGATATAAAAAATAACCTTAAATTTGTATCAATATACTATATTCCCCCTTTTTCTTTTCAGAAAGAGATCCTTAAATCCAACCTCCCTTGCTTTGTTTTTGCCCTTACCGTGACCAGTAACAATTTGAAACCAACTCCCCTAAAGGATGACAAATATCTATAACCTACTGAATGACCCAAAACTACCCACCCCACCTCTTGGGAATGTGGGCATCGTGTTCTCTAGACTGCTTCCTGTTGTCTGGGAGCAATAACTGGGGATCCTGAGAAAACTGAGATAATGCTCAAGTCCTGGGAGAGTTAGTTGTATTATTTTTCGTTTAGTCTCTGTGTGATGGGAAAGTGTAGAAATTATCTGAAGTGTGGCTGCAGTAGTCTGTGAGGCTGAACCACCTCAGCTAGCAGCTTTGAAGTTGTTCTGGATGAAGAATTTTCAGAAAACTGTAACAGAGGCATTTGAGAGACTGGATCACCTGGGCTACTTGTCTTCATTGGTGTATTGTCCTTTTTTTTCTAAAAACACACAAACTTTTAAAAGTAACATACATATCTGCATTAACACAAGTATGGAGTGTGTGGTATTCACAAGTCAGTTAAAGATGATTTTTTTGTTCTATGTCTGAGCAGGTAAAAGTCATCTGTTAACTTTATAAGTTCATTTGGATTGTGTAACCAAACCTCTATCCATGCCATATGAAGGGAAGGCATGTAATAATAAGTCATGAGCACTCTGCAGCCAACAAGAAAGATTTATCATGTCTCATCCAGTATCAGAGCTGTTCCTAGGCAGAGTGTTCAGCATACATGTCACCTGTCTTATAGTCTTTTCTGTCTTCCTTCCTCATGCCTATAGCCAAGATCCTCAGAAGTTCTCCCTTGGTCAAAGCTGATCTCTATTCATTTTGAAGGAATCCACAGCTTTGGATTTTCTATGGAAACAAAGGCATAACCTCACCCTCAACACAGCATATTTCTCAACTTCCATTCTGAAGCCAAGACATCTCTGAAGTATATAAACTGGTTTAATTTAGCAGTCCTTTCCACAATCCAATGTCTTTCAGCAGCTACCATTAACTCATCAGCAGTCAAAAAATTCAAAGTCAAGAAAATACCATACAAGATCCAGATGCCCTATGTATTTCCCATTCGTATGTGGCTTGTTTTTGTTTTGTTTTGTTTTGTTTTGTTTTTTCTTTTTATTACCTTACTCTTTCTTTAAAGACTTTAATTTTTTTAATTATTTATTTTCTCTATGGCTGCCTATACACATTTTATTTTCTTTAGCATCTAAAGACATTTTTTAAACATATTGTATCTGTTTAGAGGATTTCTCAGTCAGAACCTGACTTTTTACATGTTTGCAGCCATCTTTGACCAACCTTAAACTGCTAAGTGGCAGCTAGCCCCTCCACAGCATGACTCCATTTAGCACATGGCCTGATGACTGACTCTGCCCCCTTCAGGTTAGTGGGAGCAGAGCATCATGTCTGAGGCCCCACCTATTTGCCCCAGCTCCAATAGGTGCTTCTACCTAGTCTGCTGCCACCTAGTAGTGCACCATTCACTGCTCATAACCCCATTCAAGTGCTCAGTAGCAGGGCCTCTTACAAGAGCCATGCTTGTGCATGCTGCAAGCACTGAACCTACTCAGAACTTTTTCTTTCTCAGTCCCTATGTGGATTTACATGCCATTAGCTGGGCACCAAATGTGACAAGTCTTTGTCCTGCTAGCCAGCTCCCAAATAATGGTACACAGACTTCTTATTAATTATGAAAGCTTGTCCTACAGCTTAGGCTTATTCCTAACTAGCTCTTACAACTTAAATTATTGTTTATATTAATATTATATTATTATTTATATTAATTTATATTAATCTATGTTCTATCATGTGGCATTGCCTTTCTTCCATCTTGTACCTCCTGTTTCCTCTCCACGTCTCCTGGCATCTCCTGCTTGCCTAGGTTTTTCCTCCTCTTCCTTTCTCTCCTCAGAAATCCCATCTATACCTCCTGCCTGGCTATTTGCTGTTCAGCTTTTTATTACAACAATCACAGCAATACACCTTCAGACAGTGTACAAATATCCCACAACAGAGGAGAGAGTAGAAGAGAGGAATTTGGGAGTACTGAGCTCATGAGATAAAGACATACATGAGAGAGGAATAAATCTGTAGACAAGTTGCATCTAACTGAATTTATTATGAAGACTGAGGGAACAAATTTCTTGTGCCTGTATATTATCACTAACACACTGAACCATCTTAATTTTCCTAAGCTTTAAATACTTTAAAATGCAGAGTGTGTCTTCATCCAGGGAGTTAACAGCAACAGAAGAAATGAAATCACTATTATTTGAATGGTAAAGACTCTCCAAAGATATAAGTCATTATTCATGGTCCCAAGCTTGGTGCTATGGAGGAGGTGCCCTCGAGTCCTTTGAGGGGATATTGGAGCCTGGCCCTTCCTCCTTCTTCTTTTGCTTCTTTCCTGGATTTTAGAACAGTTTTGCCACACAGGCCTCCAGCATCCTCACAGAGGCCTAAAAGCAACTAATCTGCCCTATCGCAGGCTGGAACTGCCTCTATGAGACAAAGAAAACTTTTTTTCTTTATAAATTGTCTCAGATACCTATGGAAGTATAAGAAAATTTAAAAGTCTTTTCTATAAACAAGCTATAATCCATATAGCCACCAATGTTGGGTGTAGACTAAGGGACTAGATGAGAGATAAGGAGCTTCCCAGAAAAGAGAAAATTAGTTTACTCCAGCCAGAGCTCACTGGGTATACAAACCATACTTAAGGGCAGTTCTGGATGGGTGATATGGGGAGAGGAAGTAGAATGTGAGGACCAAATAGGGAGAGAGAAGGAAGCAGTGGGTCAAGGGAGGAAATATGGGGAGAGATAGCTAAAACCAAGGACCATTAGTGGCATCATATAGAAACCCACTACAGTTGAAGCTTCTTAAAATATATACATATATGAAAAGTCTAAAAGGGAACGCCAAACAATGGGAGAGACAAAGCCTCAACTAGACATCCTTTGCCATCCAATGAAACTTCCAGTACCAGGAATGGCTCATAACTAATTAAACCATTGGCCAAAGGGGCCCCATGGAAACCCCCAAACAGCCCAAGATATTACCAAGGCTATTTGTTGTTCTAGAAAAACTGGTGGGAAGGCCCTAATGCTGAAGACAACACCTACATAACTCATTGAGCATGGAGAAGTTGTGCGCCGATGCCTACCCAGAGCCATCACCCCTACTGACTAGTTTTCATGGTGCTGAAAGATGCTCTGCACACTTGCAGAGGAGAAAGGTAAACATCAACCCAGAAACAAACCCTGTGATCTACAATGATGATCTGCCTGCAAGATACGCTTGTGCAACAGTGGCACAAAGTTGTGGGAGTAGCCAAACACTATTTGATTAGAATTAAGGTCCACTCCAGGAGATGGAACCCATGCCCCAAACTGCTCAGATAGCCAAAACTCTAAGACCATGAACCTATGGAGAAAACGAAATACTATTGTTCTGCTAAAGTAATGTAGCAATAAAATGACTCCTAATAACATTCAGATATACTCACAGTCAGTATCTTGCTCAGCCATCATCAGAGATGCTTCATCCTGCAGTAGATAGAAACAAATACAGAGACCCACAACTGTACAAAGTAGAGAGAATGAGAGACCTTAAAACAGTCCTAAATTGGATGCCTCCATCAAATACCTCCCCTTAGAGTTCAGGGAACCCTGTGGAAGAGGTGATAGAAAGACTGTGAGAGCAGGAGGGATGGAGGACACCAAGGAAACAAGGCCTTCTAGACACGACAGGACTGATGCACATATGAACTCACAGGGCCTGTGGCAGCATGCACAGGGTCTGTACATGTATAAGCCAGAGAAGTCCCAGTACAGAGAGGAGAAGGTGACATAAGCCCACATGCCTAACCCAGAAGCTATCTCCGACTGATAACTGCTCACAAAGAACAACTTAGTTTGCTCCAATGGAATCTCACTGTGTATACAAACCACACTCAAAGTCAGGCCCCATGTCCAGCCATAGAGGGCCAACACAAAACAAATTCAACAGTATTTTTGGAGGTTTTATTGTCTCATGATGCTTTGCTTGGGCTGCTTTTTTTTTTTCCTTTTACGGGTCTTTTGTGTATATATTATGGTTTCCAATTTTCTTTTTAAGAGTTTTCTGAGTGTGTGTGTGACTTTGTATGTCTCTGAGTCTGTGTGTGTTTCTTGTGATTTTTTTTCCTTTGGCTCTTTTATTTTCCTACTTGTTTGTTTTTTGGTTTTTTTGTTTTGTTTTGTTTTTGTCATATTCTGGTTTATTTTATTTTATCTTTTTTATTTTATTTATTATTTTTTCTTTTATATGCCTGTTTATTTTCTAATGAGAAAGAGGAATGGTGTGGGTTGGGTGGAGAGGATCTGGGAAGATTTGGGGAAGGGGAAATCATAATCAGAATACATTATGTGAAAAATGTCCATTTTCAATTAAATAAATAAAATGAAAGAAGTAATTTTAAGAAAACTTGTTTCTGAATGGAAGCAGGAGGCTCCCAAGTTCACATCCTGGCCAAGATGTTAATGGCAGTTGGTGGTTGCTGAGGGAGGGAAGAAGCATCTTTCTTTGAAGAGAAGCAGATATTGGTAGGTTGCCCAAACTCCAGAGGATGGCCCCAAACACATGTACATACAGCAGCACTAATTGAATTCAATGGGTTTTTTAAACAAAAACATGAATTTGGGAGGGAAATAGAAAATATTTTAGGAGTGGTAAAGAAAGCTGGGGGGAAGAAGCAGGGGATGGATATGACCAAGATACATTGCACATACGTATGAAATTTTCAATAAATTAAAGAAAGAAAAATCAATTCTAGTAACTTCCTAACTATAAACACACTGAAACATGGATTAATGAAAAACTTGTCTAAACTGTATTTCTATTGTAACAGAAAACTAACAAACATCTAACGGCAATTACTGAAGTAAGATTCCCTTGACGGACATACCTTTGTCATTGTAGGTAAGGACAACATAAAGCAGACTGGAACCTTGTTTACAATTATCTAAGATGCAGAGCCTGTAACAGTAAATTTGGACACTTGCAAGGACTCTCTCTTTTCAGTGACATGTGTT
This sequence comes from Peromyscus eremicus, assembly GCF_949786415.1. NCBI lineage: Eukaryota > Metazoa > Chordata > Mammalia > Rodentia > Cricetidae > Peromyscus > Peromyscus eremicus. Next base: position 86,176,429 of record NC_081418.1, on the reverse strand, counting down.
CACTGTCTCCTATTTATCTTACTGATAAGCAGTAGATTCCTAGGCAGTTACAGGGAGGGGTGAGCAATCACTTAGCAAACAAGACAGCAGATTATTAGTTACATATACTGAGAGCCTTGGTCATGCAGGACCACAGAAGGTTGTAGTCCAGAACTCGTGGTCCCATAAGAAAGCATTTGGCTTATCTGAGAAACTGCAGGTAACTGAGCCTGTGCTTTGGGGTAAGAGGGAACCCAGCCTGGTAGCACAGCAGTGTGTGTATTTGGGGGGTGACTTAGAAAGATGTGATTCCTGGGAATTAAGTGATAAAGGAAACTGGGAGCTGAGCCATTTGAAACACTCCTGGCTTTCTCAGATGTCAAGAACATATAATACAGGGTCACAATTTTAGGCATGATCCTATAATCAAGGAACCAGCATATTAACATGAAACTGGAAATCAAATCCACATCTCAGCAGAGTAAGTACAGATCCAAGAAAGGGAAAGAATGTGGCAGGCGTGAAACAGATGTTTGAGACATTCGTTGCTTGTAGAGGGGAAATAAGGAAGACAATCCTGGAAAAGTGAGTCGCCCCCAGTTTATTACCCACACTCTGCAAGAAAGTCTGTGATATACCATGAGCTATCATATTCAAATTATCAATAAAACTGTCAGGTGGCCAGTGCTATTACACGGAAATAAACTCTTGGAGAAGATTTTTATGCAAATATTAAGAAAAACAGATGCCAAAACAGACATTTGCATTTAGTAATTACATTGTAAAGTCATTAATGGTGACATAGACTGGGAACAGGCAGAAGTTGGGATGAATAGACTTCAACAAAGACCTTGATAAACTTATAGGAAGCTAAGGGCTTGGATAGCTCTGGTGAAAAGCTTTGTACTCTTGCATCAACTAATCATTACAGACAAGCTGTCAGCATGGAGGAAATGCGACCTTGAGTAAAGGCAGCTCCCTGAAGTTGAGGCAATTCTCAGGGGAGGGACTCAAATCTGTCAGGCACAGAGGAACTCATTTACTGAGAGATTAGGCATTGACATCCCAAAAGGGAGGATCTGAGTGAGACACCACAGAATACATTGCAAAGGCATAAACAACCTGCCCATGTTCACAGTCATTACTCTTTGGTGCCAGAACTTAAACCCAAGTCTATCCTGTTCCAAGTCCATGTTCATCTTAATAGTGTCCAGTTAGCTCTAGTGCAGTGCAGGAGAGGGGTGAGAATGCCTGTAGACAAATTTCTAGACAGTCTTATTAAATAAGAAACACAGAGCCAAATACAAAGGTAATAGTCGAAGAGATCAGAGAACTAGCAAAGAGCCACGACTACCTTATCTTACCACCTCACTCCCGTCACTTCCCCAGAGAGAGATTCTTCCTGTCTGACTTGTGTTTTTATTGCTTTCCTGTTCTGCCTTCTCATTGGCTCTAAACCCAGCCACATGACTTCCTTGTCACTGCCTGTCTATACAGACCTCCAGGTCTCTACGGTTGGTACTGGAATTAAAGACTCCTGTCACCAAGCTTGGCTGAGTCCTTGACCACACAGAGACTCTGCCTGCCATGTGATCAAATTAAGGGTATGGGCTACCACTGCCTGACTTCTGCTCCTGGCTCGCTATGACCTCTGATCTGCAGGCAAACTTTATCCTCTTCCCTAGCTTCACTTATTATTATTATTATTATTAGTAGTAGTAGTAGTAGTAGTAGTAGTAGTAGTAGTGATATTCACCTTTTATTATTCACTCACTCCCATTAGAGACCCTATGTTCAGGTGACTTTCACCAAGCTTTTTGTATAGGCTGATTTTGACCATCAGCATCCTAAAACAGATTATAATGTGCTCCTTTGCCTTGAATCACTACAAAACCTATTTAATATATATGTGATACACATATATACATACAATGTGTATCATATGTGGAATGTATAAATGCATATATCAGCAAAATTTCTACAGTTAATAGCTTTCACCTCGGCGCTTTTGAAAACTGCCATTGTTACCAAATGCACATTGTTGCTTTGATAAATCACTGACCACCATCAAGGAAAGAAGCTCATGGCAGGAACTTGGAGGCAGGAACAGAAGCCGAGAATGTAAGGAAATGCTGCTTACTAGCTTGCTTCCCCTGCCTTGCTCAGCTACCTTTCTTATATAACTCAGGCCTACCTGCACAGGAGTGGCCTTCCCACATCAATCATTAATCAAGAAAATGCCCACAGGCCAAGCTGATGAAAACAATTCCTCAACTGTGTCTACTCTTTCCAGATAACTCAGGTTTCTATCACATACACACACACAAAAATTCACCATCATGCATATATTTTCTGTATGTATACATATGTATACAGTGTGTGGTGTGTATATAGTCTATAGTCCATGGACATTATTGTGTGCAGATACACAGCTTATGCACACACATGTGGAGACCAGAGGGAGATATTGGGTGACTTCCTGTAACATTTTTCATCTTAATTTTTTAATTTTTTAGGAGGGGAGGTAAGATTTATTTTTATTATTTTTGTTCTCTCTCTCTCTCTCTCTCTCTCTCTCTCTCTCTCTCTCTCTCTCTCTCTCTCTCTCTCTCTACCAGAAAGGGGTGTCAAATCCCCTGGAGCTGGAGTTACATGTGGTTGTGAGAAGTCCAACATGGATACTGGGAACCAAACCCAAGTTCTCTAGAAGGGAAACACGCACTCTTAACTGTTGAGCCATCTATCCAGCCCCTCACTGTGTTTTGTTTTGTTTTTTCGAGACAAGGTTTCTCTGTGAAACAGCTCTGGTTGTCCTGGAACTAGCTCTGTAGACCAGGCTGGACTCGAACTCACAGAGATCTGCCTGCCTCTGCCTGCCCGAGTGCTGAGATTAAAGGTGTGCACCACCACTGCCAGGCATTTCACCTTGTTTTGTGAGGCAGAGTCTGGCATTTAAATATGAAGCTCACCATTTTTGGTAGGATGGATGACAGCTCATCTCCCAGAACCTCCTTGAAGTAACAGGCATGTGTAGTCATATATGCCTTTCTATGTGCACTGAGAATTTGAACTCAGTTCATATATTCTCAGACAGTGTTCTTATCCACTGAGTCATCTCTTAGCCATGAGAAGTGTGACTTTATGAATCACATTTCTCATTAGAACATAAAATGATGGTGAAAAGAAAATATAGAGGAGTAAACATAGATACTGCTTAATGTCCCTCAAAATGAGAAGGAAAAGCCAATTTTAGCCCTAGCTCCTTGGATCCAGTCGACATAGAATTGATGGGAAAGTGTTGTCAGCCAATCTCACTGATTAAAAATGAAAAGCAAGTGTACTGGTTAGTAATATAATGGGTGTAAAGCTGTGTCTTTGAGTGTGTGTGTGTGTGTGTGTGTGTGTGTGACATACACACACACACAGAGATCATTAAGTGTCATAATGAGTATTGAGTATTGTCTGTCTGCATCTACTGTCTGTGAGATAGTGTGAAAATACCACGCATTTGAACAATGTACCCCAGTGTATCAAGTGGGAGGTCCCAGCCTACTCTAAAGCAGCTGTTCAGCCCTGCTGCCCTTTATCTACCTCAGTACCAACCTGTAAGGAAGGAATTCCAATTCAGCTTCACTTCTCACTAGCTAAAAGTGAAAGAGAAAGTATTTTTGTTTCTCAGAAGTTCAGATGATAAGTAAAAAATCATAAGAACAATCTTAGCAACTAAAGTTTGCAAACACTTGAACTTGGTTGAGCAAAGCACTCCCCTGTGGCTAATTATCGTAGCGCCTTGAACTCACAGACACAGTTTCACCTTCAATGCTTTTACCCAAAGTCCATTTTTGCAGATTATGAAACAAATAATCTCACAAAAGAGTAAAAAAAAAAATCAGTTTTCTTTTCAAGATCAAGAAAGCAGATCAAGGGGTTGGATACACATCTGTCATATTTCCAGGGACAGAGCTCCTACTGCTGGACTTGGTCTTGGCTGATAATGTTCTGTTTACATCCAGAGGTTGTGGGAATGTCTCCCTTGCACATAACAACTTCTACAAGATTGCAATGATGGCTTCTCTTTATCAGTTCCTCTATGAGTCCGTTACAACAGTCACATAAAATCTCAGTCTCTTGACTCTGGTTGCTGGACTCACCCACTCTGTGTTAGCTACTTTTCTCACTGCTATGACAAAATGTACAAATGAAGCAACTAAACAAAGGAAGTTTTGGGGGCTCATTGTTTATGAGTGCGGTCCACTGTGTTAGGTATGGCACAGTAACAGGTGTGGGAGGCAGCTGCCCACGTTGTATCTACAGTCAGGAAGCAGAGAAAAATGAATGACTGTGCTCAGTTCACTTTCCCTTTAATACTCAGTCTAGGGACCCAGCCCACAGAATGGCTTCCTGTGTTTTGGGTAGCTCCTCCCATCTCAATTAACCCAATGTAGAAACTCACTCACAAACACGCCCTGAAATCTGTCTCCTAGATGATTCTAGGAGTATTATATATGGTCAGGCAACACTATTACACTCATCATCCATATCTCTAAAACACAGAAGGGAATAACAAGTCCTAGTCATTGTGAATTGACCACGATAAGCACTATATCTTCACTTGATCTTAGCCAAAAGGCCGAGAAGCGATAGCACTATATCTTATGAAAGGTCCTTTGTCTACTAACTTTCTGGAAACATCTTTCACTTGAAAAACTGTCCCAAAGTTACTAGTTACCAAGACATTTAGACACAAGTCTATATATATAGTTAAATGAACTCTAGGTTGATAACATATTGGATGAGACTTCCTTAAATCTGAATGAGAAACACCAAATTTCAATGAAATACATGGACCAGTGGTTCTCAACCTTCTAAATACTGTGACCCTTTAATACAGTTCCTCATATTATGGCGACCCCCAACCATGAAATTACTTCATTGTTACTTCATAACTGTAATTTTGCTACTGTTATCAATCATAATGTAAATATCTGATATGAAGGATATCTCATATGCAACCTTTGTGGGGTTGCAACCCACATGTTGAGAACCACTGACCTAGAAGGTATGACATTAACCATTAAAGTGATAGTTATCTTAGTTCAGATAATTGAAATCATGACTTGACTGGAAGTTTATTACCACTTAATCTATAGTTTCCCTTTCACAAGTTCAGTTATCTTGGGCCAATTGTAGTCTAAAAATACTAAAAGGAAAATTCCAGAAAGCAACAACTTACAAATTCAAATTGCACACCATTGTGAGTAATATGAAGAAATATGATGCCACCTAATTCCATGCCACCCAGAAAGCAAAACATCTCTTTATACACTGTACCCAATTCTGTGTATTGCCATGGCTAGTCAGTCACCAGGCATCCATGCTATCAGATTGATGGTAAAGTTTATGTTCAAGTGAACCTTATTATACTTAACAGATCCCCAAAGGAGCTGACAATTCAAATATGTCAAAGAGAAGCTGGAGAATGCTAACTTTAAATGAATTGGCTCAAATTCTCTACTTATCAAGGAAATAAAATAATTCTGGGATAAGGGCTTGAGAGTCACAGTGGGAGCAAGTCTTCTGTCTATGAAATTGTGAAGAAAGGAAAAGAAACTCGTGAAATTTCACTGTCATGCATTGAGCTGCCAAAGCTGCAGCCACGGTGCATGATAAACGCTTGGTGGAGATGGAAAACGCGTTATGTGTGTGAGTAGAAGAGAGATGCAGAAAACATCTTCTGACTGCTGACGTGCTGAACCAGAAGAGCTGAGGCTGTGAGAAGAATTCAGCCACAGATCCTAAAATGAGTGATGTCAGGCCATTCATTGCAAGCAAGTATTGACTCCAAATGCTCTGGAATAAACTTCAAAGGAAACACAAAGGTCACTCTAGAGAAAGTGTCTGGCAACAAGTAGTGGCAGAACAGAAAAATCTGGCTGGGGAGAAAGAATATCATAGAAAGCAAGTCTTCAGTTATAATGAAACTGGGTTCCTTTGGGTGGATCTATTCATAAAAGTGTTAAGGAGACTCCAGGGCATGAAGCATGGAAAAAGAAATCAATTCTGGTGGTGTTGTGATCAGAGGCATGGACAAGTGAATGCTGGTGTTAATACTGTGGAGTACGAAATAAAACTGTAAGTGGTAAAGGTCAAAAACCCCACACACTCTGAAAAAGTAAAGCAAAATTTAAATGCCATGCTCTGGTGGCATAGAGGCACTATACCGACTTATTTACATAGTGGTTCTGCAAGACATGAAAAAAGTGCTCAGAACAGAGGTAGAGCTTGCACATTGTTATTAATAGACTTTGCCTCTGGCTATCCTGAATTTGTTTGGTATGAAAATACTAAGGTTGTTTATTTACCTCAAAAATCCAACCTCTTGGCTTCAGCACTTGACTGTGGCATTATTTGGTTTGTCAGAGTGGCATCCATCCAACCATCAAGAAGCATTAATGATGAGGAATCAGAAAAACGCGTGGAGGCATTTACAAAGAAAGAGGGACACAATGGAGAAGAAAATGAGGCAGAAATATCAACATGGACATTTCTAAACTCTGCCAAAATGCTTTGAATCACAAAGACAAAATTCTGGACTGTAATTCTCAGTTGGAAAGCAGCAATAAAGTCACAAAATAGTCGATGTAGGAATTAAAGTTTGTGCAGCAAATTTTGATGAGTTACAGAGGGACAACAAGAGAATAAAAATTATGATCAGTGTTCTCCTAGAATGTTAAAAATATAAAAAGCATCCAAGATTCCCAACCAACAAATTTGAATGTTCCTGCAATCCAACCACGGTCACTGATGCAGTGTCACTTGAATTTGATGACCCCAACTCCCACCCCCATTAGTCAGAGTAGCCTAACACCGAGTCACAATACCTGGGTGGCCCAGCTCACTTCATTATACCTAGTATGTATTTCATTATCACAAATCACCCAAAGTAGTATAAGCACAATGTATTTTCAGAGAGAAGGGGATATTCGTGTAACTTTTATTATGTCTTAGTTAGGATTTCCATTGTTGTGAAGAGACACCATGACCACAGCAATACTTATAAAGGAAAACATTTAACTGGGGCTAGCTTACAGGTTCAGAAGTTTAGCCCATTATCAAGCGTGATGGCACACAGGCAGACATGGTGCTGGAGAAGGAGCTGAGAGTTCTACATCTGGATCCACAAGCAGCAGGAATAGAGAGTGAGCCACTGGGCCTAGCTTTAGCTTCTGAAACCTGAAAGCCCACCTCCAGTGACATACTTCCTCCAACAAGGCCTCATCTACTCCAACAAGGCCAAACCTCCTAATTGATCTATGAGCCTATAGGGGCCATTTTCATTCAAACACCACACAGTACATTATTAGAATCATTCTGTTTTATCATTCATTTTTGCTAATCTCTTACTGGGCCTAATTTACACATTATATTTTATTCTGGGCATATCCATTAGAAAAAATCAGTGTATTTAGGTTCAGTACTAGCTGTAATTGTAGGCATCTGCTGAAGGTCTTAAGATATTTCAAACACATAAGGGAAGTCTACTATAATCCCATCCTTTGTACTCCAAGGTTGCAATAATAGCTAAGGGAGCCTACTTCAGGAGCAGGCAGTCTCCACTATAACTGACTCTCACTGTCACTGAATTCCCTGAAACCTTTCATGGGTCTTGAATTCTGAATGATGTATAAGCTAAAAAATCTGCCTTTGATACACTTTCTCTACTTCTCCAGTGAAAACCAACCAAAAAGCAGATGATTATCAGTCACTTGTGCAGTTCCTAGGTCTCAGGTAGCATCCTTTCCTCTCTTCACTGATTGTTTGGATGCTCCCAAGTTATCAGTTAAGAACTACCCCCTCTCCCTTGGGTAGAAGCCAGCCAAACCTATTCTGAGAAACTCAACATCTTCCAGAAACATTAGGGCTCACCCTGAATTCTGAGAACTTACTTCAGTATTTTCTGTAAAATCTTGGCATCAGGACTGGTTGGGAGATTCTGGGGAGGCAATGTGCCTTTGCCTGTGCAAGCCTTCATAGGCTTCCAGCAACACTTCTGAAGTTCCTAGTCTCTTGATGCTCAATTACGAAGCCTGTCTGCCCTTCCTGGCTTGGAGCACATCCTCTTGTCTTTTGGAGAGTGCTAGCTTTAGTTTTAGAATAAATCCTATGAAGCAGTCTATTTCTCCTTTGCCAAAGTTGGAGAGTCTCTTACACAGAGGAGACCCCCTGTGATAACCAAGACTTCCTGGGGAGTTGAAAGGGTCTTCTTCATTTCTCTTTTGGGAAAGATTGGGAGAGTGGGGTGGAGCTGGATTTTTCATCAGGTGAAGAGAAAAAGACTTCAGCTTTTTTTTTTTTTTTTTTTTTTTGATGAAAGACAGCTTTTCAAGGGCAAGCAAAGGCTTAGAAAATGCAGCCTACTATTTCAGCTGAATGATGCCAGCTTTGTGAATATCCCTTTACAGAATGGCCTGGGGACACAGATCATAGTTTGCATAAAATATAGTTTATTCATTTATTCATGGCTTTTTTATTCATTCAAAGTTGTGGTTTAAAAAGAATCTCCAGTAGTTTCTTATAGTAAACGCATAGGCTTTAGTTTTGCCTCAGGTAATAAAAGTTATAAGCATGACATGGGAGGGGGGCTTTAGTACTAAGCATACATGTCTCCAGTACCTGGGTTAAGCATCCATTGACTCTACAGGCCTCTCTGTCAGCTAGTGGATTGAATCTGGATAGTGGCTTCAGTTTGCCAATGTGTCATCTGATCCAAAAAAGATCAAAGGCTTGTTCCTTATGTCAATGCCCTAAAAGACAAGCACATCCAAAATAGTCCATCTCAGCACCACGTGGTCATGGATAACTGAAGAGACCAAGACATAGCAACAACTGTGGTCCTTGTGAGATGGAAATGAAGTCCAGATGCTATACCAGATGAGGGAGCCCTTTGCCCTATTCATAGTGAAGTGGTAGGAGGAAGTCTTGGTGTCCACAATGCTGCTCTCAACTTCCAACACAGAGCTATGATTCTGCCAAAATGTTATAAATTTAAATTGTTAATTAACAGGTAATTTCACATATTGAAGAGGTACAGAGTGATATCACAATACATGTGGGCAATGTGTCCTGATCAATCAGGATAATTAATGTCCCCATCTCCCTATCATTACTTCTTTCAGAGTCTTCAAGCTCATTACCTTTGTTACTGTGAACTATAGTTACCCCACTGTGCTGCTCATGGAATTCTTACCTCTGTGTTTGAATGCCCATGATGTAGCCTCCCATCATGGCCCCTGTGATGATTAATCTCCATTGTAAGCTTGGCTAGAATAAAAAACAGTGAGAAGATTTGGATGACATACTTCTGGGAGTGTCTGTGAGGTCAGTTCCCGAGACACCAACTGGGAAAATTTAACCTGAATATGGGAAGCACAATCCCAAGTAGGCTCAGACACATGTAATAAAAGGAAAGAGGAAAGTCGAGGTGAAAGCTAACATCCCTATGGTTCTGTGTTCCTCTGCCATGATGTGAACTGCTCACCATGCCCTCCTACTGTAATGGACTGAACCCCTTGAAACCAAAGGAAAAATGAAAAATCCCTCCCTTTAAGTCATGTATACCAGGTATTTTATGACAGTGTTGAGAAAACTAACTAATATCCTCGTTCCTGTGAGTCCACATACCCAGACTTAACACCTTTCTAAGCCACTGCTGACTAGAAAATGGAGTCTACGCTGACTCTTTGAAGATGGTGAACATCTCTTGACTAAGAAAACCCTGTAATAGACTCACAGTGGAGGCAATAGAGATGGCTTCGTCTGTCCCAGAGGACTTGGGTGAGGAGCTACTGCATAGCTGCCTGGATGGAGACAGAGGAGCTACTGGCCTGCTGGATCTCCTACCACAGAAGTCCGGTGTAAGAAGAGCCTACATACAGCTGTGGTCCAGCAGGGAGCTTCAGCACCACCGTCCCACAGCTGCATCTCCTGTGGCCTGACAGGGGAAAGGACTCCAAAGTCTCCGGTCCTACTCTGCCTGCTCCTGCCTTCCTACCGTACCAGCTAGTCACAGTCACTGTTGGGCTCAGTGTAGCCTACAAGGTCTAGTACAACAGTGAAATTCTTCTCATTGGGAAGAGGCAAAAATAGAAGCTCACAAGGTCATTTGGTGCCCATAGTGTCAGGAATAGATTATACTCTCTTTCCACTGTCCCATGTCTCTCTCTCTCTCTGGGTTACAATGATTTTCCTTTTCTTTTCTTCCCTTGCCCCCAGAGAACAAAACAAATCACTTTCTGGGAAAATGATGCACATAATTAATTTATATGAATAATTTTAATCATAAAATTCTCAATTCTTACTTTGTTGTTAAAATGTATGCAAGAATATTTGTGAATCATACTTTTTTTTCCCCTGTTGGGCATTGACTTTTCTACCCTTCCTTGTTGTTTGCGAAACACCAGTTTTAAAAAAATGGAACATTTTGACTCCTTATTTCTGATTAAATCTACTTTACATTTTAAAATTCAACTGCTTTCTATCTTCTTGAGGAAAAAAGTGTACATATCTTGAAAGAGGTGACATGCAGTAATGTTCCACTTTAATAAATCATCTAGAATAACAATTCAAAAATATTTTTCATATCTTATCTGCCTTAAATAATATTCTAAATCATTTCTAAGAGTCTTGAGAGACTTTAAAATGAGAAATAACCCTATTTTACTTTCTCCCAGTATTTTTGTATGCCTCTTCCTTTAACAGTTGAGAAAACAGAACAATAGATGACTATCCCCATCTAGAGCCTGTTTGGAGAAAATGTAATTGCTCCTAAGAAGTCACTTATTATTCTGATAGTGGTCTGTGGTGCAACCACTCATCAATATGTCAGGAGGAAACATCATCAATAGGACTAACCTTGCGTTGGAATGGACACTGTGTTACCGGGTTTATATCCCCAGGATGCTGGTTTAGTTTCTATTAATGTGTCTTAAGATTGCTGTGCACAAAGTAATTCAATGCTTTATGGCTAAAATGAACCAAATGGAGCTCTAACTTTCCTCTGTGAATGATTCCATCCCTGCATAAGCAGCAAATAAATAATTTAAAGTCTATCTGGTAAGCTCCAGCATTAAAAAATGAACAAAAGGTGCATTTAAAGAGTCAGGGGCCTGGAAGCCAATCTTGGCATTTCAAGGAGAGTCTCCCACAAAGATGATATATGAGTTAAGTCATAAAAAGTATTTTAATAGGATTTTATTTTACTGTGTACGTTTTATTTATGTTGACCTCACATGTTCATTTTATTCCCTTCTTGCATCTTTGATCATTTATCTACTTTTCTGCTTCTACCTTTTCAGTTTCTGTTAGTAGCTTTTTCCTAGACTAAAGAAGATTTCCTAGCCTGTCCTGCACTCTGTAGGTTTGCCAGCCCTTACAGCATGGGTTATTACTTTCTCCCCAGAAACTCTTCCTTCTTGTGGCTCTCATGGCACTTAACTGCGGTAACTCTGAAAAGGGTCCATCCAGGCCATTTAATGTTTCCATGCATGACAGCCCAGACTTAAAGAGACCAGCACCAAACACTCTTTCCTAAAGAGTCTCTCAAACCATTAAAATCTCCTCGTGTGAGGGGCCAGAAATGCCGGAGACTTATTCCTCTTGAGACTACTAGCCCCTACCCAAAGACACACTGTGACTGCTACACTAATATCTTAGATCTCCTCAGGCAAGGCAATCCCCAGCCTCTTGTTGACATTGCTCCTCAGATCTCTTCCAGAGCACAAGCGTTAGTAGCTCACACCTGTGAGTAGTGCGATGCATTCTCCTTATTGTCTCTCACCTCTTCTCTCCCATGTTGTCACTCCTTTCATAGTGCATCTAGCATCATTCATCAAATAAATCAGTGGCATCTGAACTTGTTATAAGTAAATGCATGTCTGTAAGAAGGAACTGGCACGGAATTGCCTTTCAGAATGAATTTTATTACAAGAGAGAGCCTCACAACCACAAGGAGCCACGATCAGGCTTTGAAGTGAGAGTGCACTAGAAGATATGGTGCATCGTTGCCATTGGCATCTCAAAAAGAGAGGCTTCCCTTTGAGTTCCAGGAGGAGCTGCATGAAGAGAGATGATCACCATGGATGACATGATTGGGGATATAAATGGAGAGGCAGACCATTTCGTTCCAGAGAACTGGCGTGTGAGGGCCATACTGTGTGATCTAGCTGTCCTAGCCCACGTGTCAAGGGGAAGGGAGGCAGGAACTAGGTAGAATCATAAATTGACCTTGCAACTGCAAGGGGTAGAGGCTGTAAGGTACAGCATAGCATCAACTATCTGTCTCAGAGGAGACAGGGAGTGAGCCACCGGAAAGGGGAGGAGCCTGATTCCTGGGAGGAGAGAGTGGATGTGCAATCTAACAAAATCTTGTCTTGGATCTGTTTTCTAGAGAATCCAAACCTTTAATTCTGTAGTCAATTCTCTGTACTTTTTTATTCAGTTATGTCTTTTCTCTTACCAGACATTCTGAGAGGTGTTTAAATGTTGGTAATTCTTCAGTCTTCGTGCTTCTTAGCACACATTCCTATTTCTGCCTTCATCTATCATGAATAAATAATGACTTTCAAGCCATTTCCTTTAGGTCTAGTGAAACTTAGCAAGACCCATCTGCCCCATGATGATTCTGACTCATACCAGATGGTGAACTCATTGAGCACCGGCATGCATCTATTTTTTTGCCTTATGTCTAGATTCTAAATAGTACCTGAGGTTTGTAGACATTAAGTTAATATTATAAATGATTATAAAAATGGAAATGGTAAACAAATGTCAACTTAATTTTTTTTAGAAAATACTAAAATCATTCTGTGCTGATCTATTAAAGAAAATCTGTTTAATCAATGTATACAAATTATATTTGAATATGTGAAGAAAAAGAAAGTGGAAAGGATGAAGCTGCTTTGGGGAGTCCAGTAGCATCCGTACCCAGATACCTGATTGAAACTTCTGTTTTCCAGTTAAGATTGTTTGTTGGTCAGTTAATCAATTTGCATATTAAGATCTAAAAATGAGTATTTAATCATTTTGTTTTTTCATTATCGTTTCAGTAGATCAGTTATTTGAAAACTCTCTTGCCTGTAAGTTAGACGAATCTGCCCAGGGTTCAGATGTGTCAACAAGTAGGAACCACACTTCCTACGCTTGAAGCAGGAGGCAACACGAGGAGATCTCTGCTTTCCACTTAGAGGATGAATGTCTGCCACATAGCGCCTTGCTAATAGCTGACATTCAAATGCCTACTTCCTCAAGGCCAATAAAATACTTCATGTGTAAGCACTAAGGTTGTAAGCAATAAATTAGGTACTTTTTTTTTTTTGCTATATCTATTAAAACAGTAGACTGACAGCTTTTGTTGCAGTTTAAATCAGCCACCTAATTACATAGTGGAAGAAGCCAAGATTCAGGCATATTAGGTAGCTCTTTTCAGACCACAGCACAAGTGGTAAGCTCAGACCAAGAAAATTACCTCCCGGGTGGGGAAGGACTATTCCCTTGGGGTTTTTTTTGTATGTACAAGTCTATGTGAAGTAAGTGTATATACATGCACTCATATATGTATGGGTACATATGTATATCTGCATGCATGTAGTGTGTGTGTGTGTGTGTGTGTGTGTGTGTGTGTGTATGTGTAGGCAAGGGGTGATGGCAGGTGTCTTCTTGTATACACCTTGTATATTGAGACAACTTATCTCACTTCAACCCAGAGCTCACTAATTCAACCAGTCCTGCTAGCCAGCTTTCTCTGGGGATCCTTGTCTCTGCTTCCCAAAGGCTAGGATTACAGGAGACCACCATGAACACCCAACGTTTACTTAGGTGCTGGGGTTCAGCTCTGGTCCTAGTGTTTACACAGCAAGCATTCCACCTCTGAACCACCTTCCTGGACCTTGTGGCTTTTACCTGCACTTTTTCTATCCTACTTACATATTGTTCCAAAAGTGTAGCACAGGAATACCAATTCTCTCTCTGTCTCTCTCTCTGTCTCTCTCTGTCTCTCTCTGTCTCTCTCTGTCTCTCTCTCTCTCTCTCTCTCTCTCAGTGTGTGTGTGAGTGTGTGTGTGTGTGTGTCTGTGTCTGTGTGTGTGTGTGTGTGTGTGTGTGAGAGAGAGAGAGAGAGAGAGAGAGAGAGAGAGAGAGAGAGAGAGAATGTTTGATTTATACTTATATTATTCCTGGTTGGAAATAAAAAAATTAGGGAAATTAGTAGCATTACTAACTGCCTTATGACAAACAGTATAAAAGCTAAATAAATGGAGAATCAGAAGTCCTTCGTCTAGCCATCTATTGCAGAACTGACATGAAGAACACATTGCCCTAGAAACCAGAGAAAAATAACAGTAAGATTAAAGCATTCCAATACATATATGTGTGTCTGAAAAAACCATTGTTGGTCAAGGTAGTCCCAGTGGCTCCCAAAACAATATAGGCCATTGCTGTCACCCTTGGGTGCCTCTCAGAGGTTGAAGGTAAGTCCCTATTGCTGAAGACCCTGCATACTTCAGACACAGGAATGAGAAAATTCAAGCTGGGTCTAACTTGAAAGCCCCCTTCTGAAGTCTAACTTTCATAGTACGAGAAGAAACGATGTGATATGCTAAGAGAGGGAAGCAACTGATAGTTCTAAAGAGCTGTGATGGCTAAAAACCACAACAAAATAATATAATATCCCTAAAAATGTAATAATGGCGCTCATGTCTTGGTGGTAACTAATGGTTTTATTATTGGCCTTAAGGACCACTCAAAAGGAGGGAAAGACATGCCTAGTATTAGAACCACAGCCAATTACCAAGGACATGAGGTCATGGATCTTAGAGGAGAATCTATTATCTCCACTTTGCTAGAAGAGCATAATTCCTAACCATATTCTAAAACTTATTTTATATCCACAGATAATTGTAGCTCCTACCCTTCATCAAAGAGTCTCTCTTTGCAGCCAACAGAAACCATCACAGAAAACTACAAGTGGTCACACTGCAAAGATAATGAATAGTGAGCAGCCCAGCCCTGATGGGTAGATCTATAGCACAACTACATCTACAGCTCTGAGAACATCACAGAGGATGCGGCAGAAATATTGTAAAAGCCAGAGGATCAGAAAGTCTTTTGGGAGATTGTGTCTCCTAGAAATGACAGGGAAACTACACCCATGAAAACACAATAAAATGTCTGCCCAAATAAGACTTAAATAATAACAACACCAATAGAAGTGTGAATGTGGAAGGCTGAGAAATCCCATGAGGCCCCACACCTAGAACAAGAACCACAGACAAATAATGACTACTAAGAGAATTTGTCTCTCTCAGGTATGTGCCACCTAATTGATTATCCAATACAAAGTTATTATCCCTAAAAAATCATATACACACAAGCAACAAAATGGATTCAGTATGTTTTACTTATATATTTATGTATATTTATATATGTGTAGCAATAATAATCAAGGGAAAGAGAACATCACTTAGAGAAAGAGTGAAGGGAAGACACAGGAGAAGGGAGAGGGGAAAAGGGAAGGAGAAAAGTGATGTATTGATATTTTAATTAAAACAAAAATTTCAAGTCCATTAAAAGAGAGAAAGCAGAAAAGAATGAGAAGACCCATGAAAAAGAGCCAAGAGCAATGACTAGAAAACTACTACAGATGGGAGTGATACTGACCCAACAGTAGTCACTTTAACATCAATGGTCAACACACAGAGACTGTCAGAGTTGATTGAGAGTAGTAACATGAGACTCGACTATATGCTACCAATAAAAAATACAGACTGAAAGTAAAGAAATGAAAGGAGGTAGAGGGAGCAGAGAGAAGGCAGTAGGAGGAAGAATATGATCATAGTATGGTATATGCATGTGCACAAATGTCACAATGCAAGGCATTAATCTGCACAATTGTTATAAGTTATAACAGAGAAAAAGCAGGAAGTGGAGAAAGAACTGACCAGGAAAGGCAGGCTTTAACAACATTCCAAGGACACAATGAATCCTCATACAAGTACTCAACGGTTGATACCTGTTAGACTTTGCAACTCAAAATGATTCCTCTGTGGTGGCCGCAGCAGTCTCCTGTTTCAAATAGATAGTACAAACAACAGGCAGCATCAATTGCTCAACTCACACCATGATATTTGCTTTTGAGCCTGATGCAACTATTTAAAGAAATTCTAAAACCTCCCTAAGAAAGAAGAATGCTATATATTTTAATAAAACTGCATGGGATATGATTTTACACCAAGGTTTTCTAAAGTCTTACGGTTTTAGCTTTTGTGTTTGGATCCTTGATCTATATTGGATTATTTTGTAGTGATTTAGATTCAGATTTCCCATACCTCAGCCATCTATTCTCTCCATGTTTGTTGCAAACATTTTTCTCCCCTGCCCCCGCCATTGAATGTTCTTGGTGCAAATTGTCAAAAGTTACTTGGCCTTTTAAGTGTGCTTATGTTTCTGGGGTTTTGTTTCTGTTTCATTGTACAGTATTTTAACAACTAAAGCAGCCCGGTGTCATACAGTATTGACTGCTGTAGCTTGAAAATAGTCTACAGTATTGACTACTATAGACTTCAGAAAGGGGGCTTTCAAGTTAGACCCAGCTTGAATTTTCTCATTCCTGTGTCTGAAGTATGCAGGGTCTTCAGCAATAAGGACTTACCTTCAACCTCTAAGAGGCACCCAAGGGTGACAGCAATGGCCTATATTGTTTTGGGAGCTACTGGGACTACCTTGACCAACAATAGTTTCTTCAGACACACATATGTGTATTGGAACACTTTAATCTTGCTATTATTTTTCTCTGGTTTCTAGGGCAATGTGTTCTTCATGTCAGTTTTGCAATAGATGGCTAGACAAAGAACTGCTGGTTCTCTATCTTCATTTGAGAATGAAAAAAAGGAAAAAAATAAATGAATGCAAAAATGTAAACTGTGCTAACATTCATGAAGAGAAGATGAAGTAGCTATTTTAATTTCAGACACAGCCAGTTTCTCAGCAAGAAAAATGAAGAATAAAGACATATCATTTAATGATAAAGGAACTACTCCACCAAAAGACACAGCAATCTTTAATGTTGTCTTAGTTGGGTTTTTATTACTGTAATAAAACACCATAATCAAAAGCAACTTGGGGGGAAGAGTTTATTTCATCTTACAGTTGTAGCTAATCATGAAGGAAAGTCAGGGTAGGAACTTAGGAGGACTGGAACCTGAAAGTAAGAGCCAGTTGTAGAGGGGTGCTGCTTATTGACTTACTCCCCATGGCTTCCTCAGCTTGCTTTTGTCTTGCTTTTTTCCTGCCACACAGATCCACCTGTCCAGAGGTTGCACCTCTCTCAGTGAGCTGCCCACCTCTGCCCCCAAATCAATCATTAAGCAAGAAAATGTTCTAGAGACTTGCCTATAGGCCAATCTGATGAAGGCATTTTCTCAGTTGAGAGTATTCTTTCCAGATGACTCTAGCTTGTCTACTGCAGACATAAAAACAGCCAGAACAAATGTTGATGTGTGTAACAACGGAATTTCAAAATACATGAGACACATATACATAGCATACATTTTATATATGTGAGAAACATAATATATATATGTGTGTATGTGTGTGTCATTTGCATTTTGATACTCTACTGATACACACACACACAAACACACACACACACAAACACACACACACATACATGGGGGGAGAGAGAGAGGATTGAAAAATGAATAGTTGGAAAGAGAAACAGATAAATAGAGTAGACAGAAAATTAGTAAGGACAAAGTTTAATTGTAACTTATCAGGCACAATCAACTTATCAGATCTAATTGACATTTGCAAAACATTTCATACCACAGTAGAATATACATTTTCCCAAAACTCACATAGAACATGCACTAAGAGACAGCATTCTGAGCCTCATGGCATGTCTTCATAAATTTAAGAGAGGAGAAATCACAACCAATGAAAGATGACTGGAGGAAAAAAAAATCTTCAAATATTTGGAGAATAAACCTGAGTTCTAAGTAACACAGTGAGAAACCATGGGGATTTCATCTCAAACTTGACGTATCTTTAAGTATAACACACTGAAATTTGAGAGATGTACCAAGAGCAGCACTCACAAGGAGTTTATAGCATTGAATGTAATCATCACAAAAGAAGTGTGATCAAAAGGCTGAAAGGGGCTGGTGAGAGGAATCAATGGGGGAAAGCACTTGCTTCCAAAGCTAAGGATTTGAGTTCTATCCCGAGTTCTCACATGGAGGAAAGAGCTCTCCATACGTGTTGTGACATACATGCGCATACACATGTGCACACACACATAAATTATAATAATAAAAATAAATGTAATGAACGATAGCAGGCCTCGTAGAAACAAAAGGAAGGAGGGGTTTCAACAGGGAAACATCAACTGTGGAAAGTATTGTCAACCAGCAACGGTGAATTGACTTGCAGAGTCCTTTGAAGCTCAGAATTAATATGTTTGCACTTCACTGCTATATTACATATTTCCCTATTTGGACACTTTTTTGTGACAGGAGAACACATTTTTCACTCCTTTCCATCATCCAAATTTCTCTACTCAAGCTTTCAAGTCTTTTTATTAAATTCTTACATTTTCTCAAATTTCAAGGTCCAGTTCAAAGCAACCAACACTATGACATTCCCACATGTCCCAATGCCTGCTGTGTGTACTAAGATCTTTCTGTAGAAAGCAGTCCATCCTGCCTGAAATATTTTTACTGTTTGGCTATAAAAACTTACCTACCAACCAATGATTTTGAACCTTGACTGTGTTGTGGGCAAGTAAGGGAGTACGGAGACATCCTCAAGAGCCTGTTAGAGACCTGTCCATTCTCTCTACTTATCTCCCTGAAATCTGTATTTCATTAACTCCAGATAGGTATCAGCTCCCATTTTTCTCAGAATCTCCCCTCCCAACATTGCTCCCTACCCATTGTGCCACAAGACACCAGAGAAACCAAAGTCAAGGGCAGTGACCCTAAAGAATGCTGCTTTCCAAGGAGTCCCTTTGTTTGTAGGTCATTGATCCCTCTAGAAATACTGTCAAATTAATATACACGTAAATGATTTCATGTAAACTCAGCAAGACCTTATGAAAATCATCTTTAAATCGAGAAAGGATCCTAGGACCTAAAGTGAGAAGCCCCAGGTTAAAGCACAATACAGAATATAACATCACTTGCTGGACATTCAACATGTATCTGATTGCTTAATCAATCTGTTAACTATCTTGTGATACAATTAGAGCATATGCAGATTCTCTTGACTTCATATTAGCAAAGATGTTTGTATTTTCATATAAGCAGTAGCTTGATACCTCTGCCCGTGGCAAATTATATGGTAGGCATGTTTCTAAAGCCAAAACAAAGAAAACATTTCAAAAATCAAAGTCATCCTTTTAGGGAAAAAATGTAATCATTCTTACTGCCTGAAAACACAAGTCCTCAATTGTCTTGAAAGCACTGCCTCAAGTTCCCTAGGGAAGTAAAAAGACAATAGTCCACGTAAAATTACTACATTGACTTCAATGAGATTTCTTTTCAAGCAATATTGGACATTCCTGATCAATTGGGCAAGGCCTCATAGGCTAATAAAGATACTTTTGGTCTCCAGTCACCTTAGAAGTTAAATTACCCCCACATTGGTTTTGTTTACTCTGTCTTCCCTAATTCTCCATCCTTTAATCTAGAGCATAGAAACCCAGAGATGAAAAGCCTTCCAGGGTAAGAGATGAAGGACAGAAGATGACTCAACTAAAGACGCAAGCATGTGTCTGACAGATTGCCTTCAAACCAGCACCATTCCCTAGGAAAGCACCCTTGTAGTAATTACTGTTCTCGTTGCCATGACAAACACCTGGCAAAGGAGAAAGGAAGGTATTTTTAGCTCACGTTTTGAGACTACAGCTCCTCATGGTGGGAATCCTTGGTTGTAGGTGTGCAAAGCTGCTGGTCACAGGCTCCCACTGGCAGGAAGGAGAGAGAGGAATGTTGGTGCTCCATTCAGTTCATTTTCTTCTTTTTATTAGGCGTGGAACTCCAGCCCATGGATTATTGCTGCCATGACCCTAATCTAGACACTCTCTCACAGACATGTGCAAAGGATTGTCTCCTTGGTTGCTGTAGACTGGCACTGTGAAGTTATGAATATTAGCTATCACAACTATAAAATGTTCCCAAGTGGAAAACTCAGTGTAAGGGCTCAAAATAGTAACCATCACTTCATTGTTTGACAAATTCCACTGTAGTTCAATAGTCCAACAATGGTACTTGAAATAGTACCTCAATGTTCCCTCTTAAATATGGAGTGGGGAAAGAAAGGGGAACACAGAGAAACCTGGAATCTAATAAATTGTTGTTGTTTGGATGAGAAATGTCCTCCAAAGGTTCATGTATTTGAACCCTTGGTCCCCAGTTGGTGGTGCTTTTGGGGAGGTTATGGAACCTTTAGCAAAAGAAACCTTGCTGAAGAAATGATGTCACTAGGTTAGGATTTGAGTGTGGATAGCCAGGCTTCACTTCCTGTGTTCTCTCTCTCTCTCTCTCTCTCTCTCTCTCTCTCTCTCTCTCTCTCTCTCTCTCTCCTCCCTGTGTATGGATGAAAATGTGATCAGCCAAGGTATTGCTCTTGACACCATGCTTTCCTTGATTTTCTATGCCTCTCAACCATCATGGACTCTGCTTCTTGAACTATAAGCTGCAGTAAACTCTTTCTTCCCTAAATTGCTTTTGGCCATGGTTTTTATCATAGCAACAGAAAAGTAGCTAATATAACCATTGACCCATTGAAGAAATGAGACATAAGTCCAGATACTTGAATAAATACTTGAATGCCTTTTCCAATCTACTACCAATTTTAGCTTTAATCACCTTTTCATGTTAGAGATAAGGAAGATTATGCTCTAGAAATGTTAGCCATCTCAGCAAAAAGACAATTTCGTCTACTATTTCATGTTCCAGAGCAAAGAAAGACCTGCTTTTTACACTACAGTAACACTTACCCAACTTTGTGCTTTCCACCTACCAGAAGAAAGACTTAACATTCGGATTATTCCAATACAAATAATCTAAAGTATCTTTTCATCTTAAAGTCTTCTTCCTGTGCTAGGAAATGAGTAAAAGAGTATCCAATGAGAGGGACCATAGTGTGAGAAAGCTTTAAAAATCAGTTTTCCCCAGTATTTCAGAAACATTTTAGATTGGCTTAACTAATTTATCTTCAAGTGATTATCTTTTATCTTTTTACTTATACATTTTATTTTATGTATTATACATTATTTCACATATCCATATCTTATATGTATTTATACATCTTAGATCACATAAAACTTGAAAAACTTTTTTCCCTGTGAGACTGTACA
Source organism: Peromyscus eremicus (assembly GCF_949786415.1). Taxonomy (NCBI): domain Eukaryota; kingdom Metazoa; phylum Chordata; class Mammalia; order Rodentia; family Cricetidae; genus Peromyscus; species Peromyscus eremicus. The sequence goes on along the minus strand of NC_081418.1, from coordinate 86,155,041 downwards.
CATAGCTCAAATATTAAATATTTGGCATCCAGATTTTTGTGTAAATTTTGCTGTTTCCCTGAAGAATATTTGATGGAATATATATCCTCAAAGTAGAGAGATGAAAAACAAACAAGAAATAGCCTCTGTTCCTACAAAGAATGTCTGAGCTGGAGCACAGAGATCACCCACATCCTTGGGTAGTTTATGTTTTGATGCATGTATGCCCTTGGCAAAGAAAAATCAAACAAGACAAAAGCACAGGCAGTAACAGTGAGATGCTTCTCACACTTTCCCGGGGGTAATACCATTTCCTAGAGGAAGGTGTATATGAAACCAGCTGCTTGTAACCTCATTTGGTTCTCTGTGGAAGTAACTTATACCTGATGCACAAATACAACCTGGTAGGTGAGTCTCATGTTCCTAACCTAGCCAATATTAAAGACTAGATTTCCCTGGAGGGCTCTAGCCTCCTATTGGCCACAAGGGTCAACCAGAGCCAAGCATTCAGTAATGAACAAATCATCACTGTAGATGAGGCTGGAAACCATGCTAAGGAAAAGTCTAATGCAAATAAATATTCAGTGAGTATGGTGTTTTGAAACAAAACATCTCATAAAGAGTCAGCCATTTGAATATTTAGTCCCAGTTGGTAGCACTGTTTCAGGAGGTTTAGGAGGTTTGACCTTGCTAGAGAAGTATGCCATTGAGGCAGCTTTTGAGAGTGTACATTCTTGTCCAACTTCCAGTTTGTTCTCTCTGCTTTGTGCTTTCAGTTGAGGATGCGTGCTCTCACCTCCCTGCTCCAACTACCAAATCAGAGCCTTGCTGCCATGCTTCCCTGCCACAATGAAAACATCCTTCTGGAAATACTCTCCCATGTCTAAGTTGCTCTGGGTTGTGGTGTGTGATAATATTTTGTTGTACTCTAATAAAACTTGCCTGAAGACCAGAGGAAAGAACCAACCACAGAGTTAGCCCCAGAAGTCAGGCAGTGATGGCACACACCTTTAATCCTAACACTCAGGAGGAAGAGATCCCTCTGGATCTCTGTGAGGTCAAAGCCACCCTGGGTTACACAAGATTAATCCAGTTTAAAAGAGAAACATCCAGGCAATGGTGGCACACACCTTTAATTCCAGTACTTGGGAGTCACACACCTTTAATCCCAGCACTAGGAAAGTTAATATAGGAAGTGATACGGCTGGGCAGAGAAATGATTATAAGGCAGGAGAAGACAGGAATTAGGCTCTTTCAGCTGAGGACTCAAGGGCATTCAGTCAGAGGATTCATGGAGTTGGTGAGGTGAGAAGTAGCTGTGGCTTGTTCCTTTGTCTCTGATCTTTCAGTATTTACCTCAATATCTGGCTCCGGGGGTTTTTATTAATACCATTTAGTATTTGTGCAACAGTGGTGTTTTATCATGGCAACAGAAAAGTAGCTGATACAAAGAGCATGTTCTTATGCTTACTGAGAAAAACAAATCTTTACATGCACAGAGAAATACACAGGATAAAATGAATACAAGGAGGGTTGCTGACTTCCTAGACACTGGCAATTGTCTATATGGACTTTCCCCAACCCTACCATTGCTAACTTCTATAAATATAACACTTTCCAAGCCTTCCTAGCCAAAGTCATATCAAATGCTTCTGCTTCCTGGAACAATTCTCAGAAAGTAATTTGAGTGTACAAAATAATGCTTGATGCTCTTACTAGTAAATGCAATGTCTGTGGGGAGGATTTATAACTAGAACCTTGTCCAGTGAGCATCTTCCAAGTCTATGCTCAAAGACCGTGGACTCCGCCAGCTGTCTTCTGCATCTCGGCAGTAGGCTGTCTCTTACAGTTGTCTGCTGCTTCTGGTTTTCTCCTTGGAAAGAGTAAGGAACTGGCAGAAATTATTGTGATATTTTCTCCTCCACCTGCCACAAATGACCACAACCACATGGCAAGAAACAGTCCATGGCATACGTTCGTTAATGGTGGATTTTTATTCTTCTGCTCCAACATCTCTCTAAGTGAGTTTGTTTTCCTGTCCAAGCCTCTGAGCCAACCCCAAATCTGGAAAACATAGCATGCTCGCAGCGGCTGTGAATTATCTCTGTGATTTTTGTTGGTATTGTTGCAAATACCTAAACAAGGCAATGTGACTTCTTTCCCCAGCTCCTGAAGTATTTCCTCATACTGTGACTAAATGTTACTGCCCATCTGAAAGCCACTTTGGTGCTGATAATGACCACCTTAAAAGCTGGCATTGTTAATCTCACTTCTAGTGGTCTGTGTCAGAACATCAGGGAAGAAAACATCTGCTCATTGGAGGGAAAGCCAACAGCAGTCTCCGGAATCCCGCGGACTCCTGCATCTCCTCCTCCTCTGCCCCAATTTAAAATTTAAATGACTCCAAGTCAGAGAAAGCAGACTCTTGTAACCAGATGCCACTTGCCACATTCCAAGAGCCCATCTGCTCCATTAAATGCCTCCATCGGCTACTTCATACAAGGCTCTAGGAAGAGCCTCTAAATTGATCTGGGTTCCCTCCAGTTTGTTAAGCTGATTTTCACAAGCAACCTGTCTTGTGAACGTGGCAGCAACTGGTGCATCATAGTCATCCATTGATCTTCCAGGACCAGCATGTGAACATTTCTTTTGCTGCCCCCCCGTCATTTTGCTGAGAAGGGTCTGGCCAATCCCATTAGAATGTGAAATCTTCTTGACGCGAGAGCAAACATGGAAGGAAGCCTTTGTTGTCGTCTAAATGTGAAAACTCCTGGGAGGCTCCTGAATTGAACACTTGGTCCCTAACTGGTGGTGCTGCTTTGAAAGTTTGTGGAACTTTAGGAGGTGGAGCCTCTCTGGAGAAGGTGAGTATTGTTTGATAGCCCAGCCCATTTCCTCTCTTTCCTGACTGCAAAATGGCGAACCTTCTCGCCCACTGCCACCACACCTTCCTCGGCATGCTGGCCTGTATCCTCTCCTAAGCTCTAAACCAAAACGCATCCTGCTTCCCTTAAGTGGTTGCTTACTAAGTATTTTGGGGCTGAGAGATAGCTCAGCAGCTGAACACACTTGCTGCTCTTACAGGAGATCAGATTCAAGTCTCAGCACCAACATGGCACTCACAACCATCCGCTAGCACAGTTCCAGGGAGACCCAAGCCCTCTTCGGGCCTCTACGGCCACTACCTGCATGTGATACATTTACATACATATAGGCAAAACATTTTCATACACATAAAAGAAGGATTAATAAACATTTCACAATGTATTATGTAAGAATCTGTTTCAATTAAAGGGATTAAAATTTGAAAACACTGCTGATTTTAGACCCTGCATTTTGATACTTAGATGACTGCAGTGAGGCGCGTGGTGATTTGGTTCTGTCGATATGCATGCTCTTTTTTTCTCTACTTTCTGCAATCTAAAGAAAAGCAGTCAAATAATACCGATACAATTGCAATTGTGTGTGGGTTTTTTCCTTTCTCTCTTTTTCATGTGAATCTCATAAGGAAGGTTTCCTGGGTTTCTCAAAGAGTCTTCTGCCAGAGCACACTCCCTGAAGCCTGAACACTGAGAAGACTTTGCCACCAGCCCCTCATTGGAGCTCTTGAACTCTCTAGTTACAATCGTAAGGGAGACCCTTTTCACACGAAGTCCATGTTAGTGGCATATATCTGTCATCCCATCACTTCAGAAATGGAAGCAAGAAGACAGGGAGTTGGCGGTCAGCCTCACAACTGCACAGGAAGTTTGAGGCTAGCTTACATAAAACCTTGCCTCAAAAAATGAAATAAAGCAAGCCACGTGTGTGAAATTTCCATAATGAAACCCGTTGCTTTGTACAGCAACTAAAAAAAAAAGCTTTAAAGCCTAAAGCCTGAAAAAATATTATAATTATAGCAACATACTATAATTTTAAAAAAGAAAAGAAAAATCTGGAGAGATGACTCAGAGTCCCAGCATCTGCATCTGGTAGCTCACAACTGCCTGTCACTCTAGCTCCAGGTGATCTGACACCTCTGGCCTTGAAGGCACTGCATTTACACACCACACACATGTGCCTGCACAAGCATTTACAGTTAAAAATAAGAATAAATCTTAAAAACAAAAGAAAGAAAGAAAACATCAAGCCATCTCTGGGTCTGACTTGAGACTGAATTTAAGTCATACCCCTTTCTGCTTCTATTTTTTTACATCCTATGTGATGTAAATGCTTACTTTAATTCAGCAAGAGAGATATGTAGTACTCACTTAGCAAGATGTGGACACTTTGCCTGGGGAACTTCAAAATGCACTTTGGGGAGCAATGTTGCAGCAGTTCATGGGAACCTAGCATAGCCACCAGACTCGATTCCCTAGAGCTCTGTCCCTTCTCCTGGGCTCTGTAAGAATGTCCCCTCCTGGTTCCCCTCATGTCTGATATTGAGTTTCAATATCTTTTGCTTAGTGGTCTACTTCCACACATCTTACAGTGTCTTATGTTTGCTTACCTTATCCACAATAACTGAATAAACTCTCTGGTCTGACTTGTACTTATGGCCTCCATATCTGTGTTTCTAGCCCCAGCCCTTCTGATACCACATCATCTGCCCAGCTACCTGCAGAGAGATACCCATGCAGTCAAAGCTGGATTATGTGTTTTTGATGGAGGGCTTGATAGAAACCAACCTGTACTAATAGTACTACTATCCCAGAAGCAGAAGTTAATAGCAGTCCTTAAGCTTTTTCTAATTCAGTAGCCACTTCCTACAACTTATTATTCCTGTCCATTCTATTTCCTTAACTGCTTCCCTTTCTGCCTCTTCTCTCTTGTCAACATCTGCATCTACTTCCTCGGCTACCTCTAGCTTAGCAGCTCTGGAATCCACCCTTCATCCTATTGATCAAATACCCTTTACAAACTCAGATCCAATCTTGTTGCTCCTTTAGCTACAGGTTTGCTCTATGATAGAGCTCAAATTGCTCAGCATGGGTGCACAAGGCCTTAATGGCTAGCACCCAAACTGCCACTACACTTACCCCATAACACATGCAACTCATCTTTCCATTCCACTTTCCAAAATGACCACCCACCTACTCCCAAAACAGTTTCTTGGTCTGTGTTGTCTCAAAGGCTCTCAGACAAAAATTCCTATTAGGAAAAAATTGCAAAGTATTTTTAAATTAAAAGAAAAAAAGAAGAGAGAAGATTGGCAAGCTAACCTGTGTAGTTCACCCTCCCAGGTTACCTCTGTCCTACCCTATCTTTGAGCATCTTACAGTTCTACAAATTATAGAAGATAGTCATTTATGCCAATGATTCTTATACACACCCATGCATGCTGTGTCTGGTGGAATGCAACAGATCATCATCCAGCAGATATTGTCCAGTTTGCCAGCTTTTTTGTCTATGTATAAATTTAATTCAGATATCTGTGCAGTAGTTCAAATTCTACTTTCATTAAGGTTGTCATACTTAAAATAAAATACAAAAGAGACAGACTTGAATGCGGAGTAGGCAATGATTTTGGGGGTACACTCACATTGAAAACACATTTTATCTGAAGTTCAAGTTTAAATAGAAATTTGTACATCAGCAATCATACCTTTGATTCAGTTTTGACATCTTACTGGTTGCCTTGTGAGTAAGTAAAGTGAAAATTTTAATAAGTATTCATTTCATATTGTATCAAAGTCTTGTTTTTGCCTTAAAATTATTATGCTTAATTGCATACTTGCCATTTCCTTAAGCATCAGAGGAATGGGCAAGTGAGATAAGGAAGGGAAGTCAGCTGCTAACACTAGTGTAGGCACCTGGAGTTTATTTCCTGGGGAACACCCAGCAGTGAGGTAAGCAGCCTCAGTGAGAGGCAGGCGATAGAGGTATGGCCTTTGTCCACAGCTCCTCAATTTGCCCCAGCCTTGATCCCTCCTGCCCATAGGCCATACATTTATGAATGAAGACTACTTGGAAGGAAATAACTTCGCATGCGTTCCACCTATTGTGGGGTCACCAAAGAGCCAGATCCAGTGGTAAATAAGGGATTTTTCTTCAATGTTATAGCAACAAAAGAAAAATCGAGGCAAGCCACCAATGTCTTGGTCTCAGGCCCCTTGCTGCCTTTGTTTCCTGTCACCACAGGTGAAGAGCCTCTAATCATCACTTGTTCCCATCATGATGTGTTGCCTCACCACAACTAAGAATCATGGACCTCAGTGACCATGAACTGAAACCTGTGAACCCAGGAGCCAAAATAATGTATCTTTCATGAAGTCAATTTTTCAGATGTTTTATCATAGGTATGAAAGCTAACACCAGAAAAGGCACCCTGCAGGCATCTATCAGCACCTCCAGGGACTAGAGTGTACACTTATTCTCCTACAAATTATAAAACAATAATAATAATTGTGGAGGCCCACAAAGGTTTCCTAGTGAGATGTGAACTTGCTTTACCCAGCAGGGCTGCATTAGAGGATTGCTTGACTGCGTGCATGGTTATTAGGTGATTGGAAGGATTTGCACTTGGCTGTGCTAGGGGGAGGTCTTTCGCTCCACCTCTTGGCATTCCTATAAAATTCCCTTTAGAAAAGACAGAAGGGACTGGTGGATAATGATCCAGGCTCTCCTGAGGCTATTCAGTGTTTCTATCTACCTCTTCTATATTTCTATTGAATATTTCTTATCCCTCACTCCTCAAGAATACCCTGGGGAAAAAAGTGGGAGCTGGCCTCCCACAAATAATAATAAATAATGTACTATCCACCTTCTATTTTTAAAGACTTTATTATTTGTGTGTGTCTGTGTTTGTGTGTATGTTTCTGTGTGCACATACGTGTTTCTACACGTATGTGGACATGCATTTAGGTACTTGTGGAGGGCAGAAAAGGGTATCAGATTCCCTGGAACTGTAGTAACAGATAGCTGTAAACAACTAACACTACATGGGTGCTTGGAACCAAATTCAGGTCCCCTGCAAAAGCAACAAGTTCCTTTAACTTCTGAGCTTTCTCTCCAGCCCCAATATACCACTATACCACTCACCTTCTGTATGACACCTTTGCTAATTCTCAAGGGCAATGGTGGTCCATTGCTTTGCAAATGCATTACCTTTCATAAAACTCCTCCAGTAGACATTTTGACAAATACTACATTTAATTTCTTTTTCTTGACATGTGTATCTCCAACAAAGTATGAACTTCTGAAGGACAGGACAGAGCAGGGAAGTCCTGTGAGAGATGATTTTTCTAAGACATGTTTTGTCTTACTCTTTTCAATAGGAAGTGCTTCTCCTCACCTACATGCTTTTCCGCTCTTGGTTCAGAAGCATTTTAGGAGTACTTCTGAGATAGTGTTTTTTTTTAAAAAAGTGGCTTAATTGTGCCTTGGTGCTGTTTACCACAGATTCTCACAGAGTAAATACCTCCCAGAAGCAGCAGCAAATATTCCATCTGCAACAACCAGCATTGAAAGGTACCAGCGCAGCTGTCACTTCCTTCCAACGAGGCCACGATCACATTGTATCTCCTATGCAATTAAGATTTTCACACCATCACCAAGGTTGGTAGGTATACAAAGTACATAATTAGTGTCATTCCCTTTTGAGTTGCTTACCAGTGAGAGCCTCAAAAGCATGAAATGAAAAAACTAATGTAAAACCTCCTTTTGTATCCTGGCATAACATCAGATTGCCCAACATATAACGGGCTTGTTTTGTCAACCCAATAATGATGCCCTGAACACTGCTGTCACTCTTTCCTCGGGCTTAGCAATTTTTTATTTAAAAGCTGAGAAATAGAAAAACAAGAGCCATATAGGCTAGCCAATTAAGAAATGCTGGAATCTGTGAGTAATTAAGAAAGTGTGTTGACTAAAATTACTGAAAACAAATACCTTGGTATTAGTCAAGTATTATTAACTGATAGATTTTTTATACTGAGGAATTTAAGAGTTTGGAGGATAAGAGGGAAGATATGAAGAGAGAGGAAGGAGGGAGAAGAGAAGAGAAAGGAGAAGAAAGGAGGGAAATGAATAACAGAATAGCCAGTGTGTTTCTTCCCTGTGACAGTGATGACAGCGATATGAAGACGTTCCGCCCTTCACCAGGAAGTACTAGGTCTTTCTATATATACTCAAATGACCAATGGGATAAGAAATCTAAAATGCTCGTCAGAACCTTAATAACAGAGAGTACCACCAACTGCATCTGTATCCTATTTTTAAGCATCACATCATTTTTCAATATCTTTCTTCCCCTTTCTGTAGGAAAAATTACCAAATATTGATAGAGGAATAAGTTGAAACTTCACCCAATATTAAAGAATACAAACAATGAAAAAGAAAGGGTAACAGAAGGCACCTAAATATTTTATAACCATCAGATTAAGAGCAACATCACAGTGCTATTTTTTAAACACCATACCATGTGTGTATTTAAATTATTCAATACTGGTTAAAAGAATACATAAGAAGAATGCATTTTAATAACTTGAAATCTTTGTGCACATATGTTGGTATATTATAAACCAGTATTATTAAAAGTAAAAGGCTTTCTTCCTTTTTTGCCACTGAGTTTGTTTTGTGTTGGCCCTCTACCACTGGGCTTGGGACCTACCCTTAAGAGTAGTTTGTATCCTCAGTGAGACTACATTAAATAGAAGTAATTTTTCATTTGCAAGTAGTTATCAATTAGAGATAGATTCTGGGTTAGAGATGAGGGAATGTGTCCAAATCACCTCTTATCATGGGAATTCCATCTAGCGTAGATCAGTGCAGACCTCATGCATGCTGCACAGTCTCTGTGCATTATTATGGGCATTGGGCCTACTGTGTTTAAAAGACCTTGTGTTTTGTTGTTGTTAGTGTTTTTTGGGGGTGGTTTGCTTGTTTGTTTTTTCGTGTCCTCCATCCTCTTTGGATCTTACAATGTTTCTGAATCCTCATCTACATGGTTCCCTGAACCCTAGGGTTTGGGATTTGATGGAGATGTTCTATTTAGGACTGACCATTCCAAGTTCTCTCACTCTCTGCACATAGTCTGGCTGTTTTTCTATAGGTAGTCTATTTGTACCCATCTCTGATGATAGCTGAGCAAAGCAATGATCTATGAGTACACCAGAATGTCATTAGGAGTCATTTTATGGTTGCAGTCTTTTAGAAGAACAGTAGTACTTGGTTTTCCTCTAGGTTCCTGGTCTATCTGGTCTCAAGTTCTTGGCTACCCAGGTTATGTCAAGTGTGGGTTCCAACTCATGAAGTGGACCTAAAGTCCAATCAGATATTGGTTGGTTACTCCCACAGGTTTGTGTGTTTATTACACTAGCTCATTTTGCAGGCAACTAATTATTGTAGTTAGGAGAGTTTGTAGCTGGATTGGTGGTTAGCTTTCTCCTCTGGTAACACGCAAAGCACCAGCCAGTACTCGGAACACTAGTTAGTAGGAGTAAAGGCTCTAGGTAGGCACCAGACTGACTTCTCCCTGCTCAATGAGTTTTGTAAGTGTTGTCTTCAGCAATAAGCTCTTACTGTTAGTTTGTGATGAGCAACTAATAGCCTTGGCAATAGCCTGGTTTGTTTTGGGATTCCCATGGAGCTACTTTGACCAAGAATTTGATTAGATGTAATCCATTCCTGGCACTAAAAGATTTCTTTGGTGATGAGATATTTCCATATGGAGATCTGTCTTCTCTGTTATTTGGCAATTTCATTTAGATCACCTTCATACATACATATATTTTTAGGAAGCATCTACTGTATTCCGTTTTCACATGATTTTAGCTGTCTTTCCATATTCCCTCCCTAAGCTCCCTATTCACTGTCTCTCTACATTTGATCTTCCAATTCCAGCCACACACACACACACACACACACACACACACACACACACACACACATACACACATCCATAACTATCTATTGTATTTCCCCTTCCTAGGGATATCCTCTTCTCCCCTCACTAGTCCCTTACACTATAACTAATCTCTGTGATTATATGGATTATAGTTTTTTACAAAACTTAACAACTAACATCTAGATATAAACAAATACATACCATATTTGTCTTTGGGAATCTGAGTTACCTCACTCAGAATGAATTTTTCTAGTTCCATTTATTTAACTGAGAATTTCATGATTTTTTTTTGTAACAGTTGAGTAATATTTCATTGTGTAAATGCACCACATTTTCTTCATCTATTCATCCATATATGGACATCCAGGCTTTTTCCAGTTTCTGGCTATCATGAACAAAGCAGCAAGAAACATGGTTGAGCAAGTGTCTCTGTAGTATGAAGTAAAGTCCTTTGGGTGTGTGTCCAAGAGTGGCATAGCTAGATCTTGAGGTAGATCTATTGCTAGCTTCCTGAGCAAATGCCACACTGATTTCCACAGTGGCTGTGCAAGTTTGCACTTCCACTAGCAATGGATGCGTGTCCTCTTACTCCACATCTTTACCAGCGGGAGATAACATCTGTTTTATTGATTTGGGCCATTCTGATTGATGTAAGATGAAATCTCAAGGTAGTTTTGATTTGCATTTCCCTGATGACTAAGTGTGAGAGAAAAAAGATCAGGGAGTTTGCTGTGAGACTGTGTTATAATTATATTATGATCTCAACAATAAAAGAAATATTTTTTAGAAGCAAAATGTAATGGTTCTAAATTTTAAAAGGTGTTCAAACTATTTTCAAATGTGATTTTTATGCTAAACTGAACACAATTATTATTTTTCTAATCTTAATAGAAGCTTGATTCTCCTTTGTTCTTTGCTGTAGATACACAGTAATTAAACCATCCTCCAGTGCTCAGGAACCAGTCCAGTGTGCAGTTCACTGAAAGTTTTTCTGCTTCACCTAAAGATGTAATAATCTTAACAGAGCAGTGTGTACAACAGGGTTGACCAAACCTACATGAGCTTCAGGGGAGGAAGCTCCAGAGCTGATGCATATGGCTGTGGCCAACCTAACATGTGCTACAGAGTTGCACACCCTTGTATGGGTCCTTGTGTCCAGGTACAGCCCCTAACCAGCATCACCTACGCAGCAACAGCCAGAATCTTGGGGCACTGAACGGGCTACAGCATTGAGGGCAGTGATCCTGGAGGTGGATAATGGCAAAAAGAGAATAGTTTTAGTAACTAAGAAAGAGAGGAAAATTTGGAGAACAGAACAGTCCAGTCTGGAGTACTTTCTGAAGTGCTGAACCATAACTGAGGAGTGTGACTCCTGTCAATCATAGTAAGTACAATTGCAAAAAACTGGATGCAAAAAAAGACTCAGAAGACATTCACTTCACTTACAGTAGCATATCACTTCTATCTATCTATCTATCTATCTACCATCTATCATCTATCTATCCATCTATTATCTATTTTTCTATATCTGTCTATCAGATATCTATCTATCTGTCATCTATATTATTAGTGTGTGTGTGTGTGTGTGTGTGTGTGTGTGTGTGTGTGTGCGCGCGCGCGCGCGCGCGCGTCTGGTGATTGTTTAGAGTTGGTTTCTCCCTTCTTCCTTGTTGAGACAGAGTCTTTCTTATTTCTGCTGTGCTGCCTGCTCTAAGTTAGCTGGCCTGAGAACTTCTAGATCATTCTCCTTTCTTCTGCCCATCTCACTGTAAGAGTGCTGGGAATACAGACGCAGTTTTATTTCATCTGGTTTGTGGGTTCCAAGGACCAAACCCAGATTGTCAGGCTTGTGCAGCTGGCACTTTTCCTGCTGAGCCATCACTCTGTATCCAAGTGCCAGGTAACTTAATGAGATGAGAGAGAGGAGAAGGAGACCATAGCAGGAGGAGAGCATTGTGCTAGAAAAATCCTCTCAACCATCAGCCAGAGCAATGATGGGAAACCATTTTTAAAATTCTCTTGCTGGATTGGCACATGGGAAGTTCTACAGGCAAAAGTCCCTTTGCACAAGCTTGCTCCAGAAACCTGGTGTCAGTGTTCCAGTACTGCACTCTCTGAAACCTGGAATGCAGAAGACCTGTGGACAAAAAGTAGGAAACTTTGAATCAGCATCCTTCAAATCTGGGTTGATCCAAGACTGGAATTAGCAACAGGTGTGAACTGGCCTAACAGAGAACTCCAAATTCTTTCCACTCTAAGACCCACTGCTGAGCATCACATTAGACAAAGAGAGGACTTGAGTGACCGTTTGTTAAATGAATGAGTAGTTAAAGGAAGATTCAATGGCCGTGTGATAAAGTCCCTATATACAAGTCATACAAGTGCGTGTGTATTACAATAATACATAATTCTTACATGCCTGTACACTGCATGGGTACCATCCAGAAGAGGACAAAATCAACAGAAGATTTTGCAAAGGAGGTTAATCTCAACAGCCTGTGAGAAGCTGAACAGTGTAAATGCACAGGCTAGAAAGAAATAGAAGTGACGACAGAGAGAGGAGACTGTGAGGACAGATGCAGCTCCAGTGCAGAAGGTTAAACCGATGCACTTGCTGTTGGTCCTGATTTGAAAACATATGTTTCTAGCATGTATCAACAATGTTCCAATAGGAATGCTGAACCTGGCCATTCCGTCCTCCTTCTACATCTCCCCATCCAGACATGGCCCCTGTAGAACTTGTCTACATCATATTCCTGCCCAGGTAAGTAGTGGAGAAGAGTACAGTGTATCTTACTAACGCTCCAAATACTACTACCATGGCTTCCCACACCACGTCCAAATAAAGTGCAGAAGTCCTGAGCTAAAAAGTAAAACTGGATTGTGTGCAGGACTTCTCATGTCCTCACTTTGCCCATATGCCTTTGAGTTTCTGGAAGGGGGACAGCAACTCAGTGGGTGAAGCCCTTCTCAAGATCTAGAATCGTAACTCTTCCCTCAGGAAGTTTATTCCCTTAGGACCAATTGCTCTGAGTATAGAAACGATAACGCTGCCCAAAAGATTCATTTACTGAAGTAATAGAGACTGGGAAGATGGTTCAGCAAAAAGAATCTGCTGTGCAAGCATAAGGACCTGAGTTCAAATCCCCAATGCCATAAATATTCAGTCATGGCCCAGCCACATGGTCCTGTAATCCTAGCACTCTGAGAGGGCACAGAGAGGAGAGTTTTGGAGCTCCTTGACTGCCATTCTAGCTTTTGGTTCAGTGAAAAACCCTACTCAAAGGAACAGAGGACACCCTGACATCTTCCTCTGGCCTCCAGGAGTACATACACATACACATACATGTGCACATACATTACATGTTCATATGCAGATAGACAGACAGACACACACACACACACACACACACACACACACACACAAAGAATCAGTCCCACTTTATAATTTTGTTATATTGGCTTACAGTGATCTTTAGCATTCCAATACGGCTGCAGCTGCTGTGAAGTCTTTTGTTTAAGCACCTGTATTCACAGTGCTTGAGCAAGAGGGGCCTGCTTTAAGTTTATATCATAAACCCTCCTTGTTAATACAACGTCATTGCTTCTCCATTTGTTAATCCTGTAACCCACATCAATATGGAACGTATCAAACATTTTCCCACATTTCCCAGTGCGTCTCTAAGCTTAGGCTCAGGTACTCTGCATAAGTCAGCATGTTCAAACCTTTGACATCCACAACAAAGCTTCTGTTTTTGGCTTATGCCGCCTGTCCTGTGTAGACTGTCTGCAGTTTTGCTCCAAATCCTCTCTGTCCTTGGACTCAGGCTAAGAAGCATGTTTAAAACATGCCAGACTTTAGTCAACAGGAAGAGACCATGGTGAAACTTCACAATGACCTTGGAAGTGTCCACTGTGGAGAAGTGAACATCACATTCACTCAAACAACTTTGGATTTAAAAAATCTCATTGCTAAACCCCAGGTGAGCAGAACAGAAGAGTATACTCATCACAGATCATGGACAGTAAATACTGTAGCATAGTTTATATTGGGTTTCTTCTTGTGAGTCCAGACATTACAAGCAGGTAGTAAATTAATTTATCAAATCACCCGGCCTTGAACATTTAACACAAGGAGTAAAGAATGCAATTATTGAAATTTTAATTCCATATTCAAATAGACACATTCAATCTTGAAACTTGTTGTGTTATAAATTTTCTATTAACTATAATTTTGAGCAGTGTTTTGTTCCTGACTCTGGAATATGAAGAGCCCATCTTCTTTTCCCCCATGGAATGATATGGAACCTAGAACATGAAACATCCCCCCGCCTAAGCTGTGGCAAATATTTCACTCTGCATCTCTCTACTCCCTGATTCCTGAGAGCACTGATATTGATCCACCATGTGAGTTGGCACAGCCATATCTGATGGGAATGGCAAAAGTCATAAGGCCAGCACAGATGCTTGACAAAGATCCAGCAGAACTGAGCCACATGATGGCCACCATGTCACCTTTGTTTTTCATCTCCACCTGTTACATACTTGGGGGACTTTTAATATTTGTACAATTTGGGGATGTTGAATTGATGGAAAGTTTCTTGTGAATCGTTTGTGCCTTCTCCCAGGAGTATTGCTTCTAAGCTTCACCAGGAAAGTCCTGAACATATTACCTCCCCACACACTTTTAGGGAGATATTCTTATCTACTTGAAGGTCTTCCTTATGCCTTAGAGGTTGTGACACATATAAAGAAGCCAGAGGTCGCCGGGCAGTGGTGGCGCACGCCTTTAATCCCAGCACTCGGGAGGCAGAGGCAGGCGGATCTCTGTGAGTTCGAGGCCAGCCTGGTCTCCAAAGCGAGTTCCAGGAAAGGCGCAAAGCTACACAGAGAAACCCTGTCTCGAAGAAAAAAAAAAAAAAAAAAAAAAAAAAAAAAAAAAAAAACAAGAAGCCAGAGGTCTCTAGGAGACATTTTTAAAAGCATCTGTCCCTGTACTTATGCAGGAACAAGATATTCAAAACAAAGTAAACTCAAAATGGTCAACAAGATTTGGTGGGCTAGAGGAGTTGGCCACAGTTTAGACTGCAAGCCTCTTCCCACTATACACTGAGGTAATTACGTGACATATACAGCTACAAAGTTAGATAGCTAAAGTAACCTCTGCACTATGCAGAGACTTATACTGATGAGCAAAGTATGGAATGGAAAGATGATAAAAGAATGAAGTGTCAGACCTCCCTTTCTTAGAAAAGTTAGCACATACAGAGCCACTCTGGTATCCTATGACCAAGGAACAATAGAATGCCAGGATCAGACATATAAACAAGTTCTATAAAAATATAAAATAAAAACATTGTATTATGCCAGAATTTGAATAATAACTGCAGCAGCTTTGGCCTGAGGACTTTTCTTAGGCACTTTGACCATTAAGAGTTAATAATACACTGCTTGGGACATGGCAATATGCCCAGACTGGCTTGAAAATTTTGTTTCAATCTAATGTCCTTGTAGCCACAAAAGCTATTGGCCTGAGAACAGGCTATCATTTGCCTCTAGAGTCTTAAAAATTGAGTTATAGGGTTAATGAGTAAAAATGATAACTCTGTTTATCAATGATGTCAAAACTTGAGGGAAAATGATTGGAAATGATAACATTGTTCTGTCATAGTTTATTAATGATGACTAAAATATGAGCAAGAGGAAGTGAAACACATGTCCAAAAACCAAAATGATATTATCTATGTTTTGGAATATCATGAATGTATCCCTGCTTACTAAATTCTCTATAAATAAAGAAGCATTCTGGCTGTTAGTCAGTCAGGCTGCAAGATTCTCACTACTACCATGGCCTGGCTCACTTCCTCCACCACACGCCTATTTTTTACATCCTCTGCTGAGACCTGTCTACTAGTGCCTGGGATGGCTCCCAGCAGTGAGTGAACTAAAAATATTGTCTAGTAAATGTAATTTTTAATCATGAACCTCAAATTGAATAGTTCACAATTTATTCCTGTTTACTGTGCCCCATTCTAAGGATTATGTGTTCCATAAAAAAACAGATAAACTATGTGTTAAAGTTTATTTTATCACAATAATAAACCATGCTTATACATTTACTTATTGCTAAGGAAATCATGAATCATCTGCTCTAACTTAGGATCATAATAATGATGTACAGTATGTGGTTAATAAAATTGTTCATCATGGTCTTGAACAAACTATGACCCCACCGACGATCATAAACCCCTGCTGCTTTATTCAATTAAATAAAAGTTACAGCATTTTCTCTCTGAGCATGAACTATTTCTTGCATAGCAAAAGTTTAATTTATAAAGTTAACAGGAAACATATTGGAGAAAAATGGAAAATAGACTCAAAACTCAAGTTAGTGAACTTTGTGGATATCATTACCTTGTGTTACAGGTGAGTGCCCTATCTTGAGTCAACAAAAAGATGTGCTATATGAACTAAGAGATGAGTTCTCAAAACCAGAACAAAACAACCTGTAAATAAGTTATAACTGAACATAATGAAGTACTATTCACATATTATAGCACTTTTGAGTGACCAAAAGACATTTCTGCTCTATTCAGTCTATGGTATAATTTCTTGAGATGAAGAAAATAAAGCTGGAGCCAGTAGACCAAGGAAGGTGATAGGCAATTATGTAGCCCCTGCAAATATGAATTCTCCAAACTGAAAAAGATTTAGGCATTACCTAGGCTCATTTTGTTAGCCGATCCCAGAGATATCATCGTTTTTTCATTCTGTGTGCCTGGAATAGCTGAGTGATGAGTCAAATACAATGAAAATGGTGTCCACTGGAGTATGAAATTGGCAGCATCAAGTCCAACCTGCTCACTTAATACACTCATGAAGTCAGACTCAGGAGAGGAGAAACCTGTCCCAACAGCTCTGTAAACCTGGCTTTGACAGTAAGTTTGGGAACTAGTTCTATGACAAGTCCCCATGTTGCTGTCCCTGTAATTCTCCACAAGTGACCTTGAACCTGTGAGCAAGTCTGATCCCTCAAGGTCCAGTCCCCATCTTTATCTACCCAGTATTCTCCAAGTAAAGAAGACAGCAGGTTTTGGTTAATGGACCCCCCAGGCTTTAATGTCAGGCAGTTAAAATTTGTCTAGGTGTCACAATAGTATGAAGGACTTGACAGAAACCAGACTGTATGCAAAGAAAATGGAACTTACAGGACACAGCTGTGGCCGGGCCTCTGTTAACCTCTCTTTCCTGTACTACTCTTTCAGGTGTCGATATCTACCCCTGTAACTTCAGAATGTAGATCTTTTTTATGTTGTGTGAAATACCTATCTGAGCTAAATATCAGCCTACTCTAGTAATTAGCTGGCTATTTGCTTTGTACAGACACAAACTAATGTACTGTCAACATGACAATGTGAACACATAGAGTCATGACAAATTTAATGCCTAATAGTACTGGAACCCATGGGATAGGAAAGGACATGGTCTGGGGAAACTGAGAGGGAACAGAAAGACAAAACACCAAGTGAATAGATATCTTGAGCAGGATGCTTTATTGACTTCCTTTTTAGGTTCTGTCGCTGCTACTGGTGTTGGTAACAAAATCTCCCAGTTTTTATCTCATGGGGCATCACTGGCCCATGCCCAGAGAACAATTTTCTAGCTCCCACTGAAACTGTGGTGTGATCGAGGATTCAGTTTCAGCCAGTGGCATGGATTGGAAAGGTTTCAGCTTCTTAAAAACACACCCTGAAGACAGCTGCTATATGTGGTTTGGTTTGGTTTGGTTTGGTTTGGTTTGGTTTGGTTTGGTTTGGTTTGGTTGATAAGTTGGTTGGTTTTCTGCACACTATATTTTCCCATTCTGCTTTCTTCCACTCTACTGGCTAGGATGCAAAAGTATGGCCTGACAATATTTCAGAGCATTGAGTGAAACTGTCCTGAAGTTCTGACATCATTGTAGAGACACAAAACCTCCCTGACTTCCTATGTTAAAATATTTTCACATGATAATAAGCTCTCTTCTCCTTTAAGCTGTATCATTTCTGTTATCAAAAACTGAAAACAGTCCCAACTGATATTAATTCAATGTACAGATATGAAAGGAAATGCCCATTCAACAGCAACATCAATGGGAGGGTGTTTACAGGAAAGTCATTTGACTTTAAATCTATGATATTTGCTTTAGAATACACAATAATCTGGTCAACATAGAAAGGTAATAATAATAAAAAGTAGCACAAAAGCAAAGAAAAGGGGGACAAATTAGATTCCTTGATGCCTGAAGCAATCATTCAAATCTGTTGCGCTCAATACCAACCTCAGCAAAATCATTTCTGATCATGAGCAAACAACAAATGATGGAAATAATCAGGACTGAGTCTCATGTTTTAATCTTGACCAATGAAGTGAAAGACAGAGAGAGCTGTGATAGATTTGAAATGAGCCTAATGGTCAAGTTTCAACCCATGAATGCTCTCAATTTCCTCAGCTCTAAGACAACTTCACTAACTCAACAGAACAGGACTTTTTGTTTTAAAATCTGAGCACATTTTAATAGATGTGTATTAACTCTTTTCAAATGCTATCTTGTATTATATTGGAAAAGTTTCATCCACAGTAGTAGATAATAAGCTTCTAAAACAGCTTTTACAGTTTCATATTCCACAAAACATAAAGTGACCAGATAAAAATTTTATATCTACATCGATAAGTAGTCACAGATGAATGTGTATGAACAGGATAATAGACCACTGAGTGGTTAGACAATGGCCAGTGTGCTTTTCAACTTAATGTGTTTGATTTGATCTGACATATTATGTGGTATATTAGTTAATTAGCATTTTCTTCTTTATTTTATTTTGTATCTGGGAGGTACAACTATCAAGCATGACTGTGTAGATCAGAGAACTATTTGCAGAAGTCAGTACTCTCCCTCAATCGTGGAGGTCCTGAGGATTAAACTAATGTCATCAGGCTTGGCAGCAAGTAAAGTACCTTTACAGCTGAGCCATCTTATCTGTTCAAGTTGACGTTTTTTTTTTTTTTTTTGCATAGTTCTTTAGCAAGGTGTTTTTGCAAGCAGGAATCTTGAGATTGGAATCAAGTACTTGCATCCTACAATTGTAAGTTCCCCCTTGAGATAACCACCCACTCCCGGACAAATAAATAACAATATCTGTTAAGCATAAATATGAAGAGAAGTATCATCAATCATAACATCTGAAGCTCTACTGATTATGCTTCCTAAGCATGAAATTATGGAACATTTCGTACACAATTTACAGGACAACATTATTCAGGAATCCTGACAGACAGCATACGAGAAAAGTCAGAGAACAAAAGACTGAATGCTTAGTCCTAAATGGGATTCCTATATCAACCCTACCCCACTTTAAATGACACCAAGGCTCAGGGAACATTCTGGAAGAGGAAGCAGAACAAACATAAGAGCAAGAGGACACAGAGGAGTGCAGTGAACTACTGTCTTCTGGACATGACATGTTTATTCCACTCATGGACTTACAACAGCTGTGGGAATCTACACAAAACCATGGCAACTGGCCGTGGTTGACCTACCAGAGGTCACACTCAATGAAAACTGACTTTCTCTCTCACAGCAGCTATAAATCACCAATAGCTCCTCTTCTAGGGGTTGTCTTGGTACCAGCCTCCCCCATCTTCATACTTGACCTTGAGATTGCACAGGTAGTATGCATGTTGGCTTAACTGCTGTGAGATCATTAGATAGATAGATAGATAGATAGATAGATAGATAGATAGATAGATATTCCCTGTTAGTTAAATATATATTTATATTTATATTTATATTTATAACAACTGTTTTGTTGTTGTCATCCAACTCCTGTGGCTCATACAACCTTTCTGCCATTTTAACGCAGTGACTGCTAAGCCTTGGGAGGCAGGGATATGATACAGATACTCCATTTAGGACTGAACATGCTGAACACTCTACCGTCTCTTATTCTGTAAGCTTGACCAGTTATGGGTCTCTGTTAGTCATCATCTACCATGAAAAGAAGCTTCTATGATGAGGACTGAGAGACATACTAAATTATGAGTATAGTGATAAGTCAGTAAGAGTCATTCTTAATACCATCTCCATTTAACCAGACAGTTGTAGTTGGGCCTCCTCTAGGCTCCATTACCTGTTTAGCTACAGATTCTTGGCCTCTTTAACAGTGCCAGCTATGAGTTCCATCTTGTGGAGCAGGCCTTAAGTCCAACCAGTAAGTGGTTGGTTAGTCACTCTCGTAATATCCCTGCTACTGTTGCACCAGTGGGTATGTCCTACCAGGCCAGTCATTATTGTAACTCACAGAGTCCGCAGCTATGTAAGACTGATGATTACTTCTCTCTGATAGGGGGCATGATGTCTTCCAGCACTGAAAAAGAAATCCAGTGGGGATGAAGCTTCTAGGTCCACCCCAGCTTTATATCTCCATGTTTGATAACTCAAGATGTGGATAGTCCCTATCTTCAGCAATAGGGACTCACTGTCAAATTCTAGAGGGTAACCAAGAGCAATGGCGATAGCCTATAATGTTTGGTTGCCTATGGGATCTCAATGGCCAATGACTCCAAAACAATAACCCATTTCTGGCACTGGATTTTTATTTACTATCCTACAGTAGGAACACTGTTACCCAATTGTAAGCTAATTTCCATTTAAATTTTTAACTTGTAGATGTGTGTATTTTAGGCTGCATCTGTAGCAGTAGGTTTGCATATGATTCTTTTTACAAGAGGCCTTTAATGTTACTTTCCATTCCATATGTCCTTCCCATCTCCTGTCCCATTTAGCTCTTCATATTCCATTACTCCCCTTCCCCTTTATACCTATGTGTTCTATCTCCCTTCATTTGAAAGCACCCTCCATGGCCACTTACTGGTTTCCTGACTTCTATGAGTATTCCAAATGAAACAACAGGAAAAGAAATTAAGACACAGAGAGGGGCTGGCTGTGATGCTTTGATGATGCAGACTTGCCAGTGGCCTCCCAATCATGTCACCTATGAGTCTTCTCTGGAGGATTATTAATTGAACAAATTCTATTTAAGCAACTATCTTGGATCATTATATTGCCTTAGATCCACTGTCAGTTTTAAGTAAAAGTTGCTGAATGGATAGCCATGAAAGAATGCTATTCTCATAATTTTGCTGAGCAAACCACATTAGTAATAGCAATGATAATAATAGTAATAATAACAGGCTCCCTCTTCCTCCTCTCATTTGGTGATTTTGTTGTTTTCTTATCACTTTTATTTCCTTATGATGAGCAAGCGTACTATAATTGAAGGTGTAATTGAAGGTCCTCTGTTGCTCTGACAGAAGAAACCATTCCTTCTAGAGTAGCTAGACAATCCTCTATGGGAGATTCTGGCTCTCCTAATGAAAATGACATCAGCACAGGAGAGAGACAGTGGCTACATAAAAGATCTCCTAGGGTACTGCCTAATTGTTTCTGTTTTGCTCTAGACTACATTGCCTGTGGCTTGGGATGTTATTTGGTCAGGCAAGTAATGTGAGATTAGCCCTCTGGACTCAAACACCTAGTGTATTCAGTCAAAAAAAGTCATTTCAGGGAAGCAATTAGTTCAACTAGCTGCTTGACTGCTCGAATAAAATCGCCAGTTGTCTGACCTTCTATAGAAGCTTGGAAGGAAATTTCTTTACCCCCATGACTCTCCCAGTGCCATTGTTCTGCCTTCTCTTGATCAAAAAGGATCACTGGGGTCCCAGCATTTAAGTGACCAACAGTCACTGCATTAACAGAGTCAAGGAAAACTAATCCCTTCCTGAGCTATGTGAGAAGAATTTCTCATTTAAGGACTTAGGGAAGATCATTTGTAGAACATTGAGAAAGCTTTCTGAATTGTAATAAGGGGCACTTTAAAGTGGATTTTCTTGTCTTATAAAAAATTCAGTAAGAATACTTTACCTGTCAATAAAAATTTTTCAAGGGCTTAAGTTATGGCTCAGTGCTTAGCAGCACTGACTGCTCTTCCAGAGGAGTTGGGCTTGATTCCCAGCTCACAACGTCTAACTCCAGTTCCTGGGGACCACTTGCCCTCTTCTGGCATCTAGGGACAATACATGCGTGTTGCATGAATCTTAAAAGTTCTTATTAATAAAACAAAACCTAGAGCCAGGTATTGGGGTGAACTGGAAGATCAGAGAACCAGAACAAGCCATAGCTAACCTCACCTGGCCAACTTCTCAGCTGATCTTCTCTCCTCAGACTGGATGCCTCTGAGTCCTCATCCAGAATGGATCTCAGCTGAACTGTGCTGCTCCAAAGCCTGAAAGCTTAACCAGCCAAATGCTTAACCAGCCAAATGCTTCTATTTCCTGGTCCTCACGCCTTATATACCTTTCTGCTTTCTACCACCACTCCCTGGGATTAAAAGTGTGAGTCACCATGCTTGGCTGTATCCTTGAACACATGGATTTCTGCCTCTGGAATGCTAGGATTAAAGGCGTGTGCTACCACAGCCTATCCTCTATGTTTAATATTGTGGCTGTCCTGTTCTCTGACCCCAGATAAATTTATTAGTGTACACAATATTTTGGGGAACACAATACCACCACACATGCACATAGCACACATATATACACACAGGCAAACAATCACGTTGTCTGAAAAAGTCATAAGGAATCAAAGTATTAACTATCAACCTAAAAAATGAATAATACAAGTAAATCTGTGTATAAATGTATATATGTTTTAAATGGAATTTCTCATCTGAGTTGACAATGATCCTTCCTAGAGCCAAAGATCATCTGATAAACACCACAACACCAGGCATGAGAAGTCCTCTCTTGAGTTGTTGCCAGGGTTGTCCAAGAGACTCCCAAAACATTACAGCTGTTGCCCCTGGTTGCCTCCAAGAAGGGGAAGGTAAGTTCTTAATGCTGAAGATACCATGCACTTCACATGTAGACACATAATTAAAACGGAAAATAAATCTTAAAAAATAAAATTATAGCCAGATGGTGGTGGTGCATGCCTTTAATCCCACCACTCAGGAGGCAAAGGCAGGTGGATCTCTGTGAGTTTGAGCCCAGCCTGATCTACAGCTCGAGATCCAGGACAGGCACCAAAACTAACAGAGAAACCCTGTCTAGAAAAAAGAAAAGAAACCTATACATTCATACAGATGTACACACCTCTATGTATGTGGGGTGTGTGTGTGTGTGTGTGTGTGTGTGTGTGTGTGTGTGTGTGTGTGTGTGTTTCAAGCAAAATTCAGAACATATATCACATTAGCACATACTGGATCTTCTATTTATCCAGATATGATGCCGGTGGAGGGGGGAAGAGAAAAGCAGAGATTTCCCCAAAAGGAAAAAGTTAATGGGGGATGTGTAACAGTAGTTAGAGTATGTGTGGAGCAGAGTTTTCCACACAGCATCCACTCTAAGTGGAGCCATCTTGTCAGAAGCTCGGCTTCACTCCGCTGACTTAATCTTCTTCTATGAAGTCCAGGGTACACCCACCTTCACAAAATCTCCTTGTAGACCAAATCAGGCTTAAGTGCAGCTATTCACTAGGACACCAGGAAGCTAGGGAAGCATGTCCTGAAAGGAGGTGGCTTAAATCAGCAGGGACAAGGTGACTGGTAGCTTTAAGGAGAAATAGTTGGAAAATAATAGAAAAAGTAGGTCAGGACCTACCGGAGCCATAGTCTGTCAACAGTGTCCTTCTCCTTCATGTCTCTGTACAAATCCTGATGGCCTCAGGCTGCACTTAAGGATTAACCAGTGCCTTTAGGTAAAGTGTAGCCCCATTTTCTGAGGGAGGCACAGCATATCAATCTGACAGGCAAAGAGCTCAGGACTACCCAGTGGTGGTTGTCCTGAAGTTATGACATCCTGTCCTGCTCAGTGTTCTGTACTTTGCAATTAGATGCATGCAGCCCTCTAAAAATGTCTGCAAACTGCTGCTGGTCCCCGAGTGTGTGCAAGTGAGCTAAGGAGGATATTTGTATGGGGGGGGGGGGAGCTGGGAGGGAAGGC
The DNA here is from genome assembly GCF_949786415.1 of Peromyscus eremicus. Taxonomy (NCBI): domain Eukaryota; kingdom Metazoa; phylum Chordata; class Mammalia; order Rodentia; family Cricetidae; genus Peromyscus; species Peromyscus eremicus. The sequence continues at coordinate 86,131,196 of NC_081418.1, read as the reverse complement.
TGGGGCGGGAGGAGGGAGGGGAGGGGGATCTGTGGTTGGTATGTAAAATGAATAGAATATTTCTTAATAATGAAAAAAGATAAAGAAGAAAAAATAAGATAACATAAAATTCAAACCCTAGGAAAGTTATTGTGATGCGCTCATGCTCAATCACTTCAACATGCTGTGTGCTTGCTTGTCAATAAATGACGGAGTTGAGTCAATGTCAACGAGACACATAATATCAAACAACCTAGAACATTTATCATCTGGTCCCTTACAATTTTCCAACCTCTACTCTAGACTCACTATTTTCCTGGATGTTCTCATACCCACCTATCTTCTGTGGCCTCAGTGAAACTTCTAGCTTCATTTCTCAAGTAACTTTAGATCCCCCCTCTTCCATCCACAATCACACATACCCTGCTTCCTGGACCAGTTTTGTTATCACAGGTCTGTAAATCTTGTTGTCCTAAGTACTTGTCTGCAGGAGGAAAATAAAATGGCTGCCCTTTGTGCAAGGTCTCCTTTCAACTCAGTGTACACATCAGCAGCTAATAAAGATTCAGAAACTGCTATCACTTGATGTGGGGTGTGCATGCCCAATTGGAGTGCTAGACTGTGTGCAGTGAGGAGAAGCAATCCTGCACAGGATAGAGCAGAAGAAAAGCCGTTGTGAGAGCTGAAATAGAATGGAACTAGAAATACTTTCCAAAGTACTGGTCTGCATGCTGGGAAATGACTTACTTGTCACTGGAGAACCAAAGGATTAAGAAATCCATTGTTTTTGAAGACTATGTTCTAATTAATATACTTAGAATTTTATTAGCATCATTACCCCAGATAATCAATATGTCTTCTATGAAGCTGGCACAACGTTTATTTTACTAATGAGAAAACCAAGTCCTGGTATAGCCACATAGATAATGACAGAACCAAAATTATGACACTTTTTGCCCCTCCCTCAGCAGTACTTCGGCAAAAAAAAAAAAAATTGCTTCAAATAAGTGTAAATGTTTTGTACACATAAAAAACAGAGATGAGTGTGCATGGCTCACAGGGGAATGGTAGGAAAAAGACGAATGGTAGATTCTGTTTATCTGAGTCTCACAAAAAGAAAATCTGACTGACATGATTCATTCCAAAGTGAAATTTAGCTCAAAATGAAACTTTACTTAGTCTAATTCAAAGAATTCTTTTCCAAATGCCTGAAAGCACAGGCACCTCTCAGCAATCCCACAAAGACAGTGAGGTTCCTGTGTAGACAGCATAACCTGTAGGATAAAATCAGTAAGAAAACATGCCGGTACCCAACTGACTTTGTATCTAGCCTCTTCCTTTTACAGGTGTGTAATCAAAGCCCCAAGTGGAAGATGACTGTCCTGGAGTCACACAACTGTTAACGGCAGGTGCCAGGCCACATGGCATTTTTCCATCACACTACAGCCCATGCCACAGTGACAAGAGCATGGACTGTGGAGAAAAGCAGACCAGACGGTGTGGCACCTGTGAAGTTTGCCTGGTGTCTGAAAGTCATGGTTCTTTCCTTCCTGACACAGCTCTGAATCTCCAGAAGAGCACACAGCTCATCCTTGCTCTTGACAACATAGCTCAGATCAGTTCATCACATTTCACTAAAGATAATTCAGAGCTTTGTGTCTTGTAAAGAGTCTTTACAACAGTGGTCATTGCTCCAACGAGAAAGTCTGGTTAAAAAAAAAAATTAAAAAAAAAAAAAAACAACTTGAAGGAACAGGATTTAGGCACTAAAGTGGAAATGACCTCCTTCTCTGCTCAGCCAAATACCCCCTCAAAAAAAAAAAAAAAAAAAAGAACAGAAATAACATCCTTGGTCTTCATGAGTCTCTAGCGAAGACGAACAGACTTCTGTTTCTTGGGGTCCTTATCTAGAGTAGTCTTTCTCAGACTTAATATCTAATGGTGGTTCAAATAACATTTTATGTTACTTATGAATAAATCTTATTCTTTTTTCCCCAAATCATTTTGTAATGGAGTCTTGTATTACTGTCAGTGTTCTTAAAGCAACCATATTGATAAAAATGAATGGGGAGGCGTTAGACTGGCTTACAGAATGTGGTCCAGGTTGTCCATCAACGACTCTCTGATTACAGAAAGACTGACTCTGGCAGTTGTTCAATCCACAAGGCTGGATGCCTCTGTAGTCCCAATCTGGAGATGCAGCTGTGGAGGGTCCCTGAAGAGCAGCTGGTCTTCAGTATACATTGGAATCCTGAGGAAGTTGTTCTAACACCTGTAGATGGATGCCTCAGCAGCACGCTAGATGAACTGGCCAGTGAGAATGAGAGCAAGCAGGCAAAAGGCTAAGTTTCCTTCTCATGTGTTCTTTTCATGTGGACTGCCTCCAGAAAGCATGGTCCAGATTTAGGGTGGGTCTTCTTGCTTCAAATAATCTTATTAAGGAACTCTCTTACAGCCATGCCCAGAAGGTTGGGTTTAAGTTGATTTCAGATGTAGTCAAATTGATAACCAAGACTAGCCATCACACATCTTTTATCCCTCAATACAAGAGGTGTGTTAGTTCTTAAGAACAGAAAGGTCTTGCTGGGTTTATTCATTTCAATAAATGATTACACTCGTAAAATGGCCAAAAAGTTTTACTTGAAGCAGGGAGACTCTTCAGAAGAAACCAGTACGAGGAGTCTTATCTCTATGTTGCATTAGTAAATGAGACCCTTTAATGATTAAGTAACTCCTCAAATGTCACAGAAACTGTTTAACTAGGTATTATTATATCTTGTTATGCCATGTTCAGTTGATGTCCCTGGGAGGCCTGCTGTTTTCTCGGGGGAGATGATATTGGGGATTGGATCTTGGGAAGAGGAGGGGTTGGGAGAACTGGGAAGAGTGGGGGAAGTGGAAGCTGCAGTCAGGATAAGAGAGAAGAATTAATAATAATAATAATAATAATAATAATAATAAAGTTTAAATTACTCAAATAGTTATCTAAATATCACAGTAATTTATTTTGCAGTGCATGATCAACATCCCTTGGCAACCAAGATAAATTACTGGGCAGGTGTTCCCCCACTTTACCAACAAGGAAAGCAAAGCTCAAGTGTCTAAACCACATGCTCATTCCATATGACTAGTAACCTGGAGAGTCAGGGTTCAGATTTGAGTTTTCTGGCTTTCTGAGTCAATACTGGACTTTATCAAATGCCCCACAGACTGCTTCCTACATACTCATTGTAGCCCAGTCATCTTTCTTTAGGAAATGATTGACAGGAATACATAGGTGTGGATCTGGGTTCACATTATTCTTTTTCTTTTCTTTTGGTTTTTCTCTTTTTCTTCTTGAGATTATAATTACAACATTTCTCCCTTCCCTTCCCTCCCTCCAAACCTTCCAATATACCCCTCTTTGCTCTCTTTCAAATTCATGACCTCTTTTATTCTTGTTATTAAATAGCATATATGAATCTGTATATGCATATGTATATTCCTAGATATATAAATACAGCTTATTTAGTCTGTATAACATTACATGTTTGTATGTTTTCAGGGATGACCACCTTTTTTCTCCTAAATCATGAATGTATTGTTCATGATCTTCATAATTGGGGTAGAGATAAGCAGTGGATGATGTCTGCTGTGAGAGACAGAACAATGCATCCTACTGGGTTCTTGAGTTCTGGTATTTTTCTGGAAATTTTGTTGGTATTGGGGGGCATTAAAGCCATTCTGGCTTCTCTCACAATAATTCCAACATGTTTGTTATAATATTTCTCTTTCATTTCCCTGTAAGCGGGATGCACTGCTGAAACAGACCCATTTAGCTGCCTTGTGAATCACACATGGGAAAGATACAAATTGAAAGCATTACCCTCCGCCCCTCTCACTGAGGGGTTTGTGTTACTCAATCAGACTTGAAGGCAACTGAGGCATAGAGGGTCCGAGGACACTCCAGATCCCATCTTAGGAAGTCGGCTTCAGAGGAAGATTGCAAACAAGCCATTATTTTGACAGTTGGAACAAAAGCCCTGATTAAAAATTAAAATACATTCTGCACTGATAAACAGACAGCTGCCTAATTACTTGCAAGATTTATATTTTGCTGCATTAATTCTCCCCTAATGGTTATTTCCTACTCCCTGTAAACCTGGACACAATGAGCTTGACAGTGATAGGCTTTCGGAAACACTTGGCTGTCTCTTTTATTAGATAGATGAGTTCCTGATTATTAATGTCTTCAAAACCCCATTTTAAAACTTCGCCCAGAAGAGGACTGGGCCCCTTTCACCACATGGCATTCAACTTAAGAAGAGAATGCATATTTAGAGATACCTAATTATGGCTGATTTAAAAATGTCTTATCTTTGAAATGGACCCTCTAATTTGCCATCATCCAACTGTCAACAACATTGAAATACATACACATGTAGCATAATATAAAGTAGCAAAAACATCAAACTACATAAAATAGAACGAAAACAAACAGCTTCCAGATGCTTAGAGGCACTTTTGAGTGAGGAAAGGGCCATGAGCAGAGGGAGATGATAAAGACAAATGGAGCAAGGGGTGATGTCAGGAAAATCAGTAGAGTAGGAAGCTCCAAGAGCCAATCCCTCCACAGGAACTTTTCCAAATCAAGCAAAAGAAAAAAAAAATTGTCAGTGTCAACTGTGTCAGATCTTTCAAGAACAGTTACAAGTTTGTAATAACTGAGTGAGAATTTAAAAAAAGAAAAATGTCACTTGAGCTGGAGAGATGATTCAGCAGTTAAGAGCACTTGTTCTTACAGAGAGGATCTGGGTTCCATCTCAGCACCCGCGCTGGGGCTCACAATTGTCTGTAACTCCAGTTCTAGGAAATCTGACACCGCCTTTCAATGTCCTGTAAGCACCAGGCATACACATACATGCAGGCCAAACACTACACGTAAAATAAAAATAAGAATCTAAAGAAAAAATTAAAAAGAAAATACTATTTTTCTAATAGTAGGAAAAGGTTTGATGCACTTTGTTCCTGGTCAGTGGTTGCCTTGGAGATGCCAACCCATGGGATTAAGGTAGAACAGTGGATTCTGGTTTTGGAAGGAGCAGAGCAAACAAGATTTGCAACGATTTGTGTTCTCTGCAGGAAAAAAGAAAGAACTAAGTCCCATTTTACAAAACCAACTCAAAATGGAATAAAGAGTTAAACATCTCGTACCTGGAACTGTAAACTAGATACGTACATAAGAGGAAATCTACATGTCACTAATCTTTACAGTATTTTTTTTATTGGTTTATTTGTTTTGTTTTATTTTTTGTTTTCAGATATGAACCACAGAGTATGAGAAAAAACTGTAGAAACAGACATCAGGATTAGTTCAAACTAAACATCTTCTTTTTAACAAAGAAAATGAGAGTAGAGAAAATTGAAGAATTTAAGGCAAATGTGAAATGGAGAGGAAATGTTTGCAAAACTACACGTGGTATTGGCTTAATCTCCAAAATATGTAAGGAACTCACCTCAATAACAAGAAAATAATTCAGTCTCTTAAAAAGTGGGCAAAGGGTCTAAATAGATATTTCTCAAAGGACATTAAAATTGACTGACCACCACAAAAAAAAAGTTGCTCAACAGCACTGAAAATGAAGGAAACGAAAATCAGAACCACAATGGACTATAAAGTTGTAATTTTAGGAAGGATTTTATCAAAAAGGCAGCAAGTGTTGGGTGGGATGTAGAGAAAAGAGGAGCTGCCTGTGTTAGTAATGATACAAATTATCATAGCCTTGCTTGAAAACAGTGTGAACTTTCCACGAAAACTTAAAATATAATTCCTGGATGGAAGAGATGACTCCGGGGTAAGGTGCTTTTCACCCAAGGCTGGTGACTTGTGTTCAATCCCTGGAAGCCCAATACAGATAGAGAAAGCCCACACAAGCTAGTCATCTCAATTTTGTGCATAAATCCAACAGAGATGAAAGCAATATGTTGAAAGGATTTCAGACACCACTATTCACAGAACATTATTCAAAGTAGGTAATGTAAACAGTTAACCTAAGGATCCATGAATGAATGGATGGATAAAGCTTTCTTATGCTGTGTATATATACAGAGGAACAGTGTTCAGCATTTTATACTGTTTTGCACATAACTTTATTTGTTGGATAAATTAATATTTTTCAATATGTACATAACCACAAACAGTGAATACTAAAACGAGAGCAAAGTACTTGGGTTCTAGTATGCAAAGACGTTTACCAGTGCTGAGGGCTCAGCTGAGGAGCTGAACCTGAGCTCAGCCTCCTTAGCTGTAAGAGTAGGCTGTACAAAACTCCGCGGCCTCTCCCCAGGCTTACTGCAAGGTTGAAATGCAGGAACATGTGAAAGTGTCATGAACACAATTGTGAGCAATACAAATGTAACAAATAACTGCAACTGAATTCCAAGTTGAGGAACACTTTCATACCCTTCAATTGCACTCATCCAGCCAACAGAAAGTGGCAGAGTAACTAATTTGCTGTTGATGAAAGCTGAATAAGCCATTCTTCTGAGTGGAAAGAATTCTGCAATATTCTGTAACCTGTCCTAGTAAACAACCACTTCCCAAACTTCATGATGTCAGAGGCCTGCCTGCCAGTAACTCTCTTGCAGAACAGGAGCCATATGCTCCTCATTTATTTAGGTGTGAAATGGGTTAAATACAGTCACAATGGATGCAGTGAGCACACCTGAAAGTAGCAAGATAGAGCAATGGGCCATAGCTCAAGGGGTAGAATATCAGCCTTTTACTAAGAAAGAAAAGAAGAAAGAAAGAAAGCCAAAGAAGGAAAGATAAATAGATAAATAGGTTGATTTCCATATGTGGCAATTTGAGTGAGCACAGACTACTATGCTAAGTGAAATAATACAGACATAGAAAGAAAAGTAGCATATGATCTCAGGTGCAGAGTGTACATAAAAGAAACTCACTGAAATGGGGAATAGAATGGTGGTAACCATAGATTGCATACTAGTGGGATTGAGAAGATGATCAAAGAATACAAAATTTCTGTTGGAAGAAATTCAAATGTTCAGTCTCTCATGTGGCAAGTTGAAAACAGAAGAGTATAGACTTGAAAGTTGCTAAGAGACTAGATGGATAGAGGGATAATGTGATTATTGATCAGCTTGACTTACCCATTCCACAATGCATATATATTTCAATTTTCACTTGCCCACTAGAAAAATAGATACATAAAGTGGTTGATAGATTAGATAGACAGTGATATATAGATAGACTGACAGATGATAGAAAGATAGATAGATAGATAGATAGATAGATAGATAGATAGATAGATAATTGATAGATTATATATGATCTATAACAGAGGTAATATTGGACAATACAGAAAGAAGGTAAAGGAAGTCAGAGATGGAAGTGATAAGATTTGAAAGTGAGAGAAGAACATAGGAAAAGACCCTCCCTTCTACCATCACCCCTCTAATTTGTCCTGTATACATCTGTCAGATTTACATTCTCTTAAAAAATATGAGCATCACCTCCTTTCCAGCAGGCTCCAGTATAGAAACTTATTTCACACCGCTTCTGCCAATGTCCATGTGGCAGTCTCTCTGGTCTACCTAAACTCACTTTTCTCCTTCCAATTCCAGATGTTTGCCTTCTTCCCCTGGCTCCCCATTACCAGCTGTTCCAACATCACTTTGCACTCCCTGAACACTACAAAATTTATTACATCTCTATATCTTTATTCATGCTGTTAGAATTCTTTGGCTAATCTTTTTAATTAGCACAAATGCCATTTTTATGAAATCATTGTCAGAAACAATTAAGCTTAAAGCAACTCATAATACGAAGGACACCCACTTTAACATGAGCTAGACACAAGTCATCCAAACTGGTATGTGTCAACTACATATTCTGGAGTACTTTATTTATCTTCTGTCTGTTAAATGGGGTTAATAATAACCTGTTGATAGTGTGAGTAAATTTAAATACCTATCCAGAGTCTCCCTCTCCTGGCAGATAATGTGTTTTTCCCCTTCCCATTAGTCCATGAGAATTATATATTTATTTTTCCTTTAAAAAAAATAAGAATATTTTTCCAAGTGTATGTGATATCATTCTTCCAAAACATCTTTATTTACAGACTCATTGTATCTACAAAAGATTATATGGACTGACCAGGATACAATTGAGACTCCAAGAAACCAACATAAATTTCTTCTTTTTAGATGTCTCAGAATTTGCAGAAGCTCAACATATGGCTTGATCAGTGAATCAATGACTAGGGGAATTATCATTGTCCTCTTCTGTCCTCAGCATGGACTTCATCATGTAGCTGTTCTCAAAGCCAGAAGAAGGGCACCATTAGTGGATGGGGATGTATGCTGGTTGGTCTACATGTTGGAGAACGGCTCTTCATTAGATATACATATTTCCTCTCTTCAGTCTGATTAGATATAATTATGAAACATACATCAGTAGCCAAAAGCACCTGTCAGAGAGATAACATGCAATGATCAGTTATATCAATCATTTAAAGCAAAATGGACTTGAGGAAGCTGTCTTAGGTCCCACAAGAATTATGCACTATTTGTTCTAGAAAGGAAACATCTCAAACTACATAGTAATTAATGGCACTGAAATGATCTTGTGTGCTTTAATGATGGGTGTATGTCTTTATACACTCATCAAAATCCAAAGAATAGACAGCACTTAGAGTGACACTTAATGAGTTGTCCTTGGATGATAATGGAATCTGAAAGCAGGTTCACTGATTACAGCAAATGTACTCTTCAGGTTGGGGTATAGATGGCAGTGGTATCTGTTTGTGGAGTGGCAGAGACTGATTTGTGAAAACATTGCTGGTGATTGAAAACTGCTCTAAAAAAAAAAAAAACCCACTGCTTTCAAACTGAGCTAAGGCCCTATGTTTTCTTTTTAACTTTGTAGTCTTTATAAGAAGATAAGAGGGATCCACCTCTCCCTAGAGTGAGATTCCCAAGACTTTTAAAGTATTGTTAAAATCTGTTCAAGTCACCATCAGTGTTAATGATAAGTGTTTTAAGTTTTTATTGAAAGTACTATTTCTGGTATTAATTATTCTAACAAGCAAAGACATTGGGGGATGGGCAAGTTGATTCCTTAATTAGCAATTACTGGACTCTCTTTTGCTGTTCTCACTGCCTTGAGCAAAAGGGCTGTCAGTCAAACAGCCAGCCGGACTATTTTTACAGCCATCTGAAGTACTTCATGGATATCTTGAGAAAGCTTTGCAATAAGTGCTACTCAGTCCCTAGGCTGCTGAAAGCACAGCCCCTTCTGATGTGCTGTTTGGAGCAGTATATAGACCTTCTTCCATCACAAACCTTGGAAAACTCTAGATAACCCTACAACCATTTACTCCTATGTAGGATGGGAATCACTTCCCCTGGTACAGTAGCAGAGGGACTGCTTCAGCTTGTGCTAAAGAGGTCACCTATATCTGACCCAACACACAAGCTTCAGTGGTTATGACTGGTGCTGATGCAAGGCTGTGATGGATCCAATATCCTCCTTCCATGCCTCCTTCCCTGGTCTTGCAGCATGACACTTGACAAGAGGCTTCTCTCAAATGACTTTTTCTTACTGGTCTTTACCTTCAGGAGCTAAGCTGTTAAGATGAGAAAACTAAGTGGCAGAGATAGGAGAAGGGAACTCAGGGCAGAGACCCTGGAGCAGCAGGGCACGGACAGTGGAGGGGCAGAAGGCCAAAGTGTGACGGCACCAGAGCAGCCAGCTGCTACACAGATAAAGCAGCAGCTCAAAGATGTCCATGGCAAGAAGCAGGAGGTGGAGGAGAGATAAAGCAACCCTGCCACACCCAGCCCTCACCAACAAGAACTACAGCAGATGCCTTCAGAATGCATTTGTTTTCTCTTTAAATCTACAACCTTAAAGACTCACACTACTTTTAGAGAATATAGTCCAATCTCCAGGGTTCAGTTCCCACTCTCTCAAGTGGAATTGTTCATTTGGAGGTGAAGAGGAGTTTAACATCAGATGACAACAAAGATACATCATGTATAGCCTAGATTTTTCAGTTTGGCCACATCAGAAGCATTTACATGGGTGGAGAAATATATGTGGAAGTCTGTACCTTCTAATATTCTAGCATCTCCCCAGGTGGTGATGGTGCACACCTTTAATCCCAGCACTCAAGAGGCAGAGGCAGGCGGATCTCTGTGAGTTCCAGGCCAGCCTGCTCTACAGAATGTGTTCCAAGGCAGCAAAAACTGTTACACAGAGAAACCCTGTCTCAAAAGAAAAAAAGAAAGAAAGAAAGAAAGAAAGAAAGAGAGAGAGAGAAAGAACGAGAGAAAGAAAGAAAGAAAGAAAGAAAGAAAGAAAGAAAAAAAGAAAGAAAGAAAGAAAGAAAGAAAGAAAGAAAGAAAGAAAGAAAGAAAGAAAGAAAGAAAGAAAGAAAAAGAAAGAAGGAAGGAAGGAAAGAAAGAAGGAAGGAAGGAAAGAGAAGATTCTAGCATCTCATCTTGAACTAGGGTAGGTCATAAGTCACAAGATACAATCAATGAGTGATATTTATTTGTTGAAGTAAGCATGGCCATATTATGGGGTGTGGTACAAAACTGCATATACTTAAAGTGTGTGTATGTGTGTGCTGGTGTACATGCTATTTTGTGCAGAAGTGCTCATGTGTGCGTTTCATATGTGTACAAATGTATATGTCATTCTTCAAGTACAGTCCAATTTGGATTTTTTTTTTTAAACAGGACTTGTCACTGTTCTGGACCTCATCAAACAGGCTAGGCTGCCAGTGGGCTCCCTACATGCTCTGGCTCCACCTCACTGGTGCTGCCATTGGAGACCTTACCACATCTAGCCCCACAGGGCTCCAGTTTTTTTACACAGGTTCTTAGGCTTGAACTTGGGTCTCATGGTTGCACAGTAAGCAGTTACTGGCTGAGCTCTCTCCTCTCCTAAGCCCCAACATACATTCTAAAGTCAAATTTAATCGTTCAAAAAATTCAAAAGGCTGGGGCAATTGGCTCAGTGGTTAAGAGCTTTTACTGCTCTTGCAAAGAACCATGGTTCCATTCCCAGAACCCACATGGTGGCTCACCGTAACTCTTGTTCCAGGTAATTCGGTGTGTTCTTCCGACCTCCTTGGGCACCAGATGTGCATGTGATACACAGATGCAAATACTCATATGCAAATAAATAAATAAATAAATACTCGTATATTTATAAATAAATAAAAATCTTTAAAAGTAAATTTCTTTAGTATTTTATAAGAATTTTCTTTATCACTTTAATGTCAAATCCAACTTACTGATTTTGAGTTTTGGTACTCACTACAGGAAGTAGAAGGGAAGTTTGAAACACTTCCAGGTAAGAAATACAGTAAATAAGCCCTCAGGGAGCCATGGCAAGCAAGAGAGTTTAATGAAGACTGTATGCAGAAATCGTTATGCAGCCAGTGTCTAAAGCCCCTGAAGTTTCAGTCTTAAAATGATACAGATGTTCTTTATAGTTTAATAAAAACTCCGGCTCAGGGTCTGCATTATGAAGTAGCAATAGCTCATTCTGCTGTCTTCTCAACCTTTGGTGCAGCTGGTTAACCGTTTGTCCTTACGAGTACTCACTCCACGTACCGTGGATAAGTCAGCATGCTGTGTCATAATCCGCAATCAATCCACATAAATAAAACAATCCAGTGCAGATGTGACCTGAATACACTTTTAGACTCTGCTAATTATGCAAAGCCATGGCACAAAGGTTTCAAGGTCAGAGATGCCAACAGTGGATTTACTCTGCGGAAAAACACAGAAGGGACCATGCTGCTGCAAGTTATTACTATAATTGCTCATTTGCAGCATTTCAGAGAGCTTGCCACTCTGAAGACATTCCATCACCCACACCAATTGCTTCTTCCTCGGGTCACATAAGGAAAAGGCTTGGCTGCTATAAAACTATAGAAATAGAGATCTGGGTCTAGCCTAAGCACTCGCAGAAAGAGTGAGGGGAAAACAGAGAGACAAGAGAGAACAAAGAGGTGTAGGGTCGGAAAAGAAGATTCTGAAACCTGGCAAAGGATTCTTCTTTATTCTATAGCCTCCTGCCTTCATTGTTGTGATGAGGCTCAATAACCAGCATTAGAGTCTGTTTCCAACAGGAAGAAATGATGTGGGCTCTGGGATCCTCCTAAGATCCATGGTGAGGGAGAGACTCTAGTGAGACACACCTCTATAGACTTGGGAAATAACAGGGATGACTCTGGAAAATGCTCAGAACATGGAGGGATGCTTGATTTATTCTGCAGATTGGAGGTAGAGGCTCCAGCACGTAGCAGGGCCTGTTGATATATCAGAGGATCAGAAAACAGACAGAAAAATTAAGCCAAAAATGGGATTGGACTGGAACCGTTAAGGTCAGCTTGAAATGGTCCACTTCACCAAGAGTCCACTTCCCAAAGGTTCCAGTCTTCCAAAACAGCATCACCTGCTGGGACCAAGTGTTAGAACATGTGAGCCCATGAGGGACATGTCACACTCAAACCATAACATTGCACTTCTGGGCCCCATGAGCTTACCACCATCTGATAGTGGAAAAAAAATGTGTTCCAACTTCTAACATGCCCTGTTGTCTTAAATTTCCAACAATGTTCATTAAGTCTGTAGTCTCCTCTGAAACTCTAGACAAACTCTTAGCTATGGACTCCTGTAAAACAAAGATGTTTACAGCCACATACTTCCAAGACAGACTCACGCAGGGAAAACCTTCCCAATCCAAAAGTGAGGCAAAGGAGGATCTCCATTGGTAAGGTGCCAGGTTTTAGAAAGGTCCAGTTGTTCTCCAGTTCTCAGCCAGTAACCACCTATCCAAACACCAAGTAAAAATAATCACCGATCTGCTTTATTTTCATAAATTTGTATCATTTGACTATTTTATACACACAAACTCATACAGTTCTCCATCTTCTTTCACTTATCTTAATATTTAAATGTTCATTCACATTATGACTTGTTTTAGTATTTTGTTACTTCACTGCTGAACAATATTCCATTGCATTGATCTGATGCATTTTCTTTATCCATTCAACAGTTGGTGAATATTCAAATCATTTTTTCCTGGGACAATTCTTCTGTAAATATTTGAGGATAAGTCTCTATGTAGGCTTCTATTTTCTTTACTCTTTACAAAATTCCTACTACAGGAATTACTAGATTGCTGAAAGAATTTGTGTCAGTTAAACTTTGTAAGAACTACCAAACTTTCTTAAACTGTGATTATATCAAATTGTGATGGTTAGTTTTCGTCAACTTGACACAAACTCAGGTTACTTGAAAAGAGGACACCTCAGTTGAGAAAATGCCTCCAGCAGATTGGCCTGTGGCAAGCCTGCAGGGTGTTTTCTTGATTAATAATTGATGTGAAAGGGCCCAGCCCACTGAGGGCAGTGCCACTCCTGGACTGGTAGTCCTCAGAGGTATAAATAAAAATAAAGGTGACTGTGAGCCTGAAGAGCAAGCCATAAAGCAGCATTTCTCCATGGTCCATGCTTCAATTCCTGCCTGTAGTACCAGCACTGTGTGACCTCTCCAGACAAGCTGTTTGCTTAAAGAGAACTGAGGCCCCCAGAACAATACAGGCAATTGCCACTGCTGCCCATTGCCTACCAAAACTAGACGGTAAAACTGATAATGATAACATCGCTCTTTCTGATCATATATCATAGAGGAATCAAGCTGGAACAGGATTGGAAGCTTTCTCCCTGCTGATGAGCCTCAGGGTACTAGAAGGTGCTATGCAGGCTTCGGGGACAACTGTCATTAACTATCTCACTGAGATTTGAACCCTGGGTGCAAAAGTACCAACTGGCCAGGCAAGACATGCTCACTGTTGCAATAGTGGAGAGACTGTCATGGGGGGTAACCAACTGCTTTATGATTGGACTTGGGGCCTGCTCCACAGGAGGGAATTCCTAAGTGGTACCCTAAACCTGGTCAAAAGCCAGTGGGTCATCGATTAATGCTGCTGCCAGTGTCTGATCAAAGACTAGAAGCTGCAGAGACTCATAACTGGTCAAAGTCCTGAGAATTAATGACTATTGAACAGGTGGCCATAAATGGGAAGTCTACATCACCTTCTGTAAGGATCAGGGAATGCTGTAGAAGGACTAGAAAGAATCTAAGAGCGGAGGTAAGAGAGAGTAATATAGTACAGAATGTTGACTTCAAGGCACGGCATAGCTGTTGCACTCTCAAACTCACAGCAGTTGTGATTTCCTGCTGAAGACTGAACCTGTCAGCTCCCCGTCGTGCCGGGAGAAGAGACGTGTAGGTCCTGACCCATCCCTGAGCATTTTTATGCAGCTAATAGTTGGGGGCAAGGAACAAGAGTTTCTTCAGTGATGTGACCACTGATAAAGCACCCATGCTACTGTATCGAATCCTCACACATGTTCTTGTAAGGAACCCCAGTGAACCTCCCTGGAACATGCACACACCGTGGAAGTAGAAGGGGAGGCTGAGTTAGGAAGAGGAAGGGCATCCTCAGAAGCAGGAAAGAAACAAAAAGGGCTAACAGGAGAATGGGTGTGGTCAATGTAAATTAGGGATGCAAATGGAAACACTCTAAGAAACTCATTGTTGTAATATAATTAATATGTTAAGGAAAACATCAAAAAATAGTAACATCCTGTCCAGAGCGACTTAGGAAGGCCTGTCACTTGAGGAAAAGGCTGCTCTCGCTCCGACGGCTCTAGTGTCACTAGCCGCTCCTGTCACAAGCATCCTGTCTCTGCTGCCATGTGCCCACAAAGTGACCCAAACAGCACAGGGACAGAAAGACCCCTATATTTACGTATCTCCCAGAAACAAGAAAATGGATCTCATTTATATGTACATATGCAACACAGGCAACTCTGTCTCAGATTATAATGTAGTTTGCAATGTGTGACAGAAGTCACATAACCACTAAGGTTTTAAGTTCTATTTCATGTTCAGCCTAGAGACTGAAAAGAAGAAAACACTATAAGGCAGATTTTTTTGTGGTGATTTTAAAACATAAATTCCTGATGTGAGAGAAAAATTAGCATGACCTACCTGCCCATTAATAGTAATGAGGCACACTGAGAAACTCTGAAACACCAGGGCTTTTTGCTCAGTCATGAAAGTCAAAGCAGAAATGAACTTAGCAGAGAAAAGACATCCCCCAGCACTTCCCCTTTTCTATCTAATCAGAAAGGAAAGTTTTAGCTTTAACATAGTAAAATTTTATGCGGGAGGGTGGAGGAAAGAGAAAGAGAGGGAGAAAGAGAGGGAGAGAGACACCCCACTGGTCCTACAAGACTCTGGCACTGCACTAAGGACACAGAACACAGGGGAAGGGTGTGACAAGGACCACTCTCTCTCCCACTTCCACTCTCACCTGTGGCTTCTGTCTTGACTTTTCCCGCAGTTCTCTGCCTGCCGTTTTTTTCTCTTGTCAGCCAAGAGGGTGTTTTCACCTAGAAATTCACAAGATCCACTCTGTTATCCCTCATGCCTGCTGGGGCATCTAACCATCACCACAATTCTGCTGACTTCGTCCCTGCACTGTCTCTTAGACCTCTTTGCTCATTGTCCTCACCATTGACACGTTTTCACACCGGGTCCTGCCTCTTCTGAATTACTGCGACTGTCTCCTGGGCTCCTTGCCAATTGTTTTACTCCCTTCAATCCAATTTCCACAAGCAGTCAGTGAACTTGCTGAAATGCACATGAGGCCGCTAATGACTCCCCAAGGAGAATGGGTTAGCATTCTAACTTAATGGGTTAGCCTACTTAAACTAGGCTCCAACAGGAACTGGCCCCTCCATGAATGCCCAGAGGCCACATCTTTTCTTGTCCCTTCTTATACTTCTCATGGCAGTCTGTCAGAGTCAGTACTACTCCAAACATACAAAGCAGGAGTCACAGTTTGGTATTTAGAAGCAGCAGAGCCCTATCTCTCCCAGAGGATCTACAGGCAGGTAACGGTGGCTGTTGATGAGAGAGACATTGTCTTCAGCGATGCAGCCTCTGGTAAAGTCCATATGCTCCTGTAAATAACCTTTCACCCAGGTTCCTGTAAGGAACTCTCAGGAAACTCTTAAAGACACGAAACTAGTTGGCAAGAGGAAGGTTTCAGTAGGAGTGGGAGGGGGAAGAGAGAGGGAAGAAGGCGTATGGTCAAAATACACTATATGCATAACTTGCAAGACAGAAAGTCCTATAATAAAACCCTTCATTGTGTATAATACATACTCATAAAAATAAACTGATGCTATAATTTAACATAACAAAAATATTAATAATCAATATTTATCATTATCCACATTTCAGATGTCCAGTGGCAAGTGCTGTACCAGAGAGTGCAAGTCTGAGACACTCCTCTTTTCCCATCCGCATTGTTTACTCATCTCTAGAACTTTCCATGGGCTGATGACCTTGCCTGTGTTGCCTGCCCCCTCTTTCTACATCCCACCCCAGGCTGTCACTGTCCCTCCTCTATTGTGCTCTTCCTGACTTACTAGGAACCTCAAAATGACGTCATAATCCCATGCATTCCACAGCACTCTTCTTCAAAGGAGCACATAGAAAAGTTTGTTATCCCTTGCACCACGCATGTATTAAAAATGCTTAGGGGCTGCCATGTTCTCTGGCCCCTGTTGGGTGGAATAGACATCATGTTTGCTCACTGGCTTTTACCTCTGCCACTCTTTCTCCTATGGTCCATGTGAGTCTTAAGAAGTAGAGCCCATTTTCAGTTCAGAGGCTAAAAACGATAAGCCAACCAGCACGTGTACATGGCAATCCTGATCATTCTTTATTATCATCATCATCATCATCACCAGTGTTTTGCCTACATGTATGTCTATACACCATGTGCATGCAGTTCCCACAGAGGAAAGAAGAGGGTTTCAGATTCCCTGGAACCAAGGTTACAGTTGAGAGCTTCCATACAAGAGAACCAGCCAGGACTCCTAACTGCTCCTAGGAAGTTCTCAATCTAAATGAACTTTTCACAGGGGTCACCTGAGACCATTGGAAAACACAGATATTTATATTCTGATTCATAACAGTAGCAAAATTAGTTATGAAGCAGCAACAAAAATTTTGTGGTTGGGGGTCACCACAGCATGAGGAACTGTATTAAAGGATCATAGCATTATTAGGAAGGATGAGAACCACTACACTAAGCCATCTTTCCAGCCCCTCCTAAGGATTACTGGTCAAGGATGGCTACGTGACTTAAGTTGGTCCAATGGCAGAATTAAGACAAGGCTCTTTTCCCCTTGGTATGTAACCAAAAAAAATATAGTGTTTCTGGCACTGCCAAAAATTTCCTAATAAGGAATCCTCCAGCATTGCCCTGAGCTGGACAGAAGAAGGCTCTATCATGTAACTCCACCCTCAAGTCTATACTGCATCTAGATTTGAGAGCTTGTGGGATGAAAAACTTCCTAATTCATAAAGCTGGTTTTAGTTAGTACCTTGCTATCTACAGCCAGCTAATCGTGCTGTGTTCAATGGTTGCTACACATGGTCCTAGAAATTTTAAAGATAATAATAACCCCTTCCCAGCAACCCATTTAAACTTGGTAGTTTAGTTTAGTTAAACTCTTCATATGTGTATATATATATATAGTATATGTGTGCTGACTCCAATATTTTTATTGAAAAAAAATTTGTACAATATATTCTAATTATGATTTCCCCTCCCCCTACTCTTCCTAGATTCCTCAACCTCCCTTCACCCAGTTCTATACCTTCTCTCTCTCTTTGGAAAACAAAAGAACAGACAAACAAATAAAAAGAAATCACAAGAAATTCACAGATGTATTTTTATTGAAAATCATTTTCAGAGGTAAGTTCCCCTGCCCTGATTGGATTGGGATGTTTGGTTTGGTTTGGCTTGGTTCTGTCATCTCCAAAACAGGAAGCCTTCTTGGTATCTATCTGTCCTATCTGTCCAGTGGCATTTTAGATTGTCACCATTGAGAAACTGTGGTGTGATCCCATTATTTACCTTTCTGCCTGTGAATGCCATTGTTAGATTCTGCAAATACTTAGAGGTTAGTGGATGGGGTTTGTGTCTTCACTCTATACATCTGAAGCCAAAGCTAAGAGCATCCCACTGTGACACAGAGCACTGCTCAGGGCCCAGAACCACAGCTGGACTGGATGGGTTTGTTGCTGTCCTTATGGAGAAAATGGAGTATTCTGGGTGGGGGAGCTGCAGAAGACATGGGAACAAGATCTCACTTCATTCCTCTCTCCCTGGATCCCTTATTCAAAGTCAGGTTGCAAGTCTCAAGACTCATCCTGACTACAGGAGTGAGAAGCCACACTTGTCTGGGCCTTGGAGTAATTGTGCTTGATTATTAACACTCTGCCAGGACAACTGGGCTGAAAAAGAAGGCCTCGAAGTTAAACATGCCACAGTCCCTAAGCCAAGCACTTCTTGGAAAACTGCCCTATGTCCACCAGAGTGCATATGAACACATAGCATGCATGTTCTCTAAGCCATTCACGTTTTAAGGAGTTTTCTTACAGAAGCTAGTGTTCCTGACAGCAAATACAACAACACTCAATGAATGCTTGTTGAATGAGAGGGCTGACTTCTATCAGATATCATTTCCACAGTGATTCCTGCCAAAGCAAAGCAAAAGGAAATTGACCTGAATTATAATCAAATGTATTCTGCTCCACCGGGAAGTCTAGAGCATTCCAACCTGGTATTGTTCACTCCAACACTTCAACACACACCTGGCCCAATGCATGTGCTTAATAAACAAGAACTGCAGCCTTTACTAAAAGGTAACTATTGGCTACGTCAATACTGGGAGTTTCGTAATGTCTTCCTAGTACTTGATTTTATAGAGAGATACACATTTTATAGAATTAAAATTGATTTCTTTTTATTGTCTTATCTTTCATGCTCTTTCCACCTATACACATTCATCACTACTGTATTATATCAGAAAAAAAGTTAATCTCCAGAAACTATAAATGAATGCTACAAATTTAGAAGAAGGCAAAATATAGCATCAAATTAAGATTGAACTAACAAAACAAATACTAGGGAAATCAAGCAATATATTCTGAAGCATTAGCTATAATAATGGTCATTATGAAGGGATTCTATCGGGAAACAATTCAAGCAAACACATACAATTACAAAAAAATCAGCATGATATTTTTCTTCTCTTCAGTTATAGCAAAAATAAAATGTTCTGAGCTATTTTAAGCTTCTGGGAAATCAGTTTCTATCGCCTAAAAGCCAAGCACATGACTTAACACCACCATTCTTAATAGGCTAGCATAAAATACACAGAGCCTTTTCAACACAAACAGGAATTGAGGAAGGCAGCAGTCTTCACTTCCAGATGTGGGAGGGAAGTGGGAAATGATGGTGAGGGAGGGTCAAGCCCATAGGGACATGGAAAGCTGGCAGATCGGGACTTTTGTGCTTTGACGGAGCATCACATTAAACCACTCAGCATCCTGTTCCCTAAGGAGTATTTATCTTTAAGTTTTGTGGGATGAGTGTAAATCTCATACAGGAATTCATTAATTTAATGCTTCAGTGTCCAACCTAATCAGACGATAAATCACTATCTCAGACCATATCTCTTAAAATCATGACATCTCTAAGAAGCAAGTTTGTAGATTAACTTATTGATTAAACATGGAACAGTGAGAGGCAGAGAGGGAGGACTTACTGCCAGGGTTTGGCATGAACAATTGGGTAACTAATGGTGCCATTTATAGTGGCAGGCCACACACTCTAATGTGTTTGGGAATCACCTAAGGAGCATTTAACTATTTCAGATTCCTGGTCGACGCTGTAAAATTCTCAGTGAGTAGAGCAATAGGAAGGGGTCCAGTGATTTGAATATTTCTGAAAGCCTTGATGACTCTGGTATGAACAGCCAAAGAGCTACCTTCAGGGGTATTTACAGCAGAAAGCTCCTGGGGGGAGAAGCAGATTTAGGGGGAAAGCCCTTGTTTCAGTTACTCTACTTGATACTGTGCCAAACACCTGAAGAAGAAGTGGTTGAACAGAGGAGGGTTATTTTTGGCTCACAGATGGAGTTGATATCAAAGGGGGCGGGGCTTGGCAACCGAAGAGTGATGTGGAAGGTCACATTGCAGCCACAGCCAGGAGGCAGGGAGAGATGAAGGCTGATGCTCAACTCACGCCCTCTTCCTCATTCAGTGTAGGTTCTGGGCACATGAATGACGCTTCTCACATTTCAGGTAGGTCTTTCAGCTTCAGTTAAACCTCTCTGGAAACACCCTTACATATATGATCAGAGGTTCATCTCCAAGGTGATTCTAAATTCTGTCAAATTGATAGCAGACTTTAATCATTAGAGACCCTAGCTTTGAGCTCTTCTGCTAGTGTGGATCTGAATTTTTTTTCTTTTTCATCTATCTCTAAGCTACAATTGGAAAATGAAAGTTGAAAATTGCAGTCAAAATATTGGGTAATCTCCCAACCATTACAGTGGAGGCAGCTTTAGGAATCCAAGAACTATATGAGCACAGACAAAGATATTAAATCCAAAAGACTTTATATTCCAAGCCTAGGAAAGGAGGCAGTAAATAGTTTAAACCCAAAAATACAACACAAATGGCCTATAGTCATGAGGGTACTGTCAATATTCCATTTTCAGTCAGATGCCCTAATATTTGCTTCATAAAGTTTTAATATATTCTGTTCATTGAACTCCTAGTATAATTTCATGTTTACCAAGTGTATTCATCCATTTTCTGAAACTATCATAGATTACCACAGACTGGGTGAATAAAATGTTCAGGAGGATAGAAGCCTAGGAGCATGGCATCGTCATCAGTGAGGGGAAGTCTAGGAACACGGCGCTGGGATCAAGTAAGGGTGTTTTTGCTGTGTAATCTCATAGCATAAGGTGAAAATTAAAATGTTCCAGAGAAAACTCAGAAGAATTCATTCAGAAACACAGTTCTGTGAGGACACTAATCCATTCATGAAGACAGAGCCCTCAAGGTCTCATAAGGTCCCTACTTCTTGTTGTTCTTATAACGGCAATAAAGTTCTGACTTTTGATGGGGACACTCCAGTCCCAACAAAAGCAACAACCAGCAGTACTGTGAGGCAAAGAGAAGAGGAGCACACAGAGGTATGTAATGCTGCTGGCCTGAAGACCGCAAGCATCCTGTGTGGGGTGTTAGGGGAACTTCCAGCAGAGAGAACTCAGCTACATTAACCTTCCCCTTGATGCCATAGAAAGCAGTCGAAGCAGGAGAAAGGATGATATTGGCTATGTCATTACCACTGACTCTAAGAGTTCTGAGAAACAAGGATTTATTCTTTCATTTAAATATTTGAAAGTAGCATCCTTAAAAGAACTCTAAAACCCTGTCTTTCACTATCCCTGGGTGCAAACACTTCTTAATCTCCAGGTAAGGATACTGTCACCGGTTTCCTCAATTTAAGGACGTGCTAGACATACAGAGAGTCCACAAGGAAGGCAGAGATCTGCTTCTCTCCTTGGGGGATGAGAAAGTCAATTCTGCAAAACTATTAAAAGGCAGCACGGAGAACAAATTCAAAGCATATTCCTCTGTCTCTTCCTCAATCGTTTCCTAACAATTTCTCTCCTAGGGATTCCAACACAACCCGAATCCTTTTAGTGCTAGTATGCTTTGCTAGCATACCACTACTTTTATCAACTTCTACAGCCAAAGGGGTGAGTTTGAGTGGTATCTTAGACAACAAAATTAGATTCGTTTAGCTCACTAGCAACTTGGTCATGCTGAGTATGTCTTTGTGCCGAAGTCCTGTATTCATGATTACGCATTTCTGTTGTTGTTCCTCAAATCCAATTGACTAAATGATAGATAATTCTTCTTTTGTAAATGATCAAAACTGGAGCTGAGAAGGATATGAGTTTGTTCCCCAACACCCATGTTGGGCAGCTCACAACCACCTGTAACTCTAGCTCTAGGGGATCTGATGTCCTCCTCTGGCCCCTTCAGGCAACTGTACTCATGGGCACATACCCACATACAGACACAGAAACATATATATATATTTTTTAATTTTTAAAATGACCTCCCATCAAAAAAATGCTGAAATTTATTTTTTAAAGTGCATATCAAGTGGTAGACTTAAATCATAATATAAACAAATGTTTAGAATTTTTTTAATACCCTTGAATGACCAAGAAATTGATGTTTTAATGCATTTAAATGGAATAAAAGCACTATAGTTCATTAGAGAACAGGTTGCTATGTAATTACTTACAATTTCTGGAATTCACACATTCATTACTTGGTACAAAATATTTCTTATGAAGATGTGTAAACTCTCTAGGCATGAGTCCATTTTCAAAAACTAGTTTTGTTGAAACAAATAAATGCCTGAAGGCAAAAAGCTGTTAAAAAAATAATCGCTGACTGCAGAGACAGCCACCTATGGAGCAACTTGCTTTCTGGAGAGTTTTCAAGGCAGAAGACAACGGGACATCAAACTGTATGTACTCTAAGGAGCTGCAGAGTTTAAACTGTAAAATGAGGAGACTTCAGATAAAATTGAAGGCAAATAGATTTAACGTGTGAAGACCCCTGGAGACGACAGGTAAGGGTTGGACAGGGAAAATGGAGTTGTGTATCTTGAACTGCATGATTGATGTACACTATCCCTTCTTAGCCCTGGCCTAGAAATGCTGAATTATATTTACTGCTCATCTTTAGACCACTTATCATTTGTTGGAAAAATGCTAGACTCTATGAGAGTGTCTTGAACTTCACTTAATTTACATATCCACTTAAAACGTTATCACTGAGATGTGATAGGAAGACTCTTTAAATTCTAAGCCACTTGCCTAGCACAGGCGACAGCAAAATTTGAACCTAGATTTTAGCTGGAAGCAGAGATTAGGTCTATGCAATGCCAATTTCTGCTGTGGTTACTCCTATTTATCAAATTTTATATTACCATATAAAGCTTCAAAGTGGTGTGTGTGTAGCTGGAGAAATGGCTCAAAAATTAAGAGCACTTGTTACTCTTAAAAAAAAAAAAAAAGTTTGGTTTCCAGTACCCAAGTGGGGCAGGTTACAACTACTAGGTCTAGAGGATCTAGTATCTTCTTCTGGCCTCTGTGGGTACTCGGACATAAATCACAGAAACACACACAGAGAGAGAGAGAGAGAGAGAGAGAGAGAGAGAGAGAGAGAGAGAGAGAGAGATTTTAAAAATGGAATTAAGGTTGTTTACAAAATCCTCTGTGGCAGTTTAAATAGGAATGGCCCCCATAGGCTCATATATTTCATGCTTGGTCATTAGGGAGTGGCACTGCTTGACAGGGATTAGGAGGTGTGGCCTTGTTGGAGTAGGTGTGGCCTTGTTGAAGGAAGTGTATCACTTGGGCTGTGATTGGGGGTTTCAAATGCTCAAACCAGGTCCAGAGTCTCTCTCTTTCTTCCTTCTGCCTTCAGATCCAGATGTAGAACTCTCAACTTCTCCAGCACCATGTCTGCCTGCATGCTGCCATGCTCCCTGCCATGATGACAATGGACTAAACCTATGAAACTGTAAGCAAACCCCAATTAAATGCTTTCTTTATAAGAGTTGCTGTGGTCATAGTGTCTCTTCACAGTAATTAGCACACTGACTAAGACATTATCTAATAGTCTTCTCCTATTTTCTTTTGTACTTCAGGTTGGCTGTCACACAGCAACAATGATGATTTACTTGTATTTCATTATCAATCTTGATTCAAATGCAAATGCATGTTTTTGAATTTCTATTTGAATAACTGAGAAAGCTAGTCCTGGGAACAAGAGAAATATGAAAAGCTGCACCCACCGTTCATAGCCTTCTCAGAGTTCTCATGCTGTCTGATCCTTTGCCTATCCTTTAAAACTATTTTTACTTTGGCATTCTTTCCCTAACTCAATACCAGCTTTTTCAAGAATGATCACAATAGTGCCACTGATAGTCTTGTAAATGTTGCTACATGACCACACATGCACAGTCCAGTAGCCAAGCAAGAGACTTAGTCATCCCTTACATCCTACGTAATCATTCAATCTATGCACAAGCATGGTATAGCTATGTGAGCCCGTACATGCATGTACAGGGGAATCCATAAAAAGCAGGTCACAGACTCCTCCCTCCTTCTTCCTCATCTTCCTCTCCCTCCCTGCACAATCTCCATAGACCTATAGCAATCTCCATAGAACATTCTCTTCTGTCTCCTTCCCCTGATAAACTCTTACAGTGGGTTTTGTCATACGTTGTGGCTTTCCTCAAATGGTGAACAGAGCCACTTAATGAATAACATTGCGCCGCATAAAACTAACAGTAAATATCCTGTCACTTATACTGAGCACATGCCGTGAGTCAGAGTGTGAGCCGTCTATGCTCACAATGGCACTGTGTCACAAACTTCCCTGGAACATTTTCTCCTCCAAGCGGACATGGAAAAACTCATTTAAGCTCAGCTCTGAGCTGTGAGTCTAAGTTTTGAGTCTTCTACTATGTCTCAGGCTCAGGTTTCCCTGTCTGTCTTCATCCTGGGCGCTAAGATGAAGAAACAGCTGCTGCTCAAGAAAGTTCTGAAGATGTCAGTGGCACAGGAGAGCAAATCCACTGTGTGTTCTCCAGCCTCCACTTGAGCCGTGTCTTCCACCAAGGCACAGAGCACACAAAACCTCCCATTAAAAGAACGGGGAGAAGGTGGGAGTTAGAACTAGCCTACAACCTAGAACAACCCTATGAAGTTATTCAAAAGTGTGTTGGTTTAAATAGCCCTGCAAAACTGGATTTCGTTTCTCAAATACTTCCAAAATGTGGAAAATACAATACATAAAGGCTAAACCACTTAGGTACATATTCCATAAGACGGTAACCAAATGTCCAGTGTGAGATACAAACTCAACTTCACCTAAATCCAAAGTTCTTTCGCTTCTCCATTCATGACATTTCTCAAAACAAAAAGTTGTTAATGGAAATAGTTCTCTGTTGAACTTCAAATTTTTTAAAAGAACATTTTCACATTTATTCTCTCACTATTGTAACTGGAACAATCTTCGGCATTTTTGAGATCTATTCTTAATTTCCTATCTACGTTATTTTGCTACAACAGGTTACACCTCTAAGTAACTTAATTTGTCCCCAGATTAGGTATAAACCCAACCAGTCTTGACCATCTTTTACCACACCAACCCTATGTTTAACACAAAAATAAAAATTAAAAAGAGAGCATTTAGTTTTAGAAGAATCAAGTTACTTTCTAGGGCAAATGTTAATAAATAAATCATGCTTGTCATAATACACTGAGGGCCCACTGTGTGTCAGCCACATCAAATCATTACAATTTGTCCTTGATAACAGCTCAATGTTACTAAAGCCACATTACTAATGGGAAAACAGAGCTTCCAACAAGTTAAATCTCACAACCAAGATCACACTGAGATTCCCACTCGTATATATGGTCTGGAAAGAGCCAATTAGTGTTGTCAATCTTCTATTCATCGACATTCTCTCTTCCTGTAATCCCTATAAATTGCCCACACCCACCCCAGACTCAATGTTACACAGTTACTGCAACAAAACTTCAGGAGACACAAACCACATAGTCCTCCTTCCAAAACACATTTTCTGATTAATAGAGTTGCATACAATGGGTGTGGGGGAAAAGAAGATAAAGACAAAATAGTGGAGAGAAGAAAATACTGAGGAGAATGTAATTGGGGAAGTAGTAGAGTGTTTGCTTGGTGTGCACACATCCCTGGGTTAGATCTCCAGCATCAAATAAGCTGCGTAAAGCAAGTGTTGGTGCACACCTGTAAGCTACACACTTAGGTAGCAGAGGCAGGAGAGTAAGAATTTCAATGTCATCTTTGGCTATGTAATAGTTGGAGGCCAGCCTGAGCTACATGAGATCACAAGGAAGAGGAAAAGGAGGATGGAGTTATTGGGGGATTAATATCAAGAATCTATCAAATAGAATGAGAAGTGTTTATGAATAAAATATAAACTGTATTTCCTTTGAGATAAAGAACCTCTGAGAGCGAAAAAACACGTGATAACAAAACAATGACAACCCAGAATGTTTGATAGCAGAGGTTAGGTTAGTTAGGTTGTTTCATGTGAAAACTATACAAGTATTATGGTAGTTGATAAAATTAAAATGTGAACAACACCCTGGAGGTGGAAGAAGAAGAAATGAGAAGGCTGATTTCCTAGTCCATCTTAGCAGGGAGCTTTATTACATAAAACTAAAATCCATAGTAAAAAAAAAGCACACCGTTTCTAAATTTTCACATTCCTCGTGTTCTTGTCTGCAGTGTATAAGGAGACAAGCACGCTTGTAGAGAAGAAATATTTATACGAAATTAAGTAATTCCTTCTGTTTTGTTTTTCTTTTCCTTTTGGAAAAAAATCAATCATAATTAAGTAAAATTTGGGCTAGAGAGATGGATCAGTTGTTCAGAGCATTTGTTGCTCTTGCAGAGGAACTGTGATCAATACCACATGGTGGCCCACAACCATCGATAACTTCTTCTGGCTTCCTCGGGCACCAGGCATATACATGGTGTACATTCATACACGCAGGCAAAACACTTGCAGGTATAAAATAAACTATATAAATCTAAACAAAATTAAATCATATCTAATATTATACATCACCTCCAAGTTTTGCAAATTGCTTCCTTCTGTCTGGAATTGGGGCAGAAAGTCAGGAGAGGGGAGTTCCTTTAATACCAGCCTTCATCCTCATTTTCATGGCTCATTAACTGTACACTATTTTTTCATGTTTCATACTTTCTTCTTCTTAATTTTTAATGAGAATGATAATTTTTATTAGGAGAAGGAAAAATCATTTTTAAAAGACTGTATTTATAGACAGTTTAAGGCTCTCTTTTCAATTTGCCAGGAAAATATTTCCTTATAATCATGTAGCTCATACATTTCAAAGATATTGAACACTTCTCCTGTCTTGCTTTACACTGGGGGACTCAAGTCACCAAAATGAAGAGCTGCAAAGGAAGAAACAAGAACGCAATAGGAGCAGTTTTAATAGAACGTCGCCCAGGCCAAGGGAGACTTACATGAGGGATATGCACAGGAACGAGAAGAACAGCTCCCCAAATCTGACTGTCTCTACGAAGTCGGGAGTAACACCTGAGCCTAGTCTCAGAGAACAGCTGGGAGCTCTAGAAGGGAACAAGGGCAATAGTCCCCGATGCAGAGGGAATAGTACAAGTGAAATTCTGGGGAGGTAGATGTGGTCGGCAGAGTAAGACACTGCTGAAGAATTACACAACAAGCTAGTCAATTGTAAGCATGGTGGATTGAGCACCTACAGCCAAAAGATGTATAAAATGAATGCAATCTTCTTGGTGAGAGAGAGCTGGAGGATTGTATAACTCTTTGGGGGGCGAAAGAGAGGACAGCTAACAAATGCTCCAAAACTCCCTTGAACAAGTGTACACGCTCTTTCACCTCTGGCCTTCCTCAACCATGTGCATCTCAAGTGTAAGTTAGATTTCTCATTGCAGCAGCAGATACCTAACAAAAATAATATAAGAAAGGAAGGGTTGTCCTTGTGTGGATCTTATTTAAGCAAGCATTTGGTTGCGATTTCATTGGATAGATCTCCTACCATGTCTAGAAGACATTATCTAGCGAGAGGGGTCTTGGTCCTCTGCCTCTTATAATAATCTCAGAGCCTCTCCCATGGTGTCCCTGAGCTTTGGGTGTACGGGTTGTGCTGTAGATGTATCATTTAGGGTTGGGAGCCCTACAGTTGATCTTTTATGAAGCTCTGTAATAGTCTCCATATGCTGTAAAAAGACATGTATTTGAGAAGAGATGGGAGCTACTTTTAGCTGTGAGCATAATGATAAATATTTAGAATGCAGGTAGAAATTATATTGGTTTAGGAACATGATAGTCGTAAGCTCTCCTCTAGGGTCTGTAACTTCTCCTGCCACAGGTGATTAGCTAGACTCATACTACCAGGCATAAGTTCCCTCCTACTGAGGGGCCTTTGTCCAACTATACAGTTGGTTAAATTTCAACACAGATAATGAAAACTTCACAAGCCACCTCTGTATGAAGAGCTACAGGCAACTGATTACTGATAAGAGAGGGAGACTCGGTTTTCTCCAAGGATGAGCCCCTTTCTAGGTTATCCAACCCCAAGAGGTCGGCCCTAAACACATGTGACTCAGTAGGTGATATATCTATACAAAACAATGATAATTAAAGCAGATGACATCATGGATTTGAGAAAGGGTAGGAACAATACGAGAGGAGTTTATTTTTTAAAAATAATAGAAAGGAAGGGTTGGAGCTGGAGAGAAGGCTCAGAAGTTAAGAGTACTTGCCACTCTTAAAGAGGACCTGAGTTTTGTTCCCAACATTCATATTAGATGATGCACAACTCCAGCTCCAGGGAATCTGATGCCTTCTTCATGCTTCTCTGAGTACCCATACACAGTCCACATACACACAGAGATACATAAGTAAAAACAAACTTAATCTCTTTAGTAAAAGAAATGCAAAGTTCATTCTGGCTCACTATTAAAAGTACAGTCATCCAACAGGGCAGTGGTGGTGCATGCCTTTAATCCCAGCACTCAGGAGGTAGAGCCAGGAGGATCTCTGTGAGTTCGAGGCCAGATCTAGGACAGGCACCAAAACTACACAGAGAAACCCTGTCTTGAAAAACCAAAAAAAGAAAAATACAGTCATCCTGGCAGGCAGTCATGACAGCAGGCATCTGAGGCACCTGGTCATATCTCATCTGCAATTAGGAAGCAGAGAG
Organism: Peromyscus eremicus; assembly: GCF_949786415.1. Lineage (NCBI taxonomy): Eukaryota > Metazoa > Chordata > Mammalia > Rodentia > Cricetidae > Peromyscus > Peromyscus eremicus. The sequence continues at coordinate 86,102,391 of NC_081418.1, read as the reverse complement.
AGGTTAATACTCACGTTCAGCCTGCTTCCTCCTTTTGATACTGTCCAAGACCCAAGTCCATAGGATGCTGCTGCCCTAAGTGAAAGTGGGTCATCCCACCTCAGTTAACTTGATCTAGAAATTCCCTCTGAGCTGGGGACTTACACAATAGAGGGCTCTGCTCACTTAGCATGCACAAGGCCCTGGGCTTGATCTCCAGCATTCTGTCCACGTGCTGGGAATGATAGTGCCTGTCTGTAATCCCGGCACTTGGGTGACGGAAGCCAAAGGACCAGGAGTGCTTGGGAGCTGCTCAACAACTTGGGGGAAGTTATGGAGAGAAATGGGGGAATGAGTCCAAGCGAAAATACAGTATATGAAATTCTCAAAGAATTCATTAAAATACTGTACTTTTAAAAGAACTCCCTCAGAGACATGTCCAGAGAATTATCTCCTAGGTAGTTCTAGATCCTTAAGTTTATAGTCAGTATGATGAACCAGCACATTGGAAGTCTACATGGCACACCTTGCTCCGGAATCAGCTCAGCTAGCTGAGTTCCAGGGGGTAGTGGGGTGTAATACAATCTTAGACCTTTCATTGTATACTCACAAAGGAGAAAAAGAGAGCAGGAAAGTCCATCAACGTAAGGAAGGTCTAGCTTGAATGATGGGCTACACCTGACCTTTAAGGCCATGTCTATTTTTGAAACTTTTCCATTCACACTTATGTAGTTTGTGAGAAATATTGTGATTATTTATTTTGAGTCCTTCAGTTTTGTGAAAATTGGAGAAACAAGGGTGGTTCTATACCCAGGACAATGTCACAAGCAATGGGGACAATTTGAGTGTAATTGTGCAAAAATGCCTAAACCAAGCCAATGACTCAGCAACAAAACATGGGATGGCCCACACCCCATCCATCTCACATCTCTATAATCATGTTAAACTCACAGATGGACACATGCAGTTGTAAGTTTCTGGTTACTTTTTACAGGGTATGAATTCCTAAAGAAAGGAAAGCAGGAGATCTGTGAGTTTAAAAAGCTACTGATCACCTAATGAATCTGCATGTGTATGTGTGTGTGTGTGTGTGTGTGTGTGTGTGTGTGTGTGTGAGAGAGAGAGAGAGAGAGAGAGAGAGAGAGAGAGACAGAGACAGAGACAGAGACAGAGACAGAGACAGACAGAGAGACAGAGACAGAGACAGAGATCTGGGTGAACAAATAAATAACTAGAGATGGGAAGTTTTAACAAAGAGACTAAGACTTTCAAGGACAGTCTATAGGTTGGCTACATAGTCTCACAGGGTCCTCTAAACAAAGACCCCAGTGATAGGAACCATGTTCGAACACTGAACAAATGGTTAAGTAGGAGACCTGTCCTCGATGCAATGTGACCTTGGAGTGGAGTTTGGCCAAGTTCTGTATGGAACTGAATGGTACAGGATGGTCTTCCAAATTCCAGATCTGTTTTGTCTTTGTCTTACTGTAAAAGGAGGAAAAAAATATGAGTAAATCAAATAGACTCCTCAGCTTTCAAAGCAATAAATGACTTTTTTGATGTAAGGCACTGCTAAATATGCATGGGCTGTGTTTGTGTGTTTCTGGCAGCATAAAGATAAAAAGTCTACACAAAGCCCAAACTGTCTACTCAGTAGGTTCTGCTGCACAGTAGGTGAGTGGAGTTAGCTGTCCCTTCTGCCTCCTCTTCTCCCCCCTGCACCCCCAGCCTTGCCTCCTTGATATCCCTCAAGAAATTCCTGTCATGAGAACTATGAAACAAAGAAGTGTCCCAGCCAACCAGACTCACGCAAGGACCTCAGGGTGTGAGCCTAGGGTAAAAGTTAGCAAAGGAAGAATATTTTAACTGTGGTCCTCAGTATCCAAAGAGGATTTTCAGCATTGAGGTTGTGGCTTCTGTTCTTTGAAAAGAGTCTCCCTGGGCTCCTAACAGATAGTATAAGTTGCACTATCTAGGGCTGAGATCCAGGCCTCTGGATCTATAGTTGTCCCAGTAAGCCTGGTTGTAAAAACTTGGGAGCAGTGTCCTTGAACATTCTCAGTTATTGACATTTAACAACAACCTTCCTAAGAATGGTAATTTGGGCTTTCAAAGATCACACAAAAATAGAATTGTCTGACTTCAGTCTCAATCCAATCAAAGACACATTTTTCATAACTACCGCAGATTTTTATAACAGTATTTGAAAAAAATACCTTACCTATTCAACACTCTCTTCATGGTGTGGTCATTTTCAAATTACCTATTTCATAGTCTTGAGGAAGACTCTAGAGTGTACTCTCAGTGAGGCCTGTTGCTAATTTCAGCTATGACACCAGTGTGTGGCAAGAACACATGAGAAAGCTATACATCTGCCATAGTTAAGGTTTCTTTTGCTGTGAAGAGACACAGTGACCATGGCAACTCTTAAAAAAAAAACATTTAATTGAGGCTAGCTTATAATTTCTGAGGTTTAGTCCATTATCATCATGGTGGGGTTGGCATGCAGACAGACATGTTTCTGGAGAAGGAGCTGAGAGTTCTACATCCTGATCTGCAGGCAACAGGAAGTGAATTGTGTCTCACATTGGGCATAGCTTGAGCATCAGAGACCTCAAAGTTCACCTCCACAGTGACACACTTTCTCCATCAAAGCCACACCTACTCCAACAAGGCCACATCTACTCCAGTGAGGCCACATCTACTCCAACAAAGCCACACTTACTCCAAGAAGGCCATATCTACTCCAATAAGGCCACATCTCATAATAGTGCCACTCCTTATGTGCCAAACATTCAAACACATAAGTCTATGTGGGGGCCATATCTATTCAAACCACCAGATCATCTATGTAAAACTTCTTTTCTGGAAGGACCACAGCTTAGAATCTGTGCTATCCAGGAATCCTGAACGATACAGTAGCAGTAACTTCTAAAAAATTGATGGATTAAAAGTAAAAGCCATTTGTGCCTTGTTTGTACTGCATAACCCTCCTGGGCCATCAGGAATTCTGTTCTCCATACTTACTCAGAGCCCAGGCTAAGAGAGTTGCCACCATCTTGACTGAATGCTACCCATGTGGAAGAAGTTCTAGATCTTATGTTGTTGTGTGGTGTCCTCTGGATTGGAACAACCCTCCCCGCAGTTATAGAAGCAATTGCTTGGGAGAGGGGACTCTGCAACCTGTAGAGCTGCCTGAAGGTTGTGCAGAGAACTCCAGGGATGCTGCTTTTGTGAGTCAACACCCAGGCGGAGGTGGGATTTTCAGTGATGCAGCTGCCCATGAGTCGTCTGTAAGTAACCACTCATGCTCCTGTAAGTAAACTCCCCAAACTCATTGGTTTGGCAAGTTGCTTTCTGTGGAATCATTTCTTGCTCTGTCATCAGTACCCTAAATGGGGTGAACAGACATTTGTTTGGAAAAGTTACACAAGGCATGCTATGCTAACAGTCACTTCCTACTATGACGTCAGGCTGAGTTTGCTGTGTCTCCACTGCACCACAAGGGAACCCTGAAATATAATATAATAGATTACCATGGAGAGAAAAAGAAAGAATATTCTATAAATGGTACCCATGATAACCAAAGCTGTCCTTCAGAATATGTAAGGTAATCTGCTCTTTGGAAATGTCTCTTGAGTCAGACCAGCCCAGAACAAAAATGCCCCGGATGCTTTTCTAAGTATTTTTTCACATTTTTCTCAATTATCTGAATTTGAATAGCCTTACCTATTAAATGAGAGCAACAAAACTTTAGTCATCCTGGCTTTTTGCAACAGTTAAAGTTTAAAGAAAGCACTGTGCACACAAAGCACAGTGAATGTTAGCATGAGGGGGAAGTGGTCTTGCTTGTCATGAGTTCCCTCTTGCATAGCAGACACCAAGGTAGTCTTCTACAGTGGAAGTTGTGTAGGACACACAATAATGTTTTCCATAGGAAGAAATGAAGCAACGAAAATGGGCTGTGGTGGGAATGTTTCAAAACACCCTCCTACGAAATCTCCAGACACTTTCCTCTGTTGCAAACACTGTCTGTTCTACTGTTAGAATTGTCTGTTCTAAAACTCCATGGCTCCTCTGAGTTGTCTTTTCTTTTTCATTTCCTCTGCTTCTTCATTGTTTTGTTCCAGTGAGTCTTTGCACTTCCTGTGTCTATCAGACAATTCACGAAGACCCTGTCAGTGTTTGTTTATTCCGGGAAGTAAGAAAAATCCTATGGGATGCTGTCCAGTCTCTGAAAGAAGGATGTCCTTTGTTCTTCACGATGGCTCCAGGCCAAGATAGTGCTAGCCTGGAGTAGGAACAAGGGCTTTTGAACAAGTGAATGAATAAATGTGTCTAATTGTAAAATCTCCTTTTGATCTGAAAAAAAGCAAGGTCTAGAGAAAGACAGAAATCTTCAATTAAACAAATCATTAGACTGAAACCCACAGAGGCACGAGAAGTAGAATTGACTGATTTGACAGAAAATAGCCAATTGCTAGCTGTGACTTGAAGTCTATGTGCCACATAAACCACATCTCTATCCTTCAGTCTATACTTAAGCCAAATACATCCCCTCTAGCATCTTCACATAACTTAAGTAGGGCATCAAAACCAAAAGATCACAAAAAATCTTGATTAACTTCTTGGATTGAATTTTCCGGGGCCCACAAGGGCTGTTGATGTATTACTTGGGTTTCTTTTTCTGAAACTGAAACCCTCCAGGTAAAATAGAGTTGAAAACACACTGTTATGACTATCAATCCCCTGGTCTCAGAGAAGTCACTTAAAAATGAGCACAGGACAGCAGCCTACCAAAAAAGGCACATGGGAAATGGCAAACAATATGAATCAAAGGCAGAGCAGATGGCAGGAACAGCTGTGGTGTGACAGCCATACTCAGGACAGAGTGTCTCTCTTCCCCATGTAGGTTGTATCACCTCACGCAACTCTGGCAAAGAAGCAGGTCAGAGTTCACTGTGTTCCTTGGAAGATGCTGCTCACTGGCTGCCCTTGTAAGAAAAGGCTTCTCCTTGGAGTGGCTCAGGTTCTTTTGCTGTATCTGCACTGGAGGTCCATAGCTGCAGTCTCTGTCTTTGCTTTCCACTCTTTCTTCTGCAAGAAACTGGAGTTAGAATTTGATGCTACCAACTAGGTATGTGCAAAAACCTGGACGCTTAGTTTTGCACAGATTCACACAGCTAGGTTTTTCTGATAAAAATATTTTAAATGATACTCAGTGTTGATATTTATTGTTTCTCTCTTATAAAAGTTTGACATATTTTAATCAGTATAATTTTGTATGTTATTAATTCTTTGAGAACTTCATATATGTATGCAATATATATTGATTATATTCACCCCCAACTCTTCCTCTTTACTTCTTCTAGATCCACCCCCCAACCTCCTCACTTTCTACCAGCTTCTCAATCTCTTCTTCAAAATTAATCAATCCATCTATTCCAATTCACACTGCCCTTGTACTCATGAGGATGAGGACATTCCATGGCGTATGTTCAAACTATCAGTGGCAATACCCTTAAATAAAATTGACTCTCCCTGACCTAGGAGTCATCAGCTGTCCATAGCTCCTCAACTAGAAGCGGAAGCTCATTCTAAGAGTGTTGGCTGAATTGATCTTGCACCAGTTTTGAGTAGGCTACCAAAGTTGTTCTGAATTCACGAGTGCAGCAATCCTGCCATGTCCAGAGAATACCGCTTTACTCCAGTCATCCTGTACCTCTGTCTCTTATCATCTTTCTGTCCCCTCTTCCAATGAGTGTTCCACAAACACTTATTCTCTGTACTTTGACCAGTTGTTTCTATACACATATGTATATATGTATGCATAAATAAATGTACAAATTACATATGTTTTAAGTAATCTTATAAAAATAATATGTTTCCCTATGGCTTTTTAGAAACATCCTTAGTGTTATTTGCTCCCCTCCTTCCCTCTTCTACCCACAGATAGGCATAACTATTATTTCCCATCAAATAAGCACCTTTTTATAACACAGGAAGACTACTGCAAAGATGCACAACTGGTCAAAATGCAGATAGTAAGTGACTTTGGGGTGCCTAACCCCAACTGATACATCTGCAATGCAACCCCAACACTTAAGTCCAAAGGAAAATCGTACAGGAAGGGGTTGAAAATTGTAAGATCCAAGGGACAAGAATGCTTGCTGCTAAGTAATGTCCCATGTAAAATCCCAACAATATGGTTGCTTGAAGAACAAGATGAGCATAGTAACACCACCAGTTGACCTGACAGTGTGGAGAGGGGAGGTTTGAGATGGCCTCATCCCTAGATGGAGAGCAAAAGAATCAGTTTCCTCCAGGGATGAGCTCCTACAATGCTTGTCCAATCCCAAGCAGTCAGCTCTAGACATATGTATATATGAGAAATGCATAATGAATTTCATGATTTGTTTATGTGCATATAATAAGAAAAAGTAAGCCATAGATTTAGGATGCAGGTGGAACACAGGAGGAGTTGAAGGGGAGGAAGGAGTGAGAATGATATAGATGTAGTGCTCATGGATGAAGTTCACACACGAAAAAAATACTTTTAAAACATTATACTACTCTTTCTAACCTCTAAAAGATTCATTTTATTTTTAGTTATATGTATGTGTGTGTGTCAAGGTGTGCGCACATGAATGCATGTGTCCACAGTGTCCAGAAGAGGGTGTCACATCCCGTGAAGTTGTTATTACAAGACGTTGTGAGCTGCCTGACATAGGTCCTGGAAACTGAACTAGGATTCTCTGCAAAAGCAGTATGTGGTGTTATAGAAATATGTGCCATATTTCTAGCTATCTCTATATGGTAGCTCTGTTGGTCCTCAGCATCTTCCTTGGAACAGGAGGCAGAGATGACCTATGGCCTATCAGCGTCAATCAAAGTCCAGTCCTCTAAACTATATTCACTGCATGTACTTCTAAACCTGGAAAAGTCCTGGCCTTCATTTTGCCTCAGAGGCCATTTTACTGGGAGATCCCAGGTGAACACAACTGGGTCTTTGAAAGGATGTCAGCTTTCTACTCTTCTTCTCTTCATCCCAGGACATCTCAGGGTCTCCTCTCCTATCATCTCTTCTCTTCTGTTCCCTTCCCTCCTCCTCCCTTTTTTCTTCCCCCTTCTCCTTCCTTTCTTTCTCCTTATTCTTTGTTCAGGTGTCACAGTCTAATGGGATAAACAACATAGTAGTAGGAGGAATGACAAGATTCAAGGTCAGCAGAGATTCTATGTGACCTTGGAAAAGTGTTTTTATTTCTCTGTATATTCTCTTTCATTGAGCTATAAACCTCTAACTAAGGCGATGCACAATGTTTCTTGAAAATGTACCTGTGTCTAGGTATGTGAACATCATGAAGTTTTTTAGCCTGTTCGTAAGTTCAATTTTAACTTTCTGTGAGTTCAGAAAGTCATAAAATTACTTGTTTGGCACATATTTTCTTGTGATAATTTAATAAACCAAAGACTAGAATAAAGTTTATAGCTTATTTTCATTTCTAATCCTATTTTATTTTCTAAGCCATTAGCAAACATCATCTCACAGGCTCCAAAGATAATTCTTCTCTTTCCATCCATCTCATATATGAAGAACTATAACCAATGTGCTTCGTCTCTTTAATTACACATGCAGATGCTGAGAATAACAGCACTGGCAATAAAATATTGTGGACTCTATCCACTGGCAAGTAATAATATTTCTTTTCAAATTATGATAAATAAAGAGAAAGCTAAGTGCACACAGATAGTGTATCAGAATAATGGAGTGGTTTCTAATTCTCATTTCTTATTTCCATGTGATGATTTAGCAAACATAAAATTCTGGCTCCTAGATCCCAGATACACACTGTCTTAGTTAGGGTTTCTATTGCTGTGAAGAGAAACCATGACAATGGCAACTCTTATAAAGGAAAATATTTAATGGGGGTGGCTTACAATTTAGAGGTTTAGGCCATTATCATCATGGTGAGATATGGCAGCATGCAGGCAGACATGGTGCTGGAGAAGGAGCTAAAAATTCTATATCTAGATCCAAAGGCAACATGAAATGATCTGAGACATGGGGCATGGCTTGAGCATATATGAGACCCCAAAGCCTTCCTCAGCAGTGATACACTTCCACCAAAAAGGCCATACCTACTCCAACAAAGCTACACCTCCTAATAGTGTCACTCCCTATGAGCTTATGAGGACCAGTTACATTTAAACTACCACACACAAAAAAATACACTTGTGTGCAAACACCATAGAAAGAGTTTATGGAAGGTCTGGGATGGGTGTCAAGTTGAGTCTATATGTGCAGGTAACCTGGAAGCTTTAACTAGAACCAAGAATGGTGGTGTGATTTTTCCATGCTTACCATCCTCAGGGGCAAAGGACTTATGTGCTATCCCTCAGAAGACCAAGGTCCACTCAACTGGGTAAATGAGACCCCTAGGTCTTCACTTAATCTTCTTTTTCCATGTACCATTGTCTAAATTGTGGCTTGAGACACTTGTACTATTTCTAACTCCCTATCCAAAACATGATCTTGATAGATTATGAACCTCATTCAAAAGAGAGTTCAGAGTTGGGAAGATGGCTCAGGCTATAAAGTGTTTACCTAACTAGCATGAGGACCTGGGTGTGAATACCAAGAATGAACATTAAAAGTCACTGTGGTGGGACTCACCTATAGTCTCAGAAATACAGAGATATAAGGCAGACCAAACAGATCCCTGGAAGCCCTTGGCCTGACTAGTGATGCTCTAGGCCAACGAGAGATTCCCTCTGAGACAAAAAGCAGAAGGTACCTGAGGACAAACAGGATATCCTATGCCCTTCATATATGTACAATGTATATATGCACAGTCAGAGAGAGAGGAGAGAAATGCATCAAATGTATCTATTAATTTCTTTAAACTGTACACATTGCCAAGCAAGCTTACATGCTTTAAAAAATAGTTTTAGGTTCATTTTGTCTTCAAGTTTCATTTTGGTGGTGTACCCCCTTAATCCCCTTCTGGGAAACAGAAGCAGGCATATTTCTATGAGTTCCAGGCCAGCCTAGTCTACATTGAGAATTCCATTCCAAGACAGCCAAGGCTACATAGTGAGACCCTGTCTCAAACGATGGTTTATCTTATTTTTTCAGAGTGTAGGGGTAAGGGGTCTGCTCACTTCCTTTTCTTGGCTACATTGAGGGTTTGGTGGATGAAAAGACAAGGGCAGGGAGAAGATAGAGAAGAAGAGTGGAGGGCGGGCAGGCAGGCTGGGTGGAGCCGTGACCCTCCCCTGAACGTTCTCCCTCGGCTCCTCTGAGTTTAGTTTGCATTGAAGTGAGAACAAATGCCTCTGTTGGGCTACAGTCCACAGAACAGCACCCACCCAGTGATACATCGGATGGCTGCGTATCGGTAAGAGAGGAATTTTGGGAGACATCACAGAATAATGTCACAATTGAAGGTTTGTCACCACTACATCAGAAAGAGGAGCTGGCCGTAAAGAACCGTTCATCTGACAACCACACAGACAAATGTCTTCCAAAAGTTTTACATAACTGCAAGGTACCAAATTCACATCATTCTATGACATTGTGAAATGTGTTGTCTTTCCCTAAATGCCTCTTATTAAGCCATTGCAGGTCTATTTTTTGTCTCCGTTGTCCTCTCCAATAGACCATCTGTTTGAAAGACAGAGTGGTTTGCTGGCCACAGATGAGCACTGGCTTTCCCTCACAGCAGCCAAGTGACCTTGAGCTACTTTGTGTTCTGTACACTTTCCACTTTGCAGAACACATTGAAAAGTAGCCAGTGACAAATAGCACTCAAGGCAGGAAAAACTGGAAGCTGAGGTGTGTGTGTGTGTGTGTGTGTGTGTGTGTGTGTGTGTGTGTGTGTATGATAGTAGGCTAAAGGGAGTATAATAAAAAATTCCATTAGGAAAAACCTTGGCTGTAAATGGAACACAGTACCTGCTCATCTCCACTTTTGAGGAAAGATAACAGTAAGGTTTGCATGGGAAGGGCATGATTTCATAATTCAGTTAAATACAGTCACTATGATCAAAAGCTTCAGATATTACATTGAGTGTTATGTCCAGATGAAGGATACAAATGTGCCATTCTTCCTTAATACCCATTGGTTCCAGTACCCCCTATAGATAACAAGACCTATCCATGCTGGTCCCACATACACTATGGCAGAGTAGTTGTCTAGAACCTGCACACACTACTGTATGCTCTAGATAACTTACAATGCCTAATACAATATGGATCTTATATTGAATTGTTTAGAGAATAACAGCAAAGAAAAACATCTGTACAAATGCACCAGTACTGATGCATTTTTTTAAAATATTTTTTATCTTGGGTTGGTTGAACATGCACCAGATACAAATGACTGACTATGTAGTTAATTGGTATGAAGGCAACCATACAGATGCTATAATTGGAGTTCAGATATGACTGTAGGAAGAGAGGGACAGGAATGGTTTATTGTGCTGAAAAATTAGCATCAATGGGCCAAGAAACTTTAGAAAGGATCTATGAATGAGTTGGCATGTCTCACATTTGCTGAAGAGACTTTTGACAAGTGAAAAAGTTTTGAAAGGCAAACAAGCCATTCTATTGAAAAGGAACTAGGGATGCTTCTAGAACATAATAAATAGAGGCTACGACAGGTGATAAATGTATTTTAGTACTGTGGACAGTCCCCTACAACAAAGAGTTACATAGACTAAAATATTAATAAAGCCAAAGTTTAAAGAAATACAATCCAAGTCTAAAGAAATGCTATCTTCCAACTAAAGGTCACCACTGGCTCTCCATAACTATGTATTCTATCTCCTCTTCCTTGCTGTATCCTTCTCTTCTCCCTAGTCCCTCACTCTATGTCTAACCTCTGTGGTTCTATGGATTTCAGCATGTCTATCAAAGGCTTAAAAGCTAACATTCACGTACAAGAGAATACATACAATATTTGTCTATTGGGGTCTGGGTTACTTCACTTGGGGTGACTTTTTCTAGTCCATCCAATTGAATGGAAGATTTCTTAAAAGTTTATATTTCTGTCTACACTATGGTCAGCTAACAATGTTGGGAGATGACAGATTATGGAATTAACTAGAAGCAACAGTAATAGTTACAAGAGAGATATGATGGTTATTCTTCCTTGTCAATTGATTTTATCTGGAATCAACTGAAGGCAGGCTTCTCCAGTTACAGGCCCAACATATATCAGTGAGCTCCAGGGAAACACAGAAATTGGTTGGCTGTTGGTGCCACCAAGCCCAGTTAGATGCTGGATAATCCTTCCCTCCATACTCTGTCCAAACTCTGGTGTCACATAATCTCCATCGATAGCCTGGAGAAAGCTTGGACTGGTGGTTTTACTACACAGTGCTTGGAGGTAACCAGCCCTCTCGACCTCACCAAGCAGCAACATCTCGACACTTTGATCCCACTGAAGATCTAGCCAAAACTCAGGCTGTGGCACTGTGAAAGTGTGTTAGCATACTGAGGCCCTGAGATTTTCAACATCATGGTTTTAACGGTTAATAGTGTTTCAGTTACCTTTCTTAAGTGATCAAACTGTGTGGTGCTGAGTCTGCCGCTGTCTGCCGCTCAGCCTGACACATTCCTGGATTTGTTTGGGCCAATTTCCCTCCTTGTACACCATCACACACCACTGTTAGGTTGGTTATCAACCAGAGTCCAGTGCTTTGCTTTCTGTCTTGGTTCAACACACTGGCAGTGCCAGAATCTTGCCCAAAGCCCATTGTAGCATCCAGGAGCACCAGAAGAACACCGTCACTGGCTCACTTTGTCCTTGGCTCAGTGGCTTCTAGAACTCAGATGCAAGACTAGGGTACAGAGGGTTAATCCACCATGATGCTGTTTCACCTGGCCCAAGCAATACACAGTAGGGACATCAAATCCACCTTGGTATGGTCCTATTCATCAGGCTTCAGTTTAGGATGTGGAAAGAATCTAGCCCACATGACCAATGAGCACATGATGGGGAATCTACATACAGTGTTTATGAACAAGCCCTGGACTTGCATAGACTTAAATCAAATGTGAACACACCACACACACACACACACACACACACACACACACACACACACACACACACACGAGGACTTACTGTTCTCCTGTTCTTGAGTTCTATAAATGTCCCTGCAATTCTTTATGCTCCTTCCTTCATGGTCCACTGCTGCAAGCTCACATTGGATTCCATTAGTTACAAGGAAAAGAGTCCTAAGTCATACCAAATCACAACAGTCAGAAAGACCCATTTATGCTATGAACAACATTGCATTGGCATCCATAAAGCAAAATACGACAGGAATCTGAAGAGAAATTGACAGAAACTTAATTGTGGTGGAAACTTTAATACTTGTTGCTTCGCACTTGACCAATGAAGAAGAACAAACACACAAGAATGTGTGTGGTGAATACTAAAACTAATAAGGTTTAATATTGAGGACCATTTCATACTCTGTGCTCTGCCAAAGTCTTTCTTCTTTTTAACAGATTTTTGAGAGACTATGGTCCTTTGAAAGCATGCTAAGCAATAGTTTTCTGCAGGTCATAAATGAAGATTATACATTTGCTGAGATTTTGGCTTGGTGTAACAAATAGTCTTTGAACATGCATTTAGAAGTGCAATGCACTTACAAAATGCATTAAGGTTTATAATGGGAAAGTACAAGGAAGAGACTGAGGCTGTAGTGTGGGAAGCACAGATCCCCTTTAGATCAGGTGGTCTGGAAAAAACTCCCCTCAAAAAGAGAGAAAGGGGGCTGTGGTCACATGGGGGAGGAAGACGGACCCCCAACCTTACAGTGCATCCAGGCATTGTTTCTGTCCTTGGAGTAGAAATGAATGGAGAGCATCCTGCAGTTTAGAGAAGAAACTCAAGCTGCCTAGCTTCCTTAAATCATCTAGATGACAGACACCAATTGATCACAAAGAGCAAGAGTCTGAGAGGACCTGAGAAAGCAATACCACTGGACCAAGAGAAAAAAATGTGGCTGCTTAGGGGTGGTAGGAGTCATTGCTTTTGAAACAGATGTTGATAGGATCTTTTTTCCTGACATTTGACAGAATTGGGTAATAAATTGGATTTGAGTAGTATAGGAAAGGGAACAATTGCAAATGCCTTTGAGAGGAATAAATGTTTTATTGAAAACTTTGTGGAGCATTTACAAAACATGTACCTGATATTTAGTCAATAAACTATCCCACTCAGAAATGCATATGCTGTTGCCTCTATCTTTCAATAAAATAAAAGCAAAAATAAATGACCACATGGATATTAAAAAGTAAAAAGCCATAATAAAACAAGGACTTTTACTGTCTTAAATAATAACTCTTGAGCCAATGAAGAAGTCCACACTGAAATTATACATTATTAGATGAGAAATAGTATGTATCAATTCCAATAAGGCACACAGTAAAAGTCATGTTTGGAGACAATATCATAAACATAAATGACTTCATTAGTAAGCCAAAAGCAAGGGAAATAAATTAAATTGTGCTTTAAGTTCAAATTAGATGAAGTACAAAAATAAGATCCTACACAAGGGAACAGAGAAAAAACAGCAAGAATACAAGAAAAAGTAATATAAGGCCTAGAGTGGGGAATATTGTCCTGCAGAAAGAGGTGACGGGACTGGTCCTTTGATAGCAGAATCTCTCAAACTAAACAAACTACATAGCATCAAATTAAACACAATAAAGAAAAATATAATTATTCAAATTTCATTAAGAATTGCTGAATCTCAGCCAGGGGTGTCGGTGCACACCTGTAATCCCAGCGCTTGGGAAATGGAATCAGGAGGATCAGGAATTCAAGGTCATCTTAGCTACATAGTGAGTTCGAGACAAGCCTGGGCTATGGAAGACCCTATCCCCAAAAAGAAAGAAAGGAAGGAAGGAAGGAAGGAAGGAAGGAAGGAAGGAAGAAAGAAAGAAAGAAAGAAAGAAAGAAAGAAAGAAAGAAAGAAAGAAAGAAAGAAAAAATAAACAGAAATGTGAAGTCTCCCACCTTGGTGAGAAACATAGTCATTGAGAATGGTGTGTGGATCATTTAATTTCCTACCAGGTGACCCACACTAGGGATTCCATGCAAAGAGGCCTCAGATTTACTTGCAAAGAAAATGAACATAATACTTGCAGAAATTTCAGGGAAAAAAAACTTATCATTCACTCCCTCACTCCTTATCTTAGAACAGGGTGGTTCACAGAAATGGAGTGGGTGTATTATGGACTCCCAGGTGCCTATTTAAACCAAAAGCCCTCACTCCATGCTTAGTAAGAGGAAATTGGGTCTTAGGGGAGGAACCTATAACAGAATTAGTATCTACATTCGGGTTCTCTGGAGGAATAGAAGAGACAGAGTGAGTAGATACTAAAGGGAGGTGGGTACTAGACTGGCTTACAGGATATGGTCGTCACAGCAGCCCTACAATGGCTGTCTCACACTATAGAGACCAAAATCCCAAAAGTTGCTCAGTCCAGGAGGCTGGGTGCCTCAGCAGTCCCAATCTGGTGTCAGAGAACCAGAGGATTCCTATAGAGCCGCTGGTCTTCAGCCCACACTGAAGAAGCTGTTCCTAATATCAGTGAAGAAATCAGCACTGCCAATGAAAGAGGAGATAAACTTGTCAGCAGAGTGGAAACAAGCAGGCACGAAGCAAAAGCGTTCCTTTTTCCATGTCTTTTTATCTGAGCTGCTACCAGGAGGCACTGCACGTTTAGAGTAGGTCTTCCTGCATCAGTTAAGGCAATCAAGACAATCACCACAGATGTGACTACAGGCCAAGCTGGTGTAGCAAATCCTTCGCTGAGAACTTGATATAGCTAACACTTCATAGAGGCTCTTCCCAGGAGATTCTAAGTCATTACAAGTGGATAATTAGAACTAACCACTACAGTGTTCTGTGGTGATATATTGTGTACCCTAATAAAATTTGCCTGAAGATCAGAGAACAGAACAAGCCACTATATTAAACATAGAGGCCAGTCAGTGGTGGCACGTGCCTTTAATCCTAGCACTCGGGAGGCAGAGATCTGCCTGGATCTCTGTGAGTTCAAAGCCACCCTGAACTGCACGAGATTGATCCAGTTTAGGAGAGAAAACAGAGCCAGGCAGTAGTGGTACACACCTTTAATCCCAGTACTGGGAAGCCCACATGCCATTAATCCCAGGAAGTGATGCCTGGGTGGAGAAAGGTATGTAAGGTGTGAGGAGACAGGAACTAAAAGGCTTTTTGGCAAAGGCATCCCTTTCAGCTAGAGGCTTTTTCAGCTGGAGCCTTTGGTGTGAGGAGTCAGAGGATTCCTGGAATTGGCGAGGTGAGAAGTGGCAGTGGCTTGTTCCTTTGTCTCTCTGATCTTTCAGTATTTGCCCCAATATCTGGTACCGGATTGTTTACTATAAGACCCATTTAAGATGCAAGCAATGATATTCTTACAAAACAAAGAGAGCTAGCTTGCTCTTTTTCCACCATGTGAGGAGAAAAATGAGTCAGCAGTCTGCATTATAGTGGAAGCCCACACTCAGTTGGCTAACTGAAAATGTTAGCAATCTGGCCTTGGATTTCCAGCCTTCATAACGGGAAAAATAAATTTTCATGATTTGTGAGCCACCTAGCATCCCCAATAAGGATGACCATGATTTTTATCCTTATCAACAGAGTGTCTACACTTGCTGATCCCTGCTAATTGCTTAACATGTGCAGAGAACATTAAGGGCTCTGCAGGTGTGTCTTATAGAATCCTCAGAAGTAGCCCTGTACTACAGATCCTGTTATCTATATTTTGTTTTATGCCAGAAAATACAAAAAGAAATTTTGAATAAACACCATATCAAACTGGTTTTGAACACTATGGTTATAAATTGTGATGTGTCAATTCTCCTTCAAATTAATGTGCAATATTAATCAAAGTCCAATCAAATTCCAATGGAATCTTAAAACTTTACTGCAGTGTGAAATTTCCTGAGGAGACCTAAATAGAGGCTTCTTCATCCCAGATGGGGATCTGATTACAAGACAAAGAAATGATTGCACCCAAGTCTACCAGGATGGCCCTGTGAGTCCACTGCAGCTCTGTGTAGGAGCTTAGATGAAGGGTTGGGTTGCTTACAGGAACACGGACGGCTGAAGGCAGCTGCATCACTGAGATGTCCCTCCCAGTGTGGTGACAACTCACAAATACTGCAACTCTGGAATTCTCTGCATTGCAGATCTTTCCATCCGAGAGAACCCTTCTCCCTGCATTGCAGGTCTTTCCACCAGAGAGACCTCTTCCCCCTGCATTGCAGATCTTTCCACCAGAGACCCCTTCTCCCTGCATTGCAGATCTTTCCAGCAGAGAGGCCCCTTCTCCCTGCATTGCAGATCTTTACACTAGAGAGGCCTCTTCTCCCTGCACTGCAGATCTTTCCACCAGAGAAACCCCTTCTCCCTGCATTGCAGGTCTTTCCACCAGAGACCCCTTCTCCCTGCACTGCAGATCTTTCCACCAGAGAGACCTCTTCTCCCTGCATTGCAGGTCTTTCCACCAGAGAGACCTCTTTCCCCTGAATTGCAGATCTTTACACTAGAGAGACCCATTCTCCCTGCATTGCAGATCTTTACACTAGAGAGGCCTCTTCTCCCTGCAATTGGAACTATGTGCATAACCTTGGAGGTGGTTTTCATGACTAACTTCTGAGTCCATTTAGTTTCATTAATTCCCTGACATCTCAGAAGCCTCCCTCTCAGAAAGAATGTGTCGAGACAGGGATAGTAGCTGCACCACACTTTCCAGAACATATTTTTGGGTTCTTCCCCTTGGGGAAAAATGATGGGTGAATGTAGGCAAGAATTTTTTAATAAGAAAAATTAAAGAAATGTTTCTCTAACAAATATTAAAACAATTCGGAATGCTATTGAAGAGCTAACCCAGAAAATATCACTCCGGGACAAAACAGATGTTAGGATATGATAAAAAGTTATTTCAGATCAGTGGGGAAATTATGAATTATTCAGGAAACAGTACTAGGGCAATTGGCTTCATGATCTGAAATTCAAAGGAGCATGGATGACTGACCAAATGAATAAATACATTACCATATTCTACAGCCTTTCTTTGTACTGGTTGGCTACCCTTGAAGTAGAGCATTTTCTGAGACAGCAGCTGGCAGAATAAAGTTATTAAACATGTAGTTACTGTGGTGTTCTTGTGTCATTTCCTCTCTGAGATGAAAGAAGAAAAGAAGTGGTAGAATTTCAGTGTCCTGTGCAGTCTGCCTCACTTTCTGTCTGAGTGTCTGAGCACCAGAGTCTTATTAAATATCTTCTGGTACATGCCATTGGTAGCAGAACAGAAATGAGGCCAGTGGTAAAGGACAGAAGTCAAGACCATCAGGAACACATCCCTAAAATGATGAAGCTTGGGGAAGGATGGACTAGCAGGGGAAACATGGTACAAGAAAGGAGCTTGAGACTACTGTAGGGTTTCTGGGCAAAGGAAAAAGGAGAGGGGGGAATCAGAAGAGAGAGGAGATAAGGAAAAAAATAAGGGGAAATAAAGAGAGTGCCTCTGAGATGGGAGATAGGTCAGTCCAGGGGAAAGGTGGAGACCAGTAGGACACTGTGTGGAAAAGCATAAGAGGTGTGACCACAGAGGGGCTCCACACTCACTTGTAAGCAAGTGAGCGACCCAGAAAGATAGCTCAGTATTGAAGGAAGACATTGCTGTGAGGAGGATGGAAGATGAGAGAGAAATGAAATCGAGAGGCCTGATATGAAGGCTAACACCATAATCCAGATGTGACATGACAGGGAGCAAGCCAGATTGATGATGGTGACAAAGTGTGAAGTGGTCACGTCCACAGCAGGCTGGAGTTTCATTACAGTCAGTCTGAATGCCAGGGGCGGCATCAAGTGTAAGACCTAGTTAGCACCAGTAGACCAGGGTCTCTTTCTACCATTGTTTCGGGAAGAAAACGCCGGTAGTGAGAGCCTTTCTCTCACTTTTCCCTGGGGCTGGTCTTCACATGACTCATCATCTTACTCTGGAATTCTTATCCAATCTCTGATTTCACATGTCTTAAAAGAACATTGCCTGGGTACTTCAATCCCAAGAAAGTCGAAGGTCTTAGGTTGGTGAGTGTGTGTGTGTGTGTGTGTGTGTGTGTGTGTGTGTGTGTGTGTATGTATGTGTGTGTGTGTGTGTGTGTGTATGTTTGTGTGTCTTATGATGTATTTTTGTGTGTGTTGTGATTTGTTTCTTGTGTGGTATATTGTGTTCATTGTATTATGTATTTGTGTGTGTGTGTGTGTGTGTGTGTGTGTGTGTGTGTGTGTTGTGATGTATTTGTGGGGGGGTGTTTATAAAGGAAGGCAGTTTGGGAGAACAGAAGTAAATTATCCCTGAATTCTTATCAGTTCTAACACTGCACATCTGTGCAACTTTGAACAAGTAACTTCCCTGAACATCAAAGATACTATTTCCTACTTTGCTGAAATATTGTGAAATTTAAAGATATGTCATATGCATTAGCATGCCAGCCTAATGTTAAATACATAAATGATAAAGAGGTATCACTAACAACTGTGAACATGTTGCCTTGGACTATTAAGACACTGATTCCAAAACACTAACATTTACTTTCTCCTTAAAACTCACTTACAACAACAGCCCTTATGACAAATCATACAAACAATTGATTTCTGTCCCCTTAATATAGTATAATTGAAGTCATCTTCTTTTATTAAATAAACTTCCTCTCTCCAAGAGTGGCACTACCAAATGCAACCACTCTCCAGGACAGTTTGATGAAATGGTTTGCTGTAATTAGTTTTCACAGGGGAAAAATGAATAAAAGGCTCTTGTTGGGTGTCGGGGCTCTGCTGCTCCTCCAGGCCTCTGAAATTCCATTATTTATTCTGCATCTGGATGGTAAATGGGAGCATCTCACCCACAGTGTCTCCAGGCTGCCTTCACACTGGCTTAGTAAGAGGACTGGGAGTGTGAGTAGCTTTCCAACTGTTAAAGGTACTTTCCTCGTTTTTCATGTTGACATTTCCAAAACCAATTTGTCTCCTTGGCTTTCTGGCTCACTGTCACCTCTGGAGTGGGAATCCCAATCCAACAAGAGAACAAAGGGACTCCCCTGCAACCATCTATGAACAGACATTGTAGTCTCAGATAAGGATACACTGAGTAGCTGCTAAGTACCTCCTGCATGCAGAGAACTTGGATGGGCTCTAAAGAGAGTTCAGAGATGTGCACACTGCCTTTTGTTGAGAAAATGGAGTTTACGGTGGAATGCTGAGACTTATTATAAGAAATAAAGTAAATCAAATGTATGGGAAATGGAGACACAGGGGTGCAGGGATCAGCTCAGGAAAGAAAAGCAGCAACGAGATCTAGATAAGTGGCCCATGATACTATTGATTTAGATCCCTCTGGAAGTTTTCAGCCTCCCAGTATCCAGGAGCTTAACTCAAACCAATCAAATTGCAATCTCTGGCAATGGGACTCAACCACTAACATTTTTTTTTTAATGCCCAAAGGTGATTCCACTGTGTAGGTAAGACTGAGAATCACCAATTTAGCTGCAAAGAGCCAGAAACCAGAAGCATGACCAATGTATGAAGGCAGGTTGGGCAGCTGGGGGTGGGGGGTTGGGGGGGGGCGACAATCCTGCCTGTGCGTACTGGATGCACTTCCTGACAATAACAGTGGAGAGATATTTTAAGATACTAATAGGTATGGGTGCTCTGCTGGCTGAGAGTCCTGTAGAAGGTCGTGGACTCTCATGGTTACAAGCCAAAGTGGATGCCAGGTTGGTAGCAGATTCCTAGTGCAGCAGACACGGGTGGTCTCAGAGCTGGGGAATTTAACCTGAGAAGCTCACTCTATTGTGACCAAGTGAAGCATACTAGGAACCTTTTGTTAGGTGAACATGGGTGGGCGATGCAGGGAAGGTGAAAGAAAGAAAATGTGAGAGAGGCCCTGAACCTGAGCACTGTCTAGTTCCCTGGGTCATCAACAGCAGGACCAGTGAGTACCCACAGCCCAGGGAAGGAGATGCTCACCACGAAACAAAGGAGACAGGAAAGCTCCACAGCCACTCACCTGCCTAAATGACTCTCACCTTCACCTGCCTCTACTCTAAACATCCTCCAGCAGAAAGCCCAGGGCGAAACAGATATTGGCAGCAGCTGATCAATTTAAGGGCTTATACCATATTATTTAGCGATTCACCATACTGGTGGACACAGCAACACATTTTTGGGGGAAGTGGAGGGTTTTATAACCTGAATATTTACTTTTTTGTTTAAAACTAAAGTACATCAGTCAATACTATATAATATGAAAACTATATTGCTATACATGAAATAAAGCATGCTATTAACCTTGGCAACAACAAAAAAAGAGAGAGAACAAAGCAGGAACACTCTAGACTCACACTGTGTGTCATGCATGGAAATGAAGAATTGGAGGGTGAGCCTCCAATGTTTAAAGAGCATAGTATGTTCTCACATAGAGTAGTATATAGAATTTATGATAAGCATATCTGTACATATACAAGCATATAGAGAGAAAATAGATTTCAGAGGCACAAGTTTGAATGAGATATTACTGTGATCCTGTGACTTCTGTAAAAAGTATAAAATTACAACAGTTTATAGAAAAATAAAACCACTGTGGGAGAACTGAATGAAAAGGCAAGCTAAAAGTAACATATAGAGCATATGCTGATTATATAGTTAAATAATTAATTAAATAATGCTGAGCTGTACATCCTACAAGGTGCTTGAGCAAAGTGCTACAGAGGTAAGGCACAGGAAGGCACTGGTGTGTCTGTTGCAGAGAGAGGAAAGGAGGATTGCAGGAGAGTTTGTTAGGCCAAGGTTGGGAAGACAGGGTGAAGGGCAAGCGCAGCATGTGCAAAAGTTCAGAAGTAAACTTTTAAAATGGTTTAGTGTGCATCGGGAGCACAAAGAAGCTCAGCATGAATAGATGAGGTAAACACCGAGGGAGGAAAAGGGAAAGAGGGAGGTAGGGAGGGAGGCCAGACAAGCTGAATCTAGTGTTTAAATAAGGTCCAGACCACTTAGAGAACTCCAGGGACCTTTCTCCTGAAAACGGCAGGGAGCCCCAGCAGGTTTTGGATGAAGAAGAAGCACCATCCAGCCTGTGTTTTAGAAAGGTAACCAGCTGAAGGATTAAATGTGGAATGGGAGTGTGGAAGACTAGAGATGGGAACACAGGTTATAGTGCTGAGCATTTCAGAGCTCCTCATGAGTGTGTGTGTGTGTGTGTGTGTGTGTGTGTGTGTGTGTCCATATGAATACATGTTGGATGTTGCATACATATCTGCATTCACATATGTGAAGCCAGAGGACATCTTCAGGTGTCCTTCCTCAGGTTCCACCATTTTGGTTTTTGAAACAGGACTCTCATTGGCCTAGCAATTTACATCCAAGTACACTAAACTGGATGACCAGTGAGCCCCCGGGATATGCCTGTCTCTACCTCCTGAGGTGGGATTACAGACTCAAACTCAGGACCTTGTGTTTGCAGAGCAAGAGCACCTCACCACAGAACTGTCCTCACCCACCTCCTCCAGCCTCATTCTGTAATATTTTCGGAAGACATTCAGCTCCTCAGGGGAAGCCTACAGGCCACTAGGGCTGGTGTACTAGGCATGACTAACCTGTGGCCTGAGGGTCCCATGTGTCCCAGTATAGCTACGAATGTGGCTCAGATGACACCATGTCACAATGTCAAAAGTTAAAAAACAAAACAAAAACACACTTGCCTGACAATGGGCTTGTTTCTTTTGCACTTCTATGTGCAAATCTGAGCCATGGTCAAAATCCTTTGAAGGCTATGATAGCAGGGACAGGCTACAATGTGACTGAAACTCAAAACTAATGACAGCAGCTTATTGGCTCATCTCCTGCCTCTGGCACTATACCCGATACCTCCCTCTCTTGTTTATGCCCTGAAGACCGTACTGTTCTGTCTGAATCACCAGGTCCTTCTCCCATTCTCCCTCTTCCTTCTTGTCAACTTGTCTCAAAGACCCATTCAGGAATCAGAGAGTTCAACTCCCACTCGAGAGTGCACATTGTTTAGCAGCAGCAGTACCCTGGCCCTCCCTCCATCTGTATCCTCTCTGTGGCTATTGCTCCTTCTGCATTCTAAACCCTAGTGGATCCTTACCACTTGTTCTAAAGTTGTGCCAGGTGTGGAAGTCTGTTGGAGTCCAGCTCCAGCCTGTCGAAGGGTTCTTTGGGGGAGGAGAGAGGAATGAAGACGTATTAGACAGAAAGGTAGAAAGAGACAATAAGAAAGACAGAGACATAGGATAGCTTCAGGAGGGCCCTGGGTCAATAACCAGCTGCCTAGAGGTTTAGTCCAAAGGGTTTTTATATAACGTCAAGAGGTGAAGAAAAAGATCTCCCCCTTTCAAGATCAAAGCACAACATACAGCCAAGTGTAGACCCTTCAAAACACCTGGTAACCATACCCGTGATCAAATCATACCCTGCTGGGTATAGCAAGTCCAGATCCTCTGACCCTGAGTGGGCCCCTACAGTCAGGATTTGTTTTAAGCAGGCATGCACATAAATGATTGCCACATAGGGATAAGTCTGTGCTCCCAATCCCTGGACACAGTCATGTCCCCACACAGGAGGAACTGCAATTGGTCCAGAGGAAGAGGAGGGGAACACAGTCTGAAACATGTATTTGGGACCCTGCAATGAAATATAAGGAAAGGGGTGGTCTTAGCAAGTTAGACAGGCTCTGAGCTGTAAATGGTATATGAGTTTGTTACTTTTCTCATCCCTGTGACAAAATATCTCACTAAAGCAACTGAAAGAAGGCAGAGCTTATTATTAGCTTGACGTTTGAGTATACAATTCACCATAGCAAGAAATTAGGCAGCAGGAGCATGAGGAGCATGAGGCATGCCTCCATAGCCATGAAGCTGGGAGAGATGAATGTTCCTGTTCAGCTTGCATTCTCCCTTTTGCAAAAAAAGTGTAATACCAAATTTATTGTGATAAAAGCTGTAATGGGTAGAAGAGACAATTAACACAAATTGAAATATAAAAAAATGAATATGTTAGAATGAATTTCTTGAATATTTGAAATGTTTAAATCTAATGCTAATCTCTAATAATATGAAGGAAAAATGCTGGATTCTAAAGTTGTAGTACTGTACTCAACTTGAAATTTAGAGACAGACCTTGACCGTTATATTTCTTTTGATATATTCTTTTTCCCCTGAGCCCATGGAGTCCACATTTAAGGTGGGTCTTCCTACCACAATTAAATCCATCTATAAATTCCTTCACAAACATTCTCAGAGGTTTATCTAGATCTGGTCAGCAGACAATTAATATTAGCCATCTTTGGAGTACTGGAATGGTTTAGAGTAAGGGGACAATTAGCCTGGTATACAAATTTGATCAAAGGAGATGACTGGATGTGAGCTCCCAACTGACTGACACACTGGCAAAGAAGTCATTTGCTACCTTTAAAAATGAGATAGCCCTGGAAGAGGCTAAGAAGCAGAAAGACAGGAAATGAGAAAATTTTGCCAATATACAAAGACCCTTAAGACCTATAGATAGCACCTATTTCCTACTTATCACTATCCATGCCATCATCTCCCCTCTTCCTGTGGATTCCTTTAACCTGGTAGGACACCTTCTAAGTAGATCTTTTACCAAATGTGACAGCGCCTGCCTGTACTCCCACACTTGGAAGGGAAAGGCAGAAAGGTGGGAATTCAAGGCCAGCCTCCCCTGCATCGCTGGCTCAGGGATAGCCCAGGCTATCAAGCATCCTTTCTCAAATAAATACATAAGCAATCCTTTCATTAAGCTCTCCAATTAGCCTTTTGAGTGACCATCTCTTCCCCAACAGACCCTATATTGCACTGCTAAAGTTTCTGTTGCCCTGAGCTACGTAAGTCCCACTGTACTGCATTAAATTAGTGGCTAAGCCAGGACTAAAATTGTGTGTCATAAAATTCTCTTTACAGAACAAGTGATTCTTGGCCCCATAGAGCAATCTTTTCATCTAGAGTGATATTTCTACTCTGTTTATTAAAAATTAGTTATGAAAAAGAGTAATCATCCATAACTAATTTTCCAACATTTTCAGAGCATCCCTTTGGTCTTATTTCTAAATGCCTCAAGGGTCAACTCCATAATCAAAACTAATGTTCTCTGATTAAGGATGTGAACAACGCCCCCACCACCACCCAACAACCACCCCGTGTAAAGTCTGTGGAATTTTCTTTTCTTCTCACCAGCAGTAGGTTGAGTGGTCTCCGGGCAGAGCAGAGGGGGCTCCGAGAAGAGCAGACCCTGAGGAATCCCAAGTCCGTGAGTTCTTCTTCCCTCAGAAACTTCAGCCTCACTTGGCTGCTTTGAGTCCTTACCTCAAATGGGCTAATATCTGTTTCAAATTTTAGCACATTGCACCCCTGCATGGACAGCTCTTCACCCTGACCCCCAGTCCTCTCACACATAACAGCTACTTATTTATACTTCTGTTCTCAGCTAAAAGAATAGGAGTTAAATAGGAGGTGGGTGGATGAAAGAGCAGCAATGACAACTCCCTTCAGGGGCCAGCTCTTCTCTGTGTCTCCCACTAACTTGACTTTGGCTTGGGATCTCTTTTCATAGTGAAAAAATGTTTACAGTGCATTAATAAAACAGGGATAATTACCTTGAGTAAGACATGTCCTTCAACAGACGTAGTCTTTCCTGGGGGATCTAATATAATATCCGACTGGTTTCTTTTCCTCCCCCAAAAGGTTGTGATAAAGACCAAATACCATTGTAAATCCATCAACACTATATAAATGCAGTGGGCTGCAGCAATTTTTGTATTATTTAGAAAAAGTGTTCTGCCATGTATCTATATACCCATAGAAAAATTTCTATATATTAGTTACGAGTGATCTAAAGGAAACATTGGCTTGTGTGTATTTGTTTTGTAGCTGGCCGCTTCATTTTGTTCTATGATTCTCCTGTTTTTCACAAAGTCTTTCAATTTAAGCTTCTTCGTATATAGAAGAGTATTTACCCAGTTTCAATATTTACTGGGCTTAGCTCTCTACCTGGGGAGTTGAGTTTTCACAGTAAAAGAGATTTGGAAGTGATCTCAAAATAGGGAATAGAAGGCAGCACTGTGTGTGAATAATAGACCCCAGCACTGTATGAATAATAAACAGCTTAAACACATAGAGACTCAGGATGTGAGTACAGATTCTTAGAGAATGAACGGGAAGGAGGACAGAATAGGAGAAAGTAATCAGGGCTGAAATGCTCATGAAATGGGGGCTCCCAAAGGGTTTTAAAGCAAGCCTGGGTTCAGAGTTCTTGCAGGTTAGACTTGTAAGGAACTTGAAAGTTCCTTAGGTTGACAGACTCATTGTATGTGTAAGACAATTAGATCCAAAGATACAGGAATCTTCTGATGATATGGGTTAAATTGGTGGCTAAGCCAGGACTAAAGTGCAACCCAGGACTCTTCCTACTCCCACTACACTGAACTTATAGGAGAAGAACCAACCAAGAAGTCAGAGAACAATACCTTTAGCAATTTTATATCCCCTTTGGTTGATGAAGGATAGGGCACTTCATGACAGGGTCATAGTGAAGGAGACAGATAGATTAGATAGATAGATAGATAGATAGATAGATAGATAGATAGATAGATAGGAGAGGGAAGGACGGAAAGTAGGAAGATAAGAAGAAAGAGAGAGAGAGAAAGTCTGAGAGAGAGAGAGAGAGAGAGAGAGAGAGAGAGAGAGAGAGAGAGAACACTGAGCCATCAAGTTCTTTCCCTTCTATGAATCAACCACTAGACCCTGGAGAAGCCCACTTTTTCCACTTATTCAGCTATTATGTGTTTATGTGTTGTGAAATAATCTTTTAGTACACTGTGAAGATGTGTCATTCAGCTTAATTTAATAAAAAGCTGAACGGCCAATAGCTAGGCAGGATATTCAGAGCAGAGAGGATGCTGGGAAGAAGAAGGGTAGAGTCATGTGGAGACAAAGAGGAAGCAGGAAAGCAGGATGAACAGTTCACAGACGAGGTAAATGAGCCTCAAGGAAGCACATAGATTAACAGCAATGGGTTAATTTAAGTTATAAGAGCTAGCTAAAAACAAGCCCAAGCTATCTGCCAAGCTTTCATAATTAATAATAAGTCTCCATGCCATGATTTGGGAGCTGGCTGGTGGGACAGAGAAAAATCTGCTTACATACTTCCTATTGTCCCTGCATACCTCCTTTACTGCAATCCCAGAGCCTCTGCCTCTCATTTGGATGCTCTCTATCTCTTCCCTAAGCCAGTTGGCCTTACTTCTGCACAGCATGGCTCAGGAATGAGCAAGTGACAAGCTCAGCTTCCCTGGCTCTATTCCAGAACAAATCCCTCTCCTCTCTCTTTCTAAACTCTAGAGTAATAAATGAATCATCAACAAATGGTGACCATTGTGTACAAAAAGAGAAGCCAGTGTTGACGCTGGCTGCTCTGACTGCTAGTGGCTCCTGCAGCAGGGTAGAGAAAACAAGCAGAGATTACATCCAAGGACAAATAACATCCAATGTAAGCTGACACAGCCACCCTAACAGCCCTGTGCAGAGCTGGTTAGGAGAAATTGAGAGATTAGGAACAGGAAGACAGGAGGAGACAAGCCTGAAGCCAAGATTAGAGCTTTGAGACCAAGCACTGTTAACTTTTTGAAGCAATGATGGAAAGTGGCAGTCTGAGGGACATCCAGGCAAAAGCATAACAGTAGAAACCACAGGAACATATTCATCTCAAAAAGAATAGAGACTGATACAACAGATTGAGAAGCAAAACTTAGCTGTGAGACCAAGGTACAAGAAATGGACATAATTTGAAGCAAACAAGAACACAGATTGAATAACAACTAAAGCCCCTAATATTCCCCCAAATCTAAGCTCCACTGTGAGAATGGTTGACAGGGCAGACTCCTTGCCTGTGCAGGACAAGGTGATCATGGGCAAATTTAGAGCTTCCTGCCATCTAACCGAGTGATCCTCTTTGCAAAGTCTGTAATGGACAAGCTTGATTATCAACTTGACTGTATTGAGAAGCAGCTAGGAGGTGTGTGTGTGTGTGTGTGTGTGTGTGTGTGTGTGTGTGTGTGTGTAAGTAAAGCTATTTCCAGAGAGTATTAACAAAGGCATGGATGACTCATGCTTAATGTAGGCAGAGAGCCTGCATGATACAAATGGAAAAGACAGAAGAAGTCCACTACCACAGGCATGTGTTCACATTCCTATTCTCTGTCTCCTTTCCTGGCTGTGATGGGGTGGACAGCTCTGCTCTACCATCCCTTTTCACCATGATACTCTGCCTGATCATGGGCCCATCCAGAATGGATCCAGCCAACCATGAGCTGAAACCTCCATAACCATGAGCCAAAATGAACCTGTCCTTGTTAAGTTGTTTTTCTCATGTTATTTGTCGCAGTACCAACAAGATAACTGAGTCCTTAATCATTAGGCAGAGACTAGCCTTTGTTGCAGGCACAAATTGCTATAGCCAACTAAGTTGAGTCTGACATTGGAACTCAGATGGTTTTGCTTTGATATGCTTTTGTGAGCTTATCTTAATGAGATACTTGTGGGTACCAAGGTAGAACTGAGAAAGACTAAACAGCCAACTCATAATTCTCTGGGGTTCTAAGTCAAATTTTCTCAAAGGGATGCCAGCCTGTGAGTCTGGTTAGGCTCAGAGATATATTGCACGAGTTCCCTCACTCCCTCTGCTCCTGCATATTCTGTCACTGAATGTCCTTGTCAAGCAGAAAACTAGAAAAAGAAATCTTCTAACACAGTGTTTCCCTTAAGATTCTGCTGATCCTTTGTAAGAAATGGGGTTGAACCACCTTTCCACCCCACTTAGAGCCACCAGGCAGATGACCAAAGTCCAGTTGTGGGTCCTGCCTCCTTGGACAAGGCTGTTTCCACATCATGCAAGAATAGAATAGCTGAGTAAGGAAGAGATTTGAGGACAAAGAAGAGCTGTTTGATAGTGTATAAATATATGTGTGTGCCCTTAATGATCTAAAGTTAGAAAGGTGAGTAATATAAGGGTCATCCTTATCCTCAGGAAAGTCTCAAGATGTCATAAAAGACAAATGTGCATATACCATGACAGTTTGGATGTGACAAGGATGAAGGGAGAGTTAAGACTTAGCTCTTTCCCGGAATGAGGATGAGTCTAAAGATGTCTGTCACAGAAGAGAATGAGAAGATAGGAGATTTCATGGAGAAAGCCCTGTGGAAATGGCCCTCGAAAGAGAAGTGAAAGCGGGTCTGCTGAGGGGCAGAGTATGGAAAGATGTAGCACCTCAAGCAGAACAAAGGCATGGCCAGAGTTCAGAGGCAGAAGACAGTGCCATCACAGATGGAAGAATGGATTGTTTCTTGCGTTGTAGGTGATGGTAGTTTAATAGAGGAGCTTCATTTCAATTCAACATGAATCTGAAGATTTCTAAAATTTACCATATCCTTAAGCTAATTAGTGGATACTTGTTCCCAGACCTTTTCCTGTCACCACGTTTTCTTTAAAAGTAACATGGCAATCCTCCAGTTGCCTACACAGAACTTTCTTTACTTTGTACCCCTTCTTACATGTTGCAGTACCCAGAAGGTGTGGTACTTCTGTCTGTGTGGAGACCCATAGAGGTTTCCTAGTGAGATCTGAGCACGCTTTATGCAGCAGGGCTGCATAGGGGAATGAATCGACCACAGGCGTGGTCATCAGGTGTTTGGAAGGGTCTGCACTTGGCTGTGCAGTATGCTTTGATCTAGCAAGAAGGACATCTTTTGCCCTGCCCCTTGGCATTGTTATTAAAAAAAGCTCTTTTGAAGAGATATAAGGGGCTAGTGGATTTTGATCCAGGTCCTCCCGGAGCTATACCGTGTTTCTGTCTGTCTCCTCTCCACTGTCTTTCTATCTAAAAATTTCTTATTCCTCTCTCCTCCTCATAGGAACCCTTTAAAAGGTGGGAGCTGGCCTCCCACAGATGGTGCCCTGAACAGGGATTTAGGTTCAGAGACCCCCACATATCTGCCTCATGTCTGCCTAACCTTACCTTCCATTTAGCTCTAATCTTAAGAAGGCAGCTCTGGGCTGCATCTTCCCTTGTGGTTATTGCTCTGATATCTCTCTGTCTCTATAATATGCCCAGAGTCTGTGCTAAATGCAATCTGCTTTCTACAGAGATGCCTGAGTATTCTTTACAAGATGAAAATCTATATATCACTTGATTATAAAATCTTCCCACACCTCAACACTAGTTTTTAAGAGAGATAAACTATAATTCCTTAATATATCACAAAAGACAATTTGCTATCTAACACACACACATATGCACACACGAAGGAGTGGAGCCTATTCCTCAACCACTCTACCTATTCCCTGTTATAAAGTCTGAAATTAAGGACTCCAGGGGGACACTGAGGCAGATTGTCCATTAGGGCAAGAAATTTATTAGAGGAGTTAATAACAACATAGAGAGGCAGTATGGCAGAGGCTCTTGGTAGAGTTGGGGCCCATAGGGCAATGTGGGGTCACCTCTTACAGGTTTCCCATGCAATGTGATTGAAGAGCCTATAATACATTTGCAGTCAGACTGCCTCTGATTGCTGGCAGCTGGGGACCCTTCGGTTAATGTATGCCTGTGACTTGTTAATGACTTTCTTATACTTACAGAATTTCTGAGACCAGAGCTCTGCTCATCACCATACTTCAGCTGCGATGGATTCCATGTGTCATCCAGATAACTCTCAGCCTCACTTCCAAAAAGCAGCTCAGGTTTCTCCGTCTCAGAGAAATGAGTGCAGAAACTCCAGCCTGTGATGAGTGTCTTTAGTGCTTGGCCACTCTGTCCTGGGAGTGGTGCCTCCATAAGCAGATGATTCCCAGGCTGACAATCCAATTACTGATCATCCTGGTGCCTGCTCTACCTAGCAGAGTGCATAGAGATACTATGGAACAGTTTTTAAATGAGTAAATGAATGGTTAAATCACCCCAACAGCAGGAAATCTATGCTTCTGCAAGGTCATTGGCTAGACCATAGGAGTGAAAATTGACACAAGACCTCTACAAGAAGCTTGGAG
Source organism: Peromyscus eremicus (assembly GCF_949786415.1). Classification (NCBI taxonomy): domain Eukaryota; kingdom Metazoa; phylum Chordata; class Mammalia; order Rodentia; family Cricetidae; genus Peromyscus; species Peromyscus eremicus. The sequence goes on along the minus strand of NC_081418.1, from coordinate 86,072,226 downwards.
AGCCAGGTAAATGAAATATCAGTGAATTATTAATCATCTTATTCAGTTCCTTCTTCTCTGAAATTGGAGCCATGTGAATGAATATGTATGAACATGTGTAATTATAGTGACTTACATATAAATCACCCTGCAGGCGTCCTGGTGCTAAGTTCATAAGAGCAAGATGTTGGTTTCCACCTGTCTTATCTGTGCTTTCCTCACAGCTTCAGGCTCCACAGGCAAACCAGCTAAAACTCAATTCCTGTTACGAGCTATCTCTTGTCTGTGGTTGAACAGTCTATTCTCAGAGATGCCGAGACCCTCCAGTGGTATTCCTGAGTAAATAGTCCTGTGAGATTAGGTGAGATGAAACATGGTATTGCTGACTTTGAAACTGCATCACATCCCAGGAAGCTCTATATTCCTCTTATTGGTCCTCTTTCCAAAGGATTAGTTGATAATCCTAAATTGTCTGTTATTTAGCTTAAAAAATGAAAGAAGGTGGGGGAAAATCACTTTTCCATGCATTATCATGTCAAGAATCTGGAATTAGTAAACGCCAGTGAGTGGTATTTCTAGGAAGCTCTCAAGATATCCTTGCCACGTGCTAAGCCTTAGTGCAAACTACTCCTGCTGACATGGCAGCTATGCCTACCGTAGACCAAGAAAAAGGGCACAGTGAGGACAAAGTCTATCAGCCTGTGCTAAAAATGCTCGGAAAGTATGTCCTGAGAACTGGGGAGGGATGTCTGCCACCTTTGTAAGAGACAACATGAAATGAACAGGCTTTGAGATGACAAGATGCTAGTTCAAATCTAAGCTTCACAGTTGTGTAAACTCAATCAAATTCGTTAGCTTTCTCAGACTCTAGCTTTCTAACATATGAATTAATTAACTAATTAATTAATGTCTCATGAGCTAATGAGATAGCCAAACACAATAATGTATGACAATGCCTAGCAAAAATCCTATTGTTTGATGAGCCATTGGTGATAGCTTCTTCTTCTCTCTCTGGTCTCGGGGACAACTGTATTAATGGACAGTTATTCAGTTATTGGCATTTGTACAAAGATTCAATTATTTTAAATGAATAAATTGTAGGAAATTTATTTATTATGGTACTATGCTTAGATATACATATAGTATTTTACACACTAAAATTTGTTGTAGGATAAGTCTCATGTTAAGAATTCTTAGTAGCAGGCACGATGACTCATCAAGATGCCATGAAACCTGATGACCTGAGTTCAATCCCAAGGACAAGACCCACATAATGGGAGAAAAGACCTGATACTTAACAAGTTGATTTTTGCCTACACACAGACATACACATGCACACAACACACAACACACAATAAATAAATGAATGTAAGAAAAAATAGATCCTAACATATACTGAGTCTTTGGAAGGCAGTAGATAAGTACATTACCTTGATTCTGGATCTAGTGTTAAGGTACTTTCATGTCCATACTAAAATAAACATTAAATATACAATTTGTATTATTATGGTATTTGTAATACCATAAAAAAAGCTGTTTTAATAGAAAATGTTTTTGGTTTGGGTAACCATTTTTCCGAGCCCCCATATTCCCAATACCTGACTTTAAATAATATGCTGAGAAAATAAGACCCCTTTATACCAAAGTTGTTTGTTGAGGTACAGGATCAGACCCTAGGGCCTGACCTCAGACACCTGCCTCTTGTCTCTTTCCCAGTCGACCCATAGCTCTTCGTTTTTGCAAATTCTACTTCTAGAGTATTGGCACCTCTACAAGTCATACAGGAGAGCCCATGCCTACCTGCATACATAAAAATGAAGTTCTTGGACCCTTAAGGCAATGAAGAATCATGAACTCCTTAGTTACAAATGGCCCCCTGGTTAAAGGTGAATGACAACAGACAGACCCATCAATAGTAGACTTCTGTCTGTAAGGATGAAGGTGACTTTGGATCTCTGACCTAAATTACTTAATAAGGTTAATAAAAATCCAAGTGAAAACCTCCGAGACTTGACTAGATTCTGTAATCCGGTGTTCTGCAGTTGTAGACAATCCTATGCAGAAGTCCTTACTCAGTGCTCATGACGCTCCTCAGAAAACAGTAAGACAAGACTGTCCACACTTCCTAACACTAGCTTCAGTCAGTCATAGCTTTCACTGGACACAATTCTTACTTGTCTTTTTATTTAAATTTTTCATATAATACATTTTGATCATATTCTTTCCCTCCCCCAAGCTCTCATATTCTCCCCCACCTCCTTACCCAACCAACTTCCTCTCTCTCTCTCTCTCTCTCTCTCTCTCTCTCTCTCTCTCTCTCTCTCTCTCTCAGAAAAATAACAAAACAAAGCAAAAGCCCACAAAAATTGTTACACTCCATGACATTATTTTACCATTACTAATTATGTTCACCATAGAGTATTTTATTAATTCTTTGATGATTCTATACAATGTATTTGATCATATTCACCCCCAACACCTCTCCTTAACTCCTCCTCCCAGATACATCACCACTTCCCTACCCCACAACTTAGTGTTACCCTTCATTTGTTAATTTAACAGTATATTGACTCCATTTGTGCTATACATACTCTTCTATGTGGGGTTCCCTTTTTCTTCACAGTCCTGTTGGCCACCAGTCCATGAGGACAAAGGGGCAGAAGCATCAATAGAGAGCTATGTGTACACAACCTGTGAACCCAACAGAAATAGCCTTCCAGGAGACTGCTTCAGTGAGTCAGCTCAGCTTTACTCCAGAATGTAGGGAATATATAGGATTGGGGACCATAGCTGGGGAGTCCTCCAATTTGCATTAAACAGCACACAACACGCTCCTATCATAAGTCTCCTAATACAAGTCTTAGTTATCATTTGTGGATACACAGTCCTATAGCAAAGCTCCTAGTACAATGTCTAATTACCATATGGGCCACAGGAGGAAAGCTTCTGCAGGGAACTGTGTCAAGGGTTGTACTAGAGATAAGCAGCCATCCCAGCCTAGAGATAGACTCCAAATAAGGTCAGGTAGAAAACAGGGTGTCTTCTACAAGGAGGAGGAAATCCTCCATGTTGCCAAGCTTGGAGAGAGCTGCCAGGCCGTGGTAGACTGCAACCTCCAACTAGCAGGGCTTCCCAGCACTTCTGAGCCTAGACCATCCACTGGAGCATGGTGGACCTTCCAGGAGCCACACTCTTAAGAATACTGACTCTCCCTTCTCCACTCCAGAATCCATCAAATGTACATAGCTTCTCAGTTAGAGTAGGGCACTCATGAACTCGTTTGTATTCTGTGCTGGATAGTTTTATGTCAACTCGAAACAAGTTATAGTCATCAGAGAGGAGAAAGCCTCAATTACAAAAACCTCCATAAGACTGGGATGCAGGCAAGCCTGTAAGACATTTTCTTAATTAGTTATTGATGGGGAAGGGCCCAGCCCACTGTAGGTGGTTCCATCCCTGGGCTGGTGGTGCTAGGTTGTAAAAGAAAGCAAGTTAAGCAAGCCAGGAGGAATAAGTCGGTAAGCAGCACCCCTCCATGGCTTCTCCATCAGCTTCTGCCATTTGAGTTCCTGTCCTGACTTCCTTTGACAATAAACAACAAAGTGGAAAGCAAAATAAACCCTTTCCTCTCCAAGTTGCTTTGGTCTTAGTGTTTCATCACATCAATAGTAACCCCACGAAGACATATTCCATGCTAGAATATTGACTGGCTTGATTATGGGAAGACAGCTATAAGTGCTATGAGTTCGTGGGTGGAGCAAAATGAATAAAGAAGGAAAATTTAAATTTCTAGACTTTTAATAGAATATTTTAAAGACTTATTTACTTTTATTTTATGTGCATAGGTATTTTGCCTGCATGTATGTCTATGTACCACATGCATACATTGCCTGTGGAGACCAGAAGAGGGCATCAGAGCCCCTGCACCTGGAGCTACAAAAGGTTGTCACCTGCCAGGTGAGTGCTGGGAATCCAACCTAAGTTCTTTGGAAGAGCAGCCAGTGCCTTCAACCACTGGGCCATCCTCTCCAGCCCCCAGAATATTATTTCATCTACTATGTCTGTTGGTAAGTATGTTGTCCAGCTATTTTGATTATTATTTTCAAAAACTAGACTTTGAGTGATATATAGTTTGTAAGAAAAACATGAAAAGATAATGGATCACTACTGCCTGTGGACATTGTTGTAAGACTGGTAAGCTATTTATCTCACCAAGACATTTGCTCTTACAATGACATCCCCTCGAAATTCAACAAGGAATATTTTCCTCCTTTTGAAATTGGTCAAATAAAGTCTTGATTAAACTTTTTCTCCAGTAAGTGAAAGCTGAAATAAGAGTTTGAGAGCTGCTAGCTGACAAGGCACCTGTTATACATGGAAATAGACAGAAAATTAACCAGTTCTGTTCACCAGAATGAGAGTTGATATGGCAGAGCCTCCTGATGACGATGCAGCTGATGGAGCAGTTATCAAACCAGTGATCTACAGAATCCTCCCCTGAGAACCCAAATGAAAACAAGGAATCTATGGACAGGAACTCAAAGAATTCTGCTCCTAAAGTATGGTCAGGTGATCATGTAAAGCCCTGGAAAAAAGTTATCAGACAGCTTCCCAATTTTTTCCTACACAAACTTGCAAATTTTGGTTCTATGCCACCAATTCCAAAAAAAAAGAATGCTTGCAGTAAAAACATGCTTTCAACTCAAACATCCCCAGAGCTGTATATATGTGCGGGCTGAAAATCAGCTCTCTGGTGACAAGATGCTAAGTGCTGGTTAATCTGGAGCATCGGCTTAATGAGGTCTAAATTAACCATAGAAATAAGCCTTGTGGCATGTCTGTGAGAGAATTTCTTAATGGGTTGATAGAGGGGGGCAGGCCCATCCTTAATATGGGTGACGCCATTCCCTGGGCAGAGATCCTGGACTGAGTGAAAAGATGTGATCTGGGTCCCAGAATCCATCTCTCTCTGCTTTCTAACTATAGGTGCAGTTGGGACGGCAGTGGGACCATCTGCCTCATCTCTTGCTGCCATACCTTTCCCACCATGAGCCAAAATAAGCACTGCCTCCTTTAACTTGCTTTCATTAGGAATCTAATCACAGCCACAAGAAAAATAAAAATAATACACTCTCTTAGCATCTTCAAGGTATATTGAGTTGCCATTGGTAAGTCCTATAGCACAAACGAATACCAAGCGGATACCTTCATGCAGCTTAAAGGCTTTATTTTGTCATTAAAAACAAGGCCTGTGACAGCTTGAAGGGGCCATGGACTTTATTTGTACTAAACTCTCTAGAAATAAATAGTTAATGCCTAGAAAAGCTGTGCCTCTCTATTAACCCATAAATAAATTAGCAAATATTTCCACTTACTGTTAAATACACAAAACATCATCCTGAGGTTCTTGCTTCATTTTTGTGTTCATTGTCTCTCTTTTCCATGTTTCCTTCACTAACCTTAGGTAATTTGCTCCTGATAAAACCCAAATACCAAAATGGTAAGCAATGCTCCATTACTTCATCCCTCAGAGCATACCTCTAAGCTCCACCCAACTTGGAATGTTTGTGCTTGACGTTACTTCTTCTGTAATACTCTTAACACCTTATTTTCTAAAATGAAAATCCTGACTTTCCTTTAAAGTCTAATTTTCAGTTAATTCAATTAATTTCTTTAAAGGATCATCCTAAAACATTTATTTCCATACCAGGCAAACAAAGCTGTGAAACAGCATCTAATGGGCAGACAGCAATGAGCATTTATGTCTTCGTCATGAGTTCGAAAGTTGCTGATCTAAGTTGGCTTTTGAGATGACTGTGTTTCAATCTAAGGTTTCCTGAGCCTGGGTCAGCTCTATGTCTCTCATCTTCCTCTAAGGACAATCGTGTTAGCAAGTACCACTGGTCACATGGATTAGAAGTTGGACAGCCATATACACAGTTCCACAAGTGCCATTCCAGTCTCCCATTACCTCATACTTGCTAAGGTCTATGGGTGAAAGTATACAGATGGTACACTAAAACAAGGGACAGGAAATACAACTTGTCTCATGGTGATGGAATGATCTGTATTAAAGTCACAAAGCAAAGACCATGAACACAGAAGGGGTCAAAGATATTTATCAATTATTCAGTATACTTTGAGATTAACTATGTTCCCCAATCTCATCTCTACTAACTCTGAACCATGTCTGGGTTTCTATATGGCATGTAAATGTGATGAAAGAGAAGGAGTTTGACAATCTGCAGTTAATGGCAGGACCATTATACTCGTGTGTTCACAGAAGCCATGGCTGCCCAGACAAAACCTGTACATGATCAAGTCAAATATTCCAGCATAGATAAGGGAGGGACTTATGAGGCATAACTAAACAGCTATTGGCAGTTGATGGCTGCTCAGGGAGGGAGATGCAGGTTTTCTCAGAAAAGCAGCCCCTGGCAGGTTATTCATATTCCAGTGGATGGTTCTACACTCATGCATATGTGAGCAGCATGAATTAAACGCAGTGGATTTTAAAAGAACAGAAGAAGATACCACAGGAGGGGAAAGTTTTGAGGGGGGAGGGGGGCTCTGCGAAGAGCTGGAAAGGGAGAGTGGGGATGGGTATGATCAAAATACATTGGACACATTTATGAAACTCTCAAAGAATACATAAAAATATTTTTAAATAATAATAATACAATTCCGTGAATACACTAAGCACCAGGTGGCACATTAAAATCTTTATGGATAAAATCCCAACAGAGCTTCTCAACAAAAACATATGTATTAATAATTTTCCTGAATTCTCAAGGAGGAAAGGTACAGAAAAATATTACATAGGTTTGCTAAGACCACAAGCCTCAGAGTAAAGTCTCAAACCTGAGGCTAATCCCAAAGTCTTTTGTTTGTATGTTTGTTTGTTTTCATTTATTGTAGTTAGTTTTTGTTAGGTTACTTTTGAGATTGTGATTTAATTACAACATTTCTCTTCTGTCTTTCTTCCCACCAAACCCTCTCACATACCCTCCCCCTACTCTCCTTCAAATTCATGGCCTCTTTTTTCATTAATTGTTATTGCATGCAAGTATGTCTTTCTATACATATATATTCTGAAATATAAGCAGCTCAGATCACACAATGTTACTTGTATGTGCGTTTTCAGGGCTGACTATTTGGCATCGGGCAACCAATTGGTATGCTCTTCCTGGTTAGAACCACTCACATCTTCCCAATCCCAGCTTTACTCAGTTGCCTGTAGTTCTTTGTGTAGGTTGAGGCTTCGTGGACTGTTTCCCATGTCTCCTAGTAACAGCAGAAGCTATACTTGTAAAGTCTCACCAACATAACCACCCAAAGGCTTTTGTCTCTCAGTGAACCATAGCCTCCCTTATGTGCCATGGCTACCACAGCTCTAGGGATTTAGACATAACTGAATAAAAATGGCCCCCATAGGCTCATATATTTAATGTCTGGTTCCCAATTGGTGGAATTACTTAAGAAGGATTAGGAGGTGTGACCTTGCTGGAGGAGGTATGTCACTGGGAGTGAGCTTTGAGGTTTCAAACACCCACACTAGGTCTGCCTGCTCTCGTTCTCTCTCTCTCTCTCTCTCTCTCTCTCTCTCTCTCTCTCTCTCTCTCTCTCTCTCTCTCTCTCTCTCTGCCTCCTGCCTGAGGATCAGGTTGTACATTCTCAGCTACTGCTCTAGTACCATGTCTATCTGCCTGCTGTTATGCTCCCCACCATGATAATAGACTCACCCTCTGAAACAATAAGCAGGCCACCAATTAAATGCTTTCTTCTATCAGCTGTCTTGGTCATGGTGTCTCTTCACAGAAATATAAGAGTAACTAAATGGTGTGGTCTGGAGTCTCTGCTGAAGAAAACACAGCACCCTGGAAGCTCTCCATACTTATTATATAGAGTTTAATTAAGAGAAGGGATTGTTGCATCTGGGTGAACAAGGAGACAGAGTTATTGCATGCAGATAAACAAGGAGGTGGGCCGTATGATATGCAGCTGGATTAAGGAGACAGCTCATCTCAATAGGCACAATCTCTATAGAGAAGCAGTCTTCAGGCCATAAACATGGGGAAAGGGGTGTTGAGGTACTATGACTGACATTTTCTACATACACTATCAATATACACAACTGGACAGAGGAATGTTTTGCCATGCCTCTGCACCTCACCCCAGGAGAAAGGTCTTGCCATTTCTCCACAGTTCTGAGCTTCTAGGATCTTTGACATGGCCGACTCATGTCAACAACACACATTCACTCTGGACTTTACTCACTCAGGGCATTCTCTAGTTCCTATACTTATGGATATAGAAGATCAAAACAAGACATCATCTGATTTGTTTCTCATCAATCCAGTAACTAGAGCAGAACGTGATAGATAGTAGAAACTCAATAGATACTGAATTAAATTTTACCAGCTGCCATTTGTCTTTCCAGCATATATGCCACTTTCCTTCTAAGTAGCCTCTCTGTTTACCTCTCTTCCTGTCATTTATACCACTTGGCTACTCAATAACTAATACTTTACTATTTATCTAAAGTTAATTTCCCCCTAGATCAAATATAAAAAAATGCAGGAGTTTAGAATGCATAATATCTCAGTGTGGTTACCTCCATCCATAACTAGAATGAGTTTGATGGCATCTGTGCTTCCAGGGGTGCCTGGGGGCCTTTGTGAAATGCATCTTGTCTGCTAAGTGACAACTAATGATCTCCTATGAAATGCATGTTTTATTTATTATCATAAGCATTCTTTCCAGAATGATAGTTGTAGTGGCCAGAATGGCATACTATACATCATAAATACAGAGTATACTAGGAAAGTTTGTGCATTTAAATCTAAAGATCTGTGCTCTGTCTAATCCATTCATCCTCTTCACACTCTTCCCCTTACTGACCTCAGCTCCCAGCTGTTAATCCATTCATTCTCCTCACACACTTCCTCTTACTGATCCCAGCTCTCAGCTGTTAAGTTGATGAGCTGTGGGCTTGTCAATGAGCAGGACTAAAGTCCTGTGTGAAAGCATCTATTAATCATAAGTCTATAGTAAAAATGCAAGACTCACCAGTCATTAATGAAGCATAAAGAGTATGTGCCCACAGAGTTTATGTATAGAATGTCCTTTCATGCCATCTGAATTTTTCAAAGGACACATTTTCAACTTCAGAAAAGTCACTTATAACTCTTCTACACTTTTAGGCACATGAAAGTAAAAAAAAAAAAAATAGCATAATTCAAAGGAAATATATCCATGTATATATTTCTTAAGAAGAAAACACAAAAGCAATTTATTTAATATGTTCAAAGCAGTTCTGACAATTTAACACATCACTTGTATTTAGCATAACCATAGCACATGCATACTATACAATACATGTAAAAATACTCATAATGTCAAATGTGATCAAGTGGAATAAGAACTCGAGATTGTGTTTCCCACGATGGCCTAGCTCTCCCTGTATTAACTTACTCATGCAAACATTTCACCACACTGTGATCCACCATACCTAACTATAACTCAATTTTAATTGACTAAAATTAAATAGTGACCAATTTCAAGTAATTAAAATATTATAATATCAATTAAGGAAAATACATTTAGCTAGTGTAATGACATTATGTATGTATAAAACATAGGTGTATTCCAGTTCAGAGGATATTAAAATGAGTATATTTTACTTAAATTTAAATAGATCATAACACACTTTTTATTCAGTTCTTATTCCATTATAATTTTGTCATCAATGTGAAATTCATTACTTATGAATGTCAATAAAAATATGCTTTTGGTTAACCTGATAAAGTCTCAAAATAAGTTCTTTTATTTTTATTCAGTGATCAGTATTTTACATGCTGTATATCAAAATAGTTTGCCAACACAAAACATGGACATTTTGTACTTTTTTGTTTTGTTTGATTTTGTATTTTTAAGACAGAGGGAAACATGGAATTGCATAGTTAAGGAGGGAGGGAGGATCTGGAAGGAGTTGAGGAACAGTAAAGAATTTAATCAAAATATATTTTATGAAAAAAATTTAAAATAAAGAGAATAACTCTGACTAGTATATTTTCTTGACTGAAGAGAATATGATTTTTTAAAAGTAAGACAATTGATAGGTTTTGAATGCTTAACCCACAATGGAAAAATAAGTAAAATCTATCATTTTATAGAAAAATGATATACTTGAATATATTTAGAAGTATTTAAATTTTATAGTTATTTTTAAAACTTCCATAACATGCTTAATATTCAATTTTATGAATTATATAATAAGGAGAATCATACATTGAAATAATAGAAACACCCAAATTTTCACTTATATTCTTGCCTGTCCTTTATAAAATAGTCTAACAAATTCCATATATAAGTATATATTTACCTATGTAATTGGATAAAACTTGTTTATCAGGGTTTGTTGTGTTATAAAATAACCCTGAAGTGTAGGTGGCTGAGCTCAAGGCTGATGTCTCACTCATATCTGAGTCTGATTAGAGTCAGCAGAGAGTGGTAGGCTGTCTCTGCTCCATGCAGTCATCACAGGGACTCAGGGCCATTCCATCAAGAAGTACTTCTGCCATTTTCCAGTGTCTCATCCTCTGGGAAAATGGAAAAGGCATACTGTCACTTGAATGACAGCCAAAGTTTCTGCCTGGGGACGTGGACAAATATTAGTAATGTCTCTTCCAGTTCCATTTGGATAAGCATTCTGGAGGTACAATGTGAGTGAGTGTCAGAGAAGAATATCCGTGGTGAGCATGGGCTGGGCTGGGCCACAACGTGTAAAGGAATGGACTGCAAGAAGTTGTGAACGTGGAAGGTTTAAATTTACTTAGGAGGCAGGTTTACTTGCTATGTAAAGTTTTATTCTGTTATTAATGTCAGATTATAAATAAGACATACAAAAATATTTTTTAAAACCAGCCTAAAATACTTTGTTTAAATAATGTGTAAGACCAATTCTGCCTGTAGCCTGAATCTTAAAAGGTCTTATTAATAAAAACAAACCCAGAGCCAAGTATTGGGGTGAACACTGAAAGATCAGAGAAGCAGAACCAGCCACAGCTAACCTCGCCTCGCCAATTCCTCAGCTGATCTCATTTCCTCAAACTGGAAGCCTCTGAGTCCTCATCCAAATGGATCTCAGCTGAACTGCTGCTAAAAGCCTAAAAGCTTAACCAGGCTTTAGTTCCTGTTCCTCACACCTTATATACCTTTCTGCTTCCTGCCTCACTTCCTGGGATTAAAGGCGTGTGTCACCATGCTTGGCTCTTTCCAGTGTGGACTTGAACTCACAGAGATCTGGATGGATCTCTACCTCCAGAATGCTAGGATTAAAGGTGTGTGTGCCACCATTTTCTGGCCTCTATATCTAGTGGCTGTTCTGTTCTCTGACCCTGGATAAGTTTATTAAGGTGCACAATATATTGGGGGACACAATATCACCACATTTCCCCTTTTTGTCTAAAATTTTAAAAAGCTTATAACTAATACAAGAAAAACTATATCCAATAAGTATATACAATACCTACAGTCAAGAATTACATTAACAATGTCTAGTCCATTAACATTTGACAGATTCAGACAAAAAACTCTACTATAATATATTAACAATGTCCAGTCCATTAACATTTGACAAATTCAGACAGAAAAGTTTCATTACTTATCCTATTTAAAACAAGTAGTTCCTTTTTAAAAGTAGATTCAATAATCTCCCTTTCTATCTTGTCATATCAATATTCTTTTTTTAGTAGATCCAAAAAATCTACCTTTTATCTTATCGTTTCTATCTGCCTTTACTATTCATTGATTAGTAATTGTGGCATATTGAGATTTTTATAATCCAACCTTGTCTCTGTCCACATCTTCTCATGTGTTCCAGGAACTGACACCTCAAGAAATATGATCTCAATTTTGAAAACCATTTAATGAGAGATCTGAAGCATGGGCATTCATTAATAGGATAGAAAGTTTTAATTAAGCCCCGTATGCAATTATAACTTTGCTGGTTATTAACAGTGATGAGAAAAATTATACTGCTATGATCACAGCAGAACTATTAATGGGTTTCTTGATGACATAACATTTGTTTAATGGAAGTGTTTCATTTTGTGTGCAAGTGCCATCCGAAGGCAATTTGTCATTGTTATTAATTTAGGACCATTTGATCTGTCACTCAATGCTGGGTCCAATTACCAGGCGGAAGATGGCAGAAACTTCCATCTTGGCCCCCTGCCTGGCAGAGATTTTGAAACAAAAATAAAATTGGGACAGACATCAAAGTGGTTTCTCTGTTAAAGGTTAGACCACTTAAAAGATCCAGAAGACAAGGGTGTAGTAAAAAGAGGTGCAGTACAAAGAGAAAGTCCAGAAAGCACTGATACATTTTGGGTCATCAGAGAAAAAGAGTTTTCATGCATATTAACATGATTTTTTTTTGAACAATGAAATGGTCTGATGTGAAGCCATGTGCACAGCCCTGATGTCTTTTAAAGCATCTGCTGCTGCCCTAGCCAAGATGAAGCAAGCAAACAGGAAGATGGCTGCTTTGAAGAGGATTTGTAGACCTGGGATAATTGTTTCTGCCCTCAAAAAAATCCCAGACTGGAAGCTGGAACAACAGGAAGTGACTCTCTCACAGTTCTGGTGACAAGAATCTGAGACCGTATAGCCAGCAGGTTTCTTTTCTCCTGAGACCTCTCTCCTTGCCTTCCAGATAGCCGTCTCATTGTGGCCTTGTCTAAGCCCAGCATTCCTCCTTCCTTGTTCCCTTCTCATATGGACACTGACCAGAATGGATAAGGTCCCACGGTTATCACCTCATCTATCTTCAGTTGTCTCTTTGGTAGCTCTGTTTCTAATATGGTCCATTACATGGAAAAGTAGAACTTCATATAAATCAAGGAAGGGGGAAATTCAGTCTTTAACGGGGGTCATTTTACTTTTATTTATTTGTGTGCCTGTCTGTCTGTCTCTTTGTGCGTACACACGTGCATGAGGTGTGTGTGTGTGTGTGTGTGTGTGTGTGTGTCTACAAGCATGAGGAGCCCAGAGGTGGACACCAGGTATCTTATGAAGGGACTCTAGCCAGCTCAAGCTTGGCGAGCATGGCTCTGGCAGGCCTTGTCCTTCTCCCCAATTCCCTCTGCCTTACTAAAAAACCATTGGATTACATTCTTAATTAATTAGCCACCAAGGTCCATTCTCTTTATTTTGCCATTTCCTCCTCCCAAGGCTGACTACCAAGGTCCAGCTATCAAAGAATTGAAATCCAGCAATCAGAAGCCCCCTTTGGCTCACCTAAGTAACATGCCCAATTAAAATTAAACACCTCATCCTAACATTACCTTTATAAACCGCCATTTTCTTATGTGCCGTGTCTGTCTCCTCTCTAGAGGCAATCCTTTGTGCCACACACCCCTGGATAAATGCCCCTGCTTCCTTTCCCTTGACCTCCTCTACTTCTCCCTTGTTGCCTTATCTCCATTACCACTGCATCTTAACCCATTCTAACACAGACCTCCCCTTTTTCTCTTCTCGAGAATGACACCTGCAAGGTCATTTGCTGCTGTTTTCCTGACTGAGTCAGGAAGCAGCCCCTTTAACTTTTCTTCCCCCCTTAATAAAGGATCTCTGTGAAAACAGGTGTTTGGGTGTGATTTGGGCCTAATCCAGAGTCCATGGGGGAGCCCCATCCTACTGTGTGGGGGTCTCCTTTATCTTCCTCTGTCACTCTCCACCTTACTTTTTTGAGCCAGGCTGTCTCACTAAATTCAGTGATTCCATCTGGCCAAGTCTCTGGGATCCTCCTGTCTCTTCCCCCAGCGCCTAGCACCGGAATTCCAGGCGTGTGCCGCCATGCCCAGCTCTATATGGGGGCTGGGGATCAAAACTCGGGCCCTCAGGCTGTGCAACAAGCACTTTGATCATGAGTCATCACCCCGACCCCCTTTTCACTCTCAGTTCTATGAGGAAATGAAACAGATTTCCAAACTCTAGGCTCCTGTCTCACCCAGAACCTCGAAATAAAGATAGAAAAACCATGCCCCAACTCCCCACTGAAGGCACTGCTTTCCCACTGTACTTTCCTACTGGTTCCCTATTTGGGAGTTTTAATGTGGCCTCATTCTACAGACCAAAGGCTCTAAGGGAGGAATTGGCACTAATTTTAGATCCAACATCTTCCTGCTATTAGTCTTTTGACCCAGACTTAAAATGGTGATGAGCAAAGACTTGTTCTGAAGATGGGAGGGGATTAGGAGAATGAGTTTGGATGCTAGGTCTGTGGGCCCCCTATTTATATCCTTGTCTGAGGAGGCAGTATGACAAGTACTTGCCTTACAAGCATGGGGACCTGAGTTTGACCGCCAGAACCCATGTAAAAAAGGCAGCTGTAGTGGGTGATTTGCTGCCCCACTGCTGGAGAAACAGAAACAGCAGCTCCCTGGGGCTCACTAGCCAGCCAGTATAGGCTTCTCAGTGATTTCCAGGCCAATTAGAGCCCATGTCTCCCAAACCAAGGAGGGTGATGCTGCTGAGGAATGACTCCTGGGGTTGCTTTCTACACACACGTGCACACACACACACCCCTCCTAATTGGTAAGTTAGAGATCATTGTGGGAGGGTTTACGATGCTAGCATAGCTCACCAGCTTCAAACGCAGGGCCTGCTGATGGAAGGAGAGGAGAGTCTGACATGTTGAGTGGAGCACCCAGGGTTAAACCAGGAAGTTTTATTTAGGTTGAAATGGGTTTTAAGCAAAGGTCTATAGAGCTATGTACAACTGAAGTTGAAGACAGGGTAAGGAGAACTAGAAGAGTGGAGAGTGATGGGAATATTATTTTAAGATGTGTTACTTCTGTTTATGTTGCATTTGTTTAACTCTGTGAAGCTGTTTTACTGTGCCTGCCTAAAACACCGAATGGTCTAATAAAGAGCTGAAAGGTCAATAGCAAGGTAGAGAAGAAAGGATAGGTGGGGCTGGCAGGCAGAGAGAACTTATAGAAGGAGAAATCTGTGAGAAGAAGGTAGAAGGAATGAGAGAGGAAGAAATAGCCAGAGAAGGAGGAAAGGGAACCAGGCACCCAGCTACACAGCCAGCCACAGAGTAAGATTGAAAGTAAGATTACAGAAGTAAGAAAAGGAAAAAGCCCAGAGGCAAAAGGTAGACAGGATAATTTAAGAAAAGCTGGCTAGAAACATGCCAAGCTAAGGCTGGGCATTTATAATTAAGAATAAGCCTCCATGTGTGTGATTTATTTGGGAGCTGGGTGGTGGGATCCCCAAAAGAGCAAAAACAAACAACAACCAGAGGAAAATCATTTTTGACTTTCTTCTCTTACTGTAGATATAGATATAAGAACTCTGGTTGCCCTTGAGCTGACTAGGTAGCCCAGGCTGGCCTGGAACTCACGGAGATCTACCTGCCTGCTCTTCCAGTATGTGTCACCATGCCTGGCTTCCTCTTGAGATTTTAAATTAATGGTCTATCTTCTAACTCAAATATTTCCTAGTAGGGTGAGGCTGGGAAAAATAGCCCTTTTATCTTTGTTCCTTGACTTTGCCTCTGAAAAGAAAGACTAAAAAGAAAGCTATTCGTAGCACCACTGAGAAGATTAAAGAAATAATGAAGGTAAAACATGCCATAAATATTTTCTGTGCTACTAACCTCTAGCACTAAGGAAGTAAGCTTAATTCTGCTTTTGGTTCTTACCTGGAAAACAGAAAATGGCGCTCACTGTACCATATTAAAGAGACGTTTTCAGTGTCGTAACCAAATGTCTAACAGAGTGAACTTAAAGGAGAGAAGGCCATTTGAGCTCACAGTTTTCACCCATGATGTCTTTGATTCTCACCGTGGTGAGGTGGACCTCATGGTATGAACCAGGAAGAGGCTGTTCCCATCTTAGTGGACAGGAAGGAGACAGGAAAAAAAGGGAGCAGGGGCCAAGTGCAACTTCCAAAGCGATTCACTTCCTCAAGGTAGGTGCCACCTCCTAGAGTTTCTAGATAACTAGAAACTAGCTGGAGTCCCAGCGTTCAATGCATGGGCCTCTGGGAAAGAGTTCCTATTCAAACCATACGGGCACTTTTCTCAAGAGACTGCTGTGAGTCATATTTTTGCTTCTAGAATTCCTTCATATATTTATTTACTATAACTGCACAAATAAAGTTATAAATATACAAATAATTTATACATAAATATGACTTAACAGCATGGTATGTATTTTTATGTATAATTTTGAACGAGCAGTCTCATTTTTACATTTGTGGGTACATGTGCAATTTGCCATTCTGACAATATATTTAAGAGGAGGAGCAGCAGCAGTATACCAAGTGTTAGCTACCAATGGGGTTGGATGGGAGTGGTCCTCCATGGCTGCCAATAGCAACAGAGAATAAATGTGCACAGAGAATCACAATAGTAAAACCAACTGAGAATCAGACTGCGTCATGTCCCCGGGATGCCCTGGCAATTCTAAACATCTTTAGTAACAAACTACTTCTCTTCTCTTTAGCATACCATTTGCACTTTGCCATCATCTCTTCATACCCTTCCAACTCCTCTCACTTCCCTAAAGATGCCCTCTCGGCACAGATCTGTTACCCTGGCCAACAATGTGAACAGAGAGAATTCTGCATACATACCAGCTCAACAAATACCCAGTGGTCAAATTATGTCCTGCATGCATTCAGCACTGAACTGATTTGCAGCTGTCAAGGTTGGGTCATCCTGATTGAGATTCAACCCAAGTTTGCTGGATGCCTGCTCTCTATTAGTACTCAGTTTGGCGGCCATGAGAATCAGCTGGGGAACAGCAGAAAGGATCGATGGCTATGCTTCACTTCTGGCCAATTAAACCAGAATTTCTCAAGAGTGAAGCTGGGCCACTAAGAACTTTAAAATCTTCTCTGGTAATTCTACTATGCAGCCAGGCTGAGAAGAGCTGAGCCAGGGAGCTCAGCATGATGACCCTGGCTTTGTATTCACAAATCCAAGAGCCTCTGACTGCCTAATTTGCTCTCATCTGTAAAAGAATAAGAGAGCCCATTTCCATGGGTTATCGTGAGATATCAATGAGATCATTCATGTAATGCATTTGGGACAGAGCCTGTCACACCATATGAATTCAACAAATGCTATTCTGGACTAATAGTACTTTTTTGCATGTGACACTGGCAGAGAATGAGAAATGTATGAATGAGGAAAACATGTTGCTTATTCAACAGAGATCTTGTGAGAAAGCAAAAAACTGATTATAAACTTAGAGATCACTTTTATGTTACTTAAAACATCTTGATGTTTATCAAAACCTACTGAGTATAGGTTCATACGTGCCTATAAACGTACCGCAACTGTCTTTGCTGTTATTTTCTCCTGCCTATTTCCAGCCCTTACCACATTTTAGACTCTAGCAAGGAGGATCCTGCCTTGGCTCTTGCTGCAGGGGACTTCCATGCTTTAAAGCATCATTCTGTGTACTTTCTAAGTCCCCTGCTGTGAGAAGCGGATGATAAAGGCAACAAGCTGGGGGCGCCTGAACCTGACCATGCAGGTACCCGTTCTTGCCTAGAACAAATCATTTTTACTATCTGGGGTGATTTTCCTTCGCTGGGATTGCAGGAGATTGGACTGCCAGCTGGAGCTGACATGCTGACTAGAGGAACTCAAACTGCTGAAAGAGGGGAATATGCCACAAATGCAATGATTTTCCCCTTCACTTTCACACCCCCTAGAGGCAGCTCTAAAATGTATGGTCTACATAAATCGTGCACTCATCAAAACTGCACTTTCCCATTTGAACAGGAAAATCACTACAGCCATTGTTGCTGCACTCTCCTAAGCCTGCATGTCTCCTGTTAGCAGAAGTCAATGAAGACAATCCAATAGGCATGCATATTCAGAAAAGGGTTCATAGTGCAGCTGAAGAACAGCAATACAGGGCACTCAAGTGGGATCCAAAGGTGCTCATGAAACGTAAAAGCATGGTCCTGTACTCTGTGTCCCCCAGGCCAATGAAGCAAGTAAAGAGGGTTGATGTAGCATGCTTGCACCTCCTTAATCCATAAAACATACTTTCCTCATGTACGAAATAGAGCTAATCACAATATCCATTTGGTAGAATTGTTGAGTGAAATGAAAAAAAAAAATTGTGAATAGCCTAGCACAATGTAACTAACAAAAGCTACACTGCAATGCTAATTATACTAATAGTTACATAAGGAACATCACCAATGCTTATTAAATGTGGGCCTCAGGGCAGCTTTTAATCAACATACAGTGAAGTTATGATCAGTATGAGCTGGGATGAGCACAAATATTGGAATTCCTACTGGGAGAAAACGGAATGCTTCTTGGAAAGATGTGTACAAATCCATCTTGGAAGGAAATGGTTCCTCTTAGGTAGGAATACAGACTGGAACATGAGGATAGAAAAAGAGAAAGAAGAGAGGCCTGGACGGACCTTCAGTCTCCATTCAGGCATTGGTGGACCAGCCTGCCTCCATCCTCAGAGTAGAAGCCATTTTATTACAAGTTCAAAATAAGTTCCTTCCTGTTTTCTGTAAAACTTAAGCTTGACTATGTCTTGACCCATTTTCAGGAATTTGATATGTTCCACACCACCTGCTCTGACCATATCCTAACCTCCACCCTGATAAAATAAGATATTCTGCCACAGAATTTTGAGATGTTCTGCCAAGTTCCTACGTAACCAAAAACCCTTGAGAACCCTCTAGCCTTGCAGTTTTGGGGGAGGAACTATATAAACTCCACTTTCTCCTGGGTTCAATGCTGCCCTCTCAGATGCCACATTCAGGGAGAGGCGGTCACTGGCCAACTATCGTACAATAACAGTAAAGCATGCTTGATTTGACCAAAAGAATTTGAGTAACGGTCTTGACTCTTGTTCCATGGGGTTAACAGAATGGGTGGCATGGTTGAGTAAGGCTTCAAGGAGCAGGTCAGTGATAAGCCTAAACACTCTCCCCACAAATTCAGAAACACCTCAGACTTCCCCAGTGGATTTTCAGTGCTCACCCTGGAATGACGGTAACTGGTGAGTTTTGGTATCTGCCTTGTGTGTGATGAGCAGAGGATTGCGTTTCTAACACCTGAGGTGGGCATGGCTAACAAAAGGGTCCCAACTCCAAGTCAAGTGGCAGGAAAGCCACCTGGTCCTGAATGGCTTCGATCCTCGGTCCAGTTTGTGTTTTGTTTTAGACTCTAACACCACAAGGTGGGGCAGGGACGTGAGCAAGAGTCCACAGAAGCTTTCACGGCTGTCAGCGGTCTGCTAAAGGCGACACCAGCCCATTGTTTCAGCTGTGTCTTCTATTCCAGGTGGCGAGGCAAGTCACACTTGGCAAATGGCCAGCAGAAGCAGGGCTTTAAGTGAATCGTTAGATAAATCAATCAATAAATATCTGATTACTGGTCTTCTTTACCTTTACTTCAAGATGAGTTCTATCTATCTGTGTGTGTGTGTGTGTGTGTGTGTGTGTGTGTGTGTGAGAGAGAGAGAGAGAGAGAGAGAGAGAGAGAGAGAGAGAGAGAGAGAAAGAGATGTGTGTGTATGCAGGTGTATGTGCATGTATGTGTGAAGGTCAGAGGACAATGTCCTGTGTCTTCCTCAGTTACTCTTCACCTTCTGTTTTGAGACACGGCCCTTCACTAAACCTGGAACTTGCTGATTCCATTAGGCTGGCTATCCAGCAAGCCCCAGTGATTGTCCTGTCTCAGCCTCCCCAGCACTGGGATTACAGACATGTGCCACCGTGCTCAGATTTTTTTTCCCCATGGGTGCTGAAGATCCAAACCCAGATCCTTGTGCTCATATGACAGGCACCTTCCTGAGCCGTCTCCCCAGTCCTGGATAATGAGGGTTTGTATTTGTTTTGTTTCATTTGTTTGTTTGTGGAAACAAAGAGTTAACTGCGTCAGCCCTGAGCACTGTTCAAATCATCTTCATCTGCACTCTTCTTCCTCACTTAGAGGTTGCTCAACTAGTGGTGTCAGCAATAACAACAATAATATAACACCTTTGAGAAAAAACAAAATCGAATGAATACCAGTCACTTGTGGGAGACCTGGAGCTGTGGCAAAAGCTATGTAGTAGGTTCTGGGCTCCAAAGAGCAGACACAGATGTGTGTGTGTGAGGGAGGGCTCTGAAGAGCAGACACAGATGTGGGGGGGGGGGGCTCTGAAGAGCAGACACAGATGTGTGTGTGGGGGGGGCTCTGAACAGCAGACACAGATGTGTGTGGGGGGAGGGCTCTGAAGAGCAGACACAGATGTGTGTGTGTGTGTGTGTGTGTGTGTGTGTGTGTGTGTGTGTGAATGTACAAACTCTGGCTCTAGGGCTAAAGCTGCAGTGTAATGCCTTGCACACTTGCCAGCCTGCAGGGGGACTCTGGACTTGATCCCCAATACTGCATGAACCAAGCATACTGCATGCTTGAACTCTCAGTGCCCAGAAGATAGTGGCAGGAGGATTATAAATCAAGGTCATCAACAGCACTGTAACAAGATTATTTTAATTTATCCTTTGAGAATTTTATACACATATACAATGTATACAATTTTAATCATTGATACACTACAGCAACTTTGAAGCAGACTGCCCTACATAAGACCCTTCCATTTATTTTTTTAAGGTTAAAAAATAAAACTTAAAAAAAAGAAAAAAAAACTCTGATTCTGTCACAGGGAACCCACATCTTAAGCCCTGCCCTCCATCACTCCAGTATTAGAAGTCATGGTTAAAGAGAGTGGTGCTCCCCAGGAGTGCTCAGTCTTAGTCCCCTGTACTTACTGTTTCTGTCAACAGTAAGGTCCTTAAAGGCCATAGGAGAACACACAAATCTAGTGTACAGCTTGCTTACCACAGTCTGAACACACACAAAGAACCACCACGTTAGTCAAGAAACATTGGCCCCATCATTCTAACACAGCTGAAGCATCTCTTATGCACCGGCTCTGTAGGGAGCTGCTCACACAGATAAGAGCCCACAGCCTAGGGCAAGAACAATCTATCGGCAGCTTTGGCCACAAGAGCCACAAGTTATTTGACTTAAACTCCTTCTGGGTACTAAATGCAGAGTAGGAAAAAGAATTGTCTGTTCAGGTTTATTCTAGAGGGTGCCACCACTAGACTTGGGACAGCCTCTTCCAGTACAGCCATTGAGGCCATGACTGACAAGATGACAGGGGGTCAGTCTGTCACCTCCACTGTCCTACCGAACATATAAACAAGAACTGGAGAAGTTGGGAACTAGAGGGGAGAGACAAGAAGTGTGGGGAGGGCAAAAAATGGGTGACATGAAGTGGCTGCAAAGGTAAGTGGCCTGTAAGAAGTCTCCAATGGCAGGGGAGTCGGGGGACATTTAAGAACAAGAATAGCTAATATCCCAATTAAAATTATTCATGTGACTATAGATCATCATCTCTCTGCCCCCATTGCTGCAGCTGAACTGTGGCATTTTTCAACACTGTGTGGATGGTGTGGGGAGGGAGCCTTTTAAGGCAGACTGCTGGCTTCTGAAACTAAGGAGCAGAGTGGGAGGAGAAAAGAATGATCCTAAATCATGAGTTGGAGAATGGAAAGATGCAGGGGTTCGGAGATAACCTGTTAGGGTACTGAATTTCTCAGGAGATGTCCAATGGGTGGGGGCGATTTATTCCCATCTCAAATATCAGGGTGGTTTTGTGCATAGAATATGTTCAAATAATATCGAAACTTTCTGACATGCACACCTTCCACTGTAACAACAATAAATTTGGAGTATACCAAACACTATAGGCATATAAATAGATACACGTATTTCTAGTTTCTTTTTATTCTTTGACAGTTGTATACATACATACAATATATGCTGATCATACCCACCCCCCAACTGTACCCTCCCGCTTTCCCTAGATATCTCCCAACATGTCACCCTCCCAGCTTCACATACCCCCCAACACATTTTTTGTAACCCCCCTGAATCCAACTACTGCTCCCTGCTAAAATGATGACTGGTCTTGTTGCTCTGAACTTGTGCAGATTTTATGGAGGTAATCACAGCTGTAGTGAGTTCATGGGAAGGCACATACATTTTAAGGCCTATTTGTGAAGCAAATGGGCAACCATAATTTTCCCCATCACTTTGTATTCTGGTTAAGCTTTCAGTTAACCACCCACCCCATTCTGTAAATGCCTGTTACAAACACCCCTGGTTTTCCACATCCCTAAGGTTAATGTCTGCTCTGCCTCTAGCCCACCTGGGGTATAACATGCATTTATTTCTCCTCTCCATCCACAGGGCTCCACTTGTGAAGCAGGTAAGTAGACAACTCATTCATCCCATCAGAGAGGATTTTTCCCAGCATGCCGAGCAAGTTCCTGAGTGTGCACAGCCTGTATCGGCCACTATTTCCACTACAGCTGCGCTGCACAGTTCCCCTTCTGAAACTCACATTAAGAAGAAATTCGAGGACACATGTGGAGGAGGTAAAAGTCAGAGAAGGCCGGCATGTATTTTTGTTCAAGAGAGAGTTCATCATTTAACTCAGCTGAAAAAAGCTCCTTCCCAGAAAAAGAAAAAAAAAAAAAAAAACAGGAAATGGAAGAGGAGGAAGGGAGCAAGAAGAGAAAGAAGATGAGGAGGAAGAGATAAGAGACAGGGAGAAGGGTAAGAGAAGGAAGAAAAGATGGGTAGGAGGAAGAAAGGGGAAGAGAGAGGGGAGGGGAAAAAAGAGGAAAGACTTTAACAGGATGATTTATTCTTGTAATGCCAGAACTAGAACCCGCAAAAAGCCCATTTGGCTTAGTCAGAGTAAGATGGCTGTAAAAGCTGCAGCCAACAACATTGAAAACACTTCTTCTATAAAGTTTCGGGAAGCAGAAGATCAAGAGGAGTCTGAATTGCCATTTGTCAGACATCCTCCAGGGAGGGTTTCGGGATACTAGAAACAAATCGGAGATGTCTGTAGCTCCCAAGTCTCTTGAACACACCACAGAGCAACTCCAGCTACATCCATGCAGGAATCTGGTCCTCGCCACAGGAATCCCAAGGCACTCAGTCACAGAGGATGAATCCAAATGTTTTACTGTTGTCTTAAGGGAGAAAATTAAGTGGTCTCTCAGCTGATTGTTCACAAAATGAACTGTGAAGAAGTCAAGAAAAACGTAACAGCATACACAGCCATAAGGTTAATTCCTCCCTTGTGTGGTGAATGCAGGCAAGAGATAGAGTTTAGGATACTATTTGCTGGGCCAAGAAGTGACTAACAACGATAAGATGCCCCTTCCAGAATAAAATCCCTGCCTAGTGATTGAACAAGCAAAATCTGGAGCTAGTGGAAAGTCATTTTACAGTTGTCATTAAATTCTCAAGACAGTTGACCTTAAAATTTGGAGATTTTCTGGATAGATCCAAACTGATCACATTCACCTTTAAAATCTCAGCTATGGGGATAGAGAGATGACTCAGCAGTTAAGAGCTCTTGATGCTCTTGCAGGGGGTGGATTCAGTTCCCACCTGGTTTCTCACAACCATCTGTAACTCCAGTTTCAGGGATCCAATGCCCCCTTTTGTCTCCATGGGTACTGCATGTGTGTGTTGCACATACAGACAAATAAAGGCAAATATAAAAAAAATTAAAGGATAAATCTTTCTCCATATTTTAAGAGAACAGAAAGGCAGAAGGAAAGTCAGAGAGATGAAAGAGAGATAGAAGTGTGAGAAAGATTCAATGTACCAACAGCGCTGTGAAAATATCTGACAGGCATGTCATTGACTCTAACTGCAATAAGGTTATGTGTGTTAGCCAGCTGTTGCTGGGCATGGGGGACCTCCCTTAAGTGTGTTTTGTGTACCCAGTGAGACTCCATCAGAGAAAACTAATGTCTTCTTTGAGGGAAGTTGTCAATTGGAAATAGTTTTCAGATTAGGGATGGGGACTCATGTTCACTTCCCAGAAAGAGAGAAAAAAGGTCTGTGGAGTTGAATGGGTGGGTGGGGCCTCTGGAAAGAAACAAGGGAGGGGAAGCTGTGATTAGACTGTGATGTATAAAAAGCAATTATTTTGAATTTTTTAAAAAAGCTTAAAGATAGAAAAAGTCACACAAGAAGTAATGAGGACTAGCTTCATCTCAAGAGCTGCTGCAAGACACAAATGCCAACAAGGAAACCAGACCTTACAAATAGAACTTCAGCTGAAAGGAACTGACAGAGCTTGGAAGATTTCTTCCAATGCTTGCAAATGACAGCCAGCCAACATGTTAATGTCAGCACCCTGAGACGATAAGACCCTCTTTAAGCAACCATCAAGACTTCTGACCTCAGAACTTCAAAATAATCAGAGTTTTAAGGCCCTGGATTTGCAGTAAACTAAGGAACATAATTTGAGGAGGCTTTGTTCCCATGGAAGAGAAGCAAGGTGTATAGGTCCACAAATCTTACTTAAACATCCTTCACAGCTATTATTAAAAGATTAGCTGGGCATGGTGGAGCACACCTTTAATCCCAGCATTTGGGAGGCAGAGACAAATGGATCTCTTAGATCAAGGCCAGCCTGGTCTACAGAGCTAGTTCCAGGACAGCCAGGGATACATAGAGAGGCCCTGTCTTGAAAAAAACAAAAACAAAAAAGTCACCCTGGTCAATACTCCAGATGGGGAGAGTGTGTCCTCTGTGCCCCCAAAAGTCCCAGTTCTCAGCCCCTCACCCAGTTTAGGTGATAAGCATACTGCCTTGTTTGTTTCCATTATCAGAGCTTTTTTTTTTTTAATTTTTTTCTTTTTTTTTTTTCCGGAGCTGAGGACCGAACCCAGGGCCTAGTGCTTGCTAGGCAAGCGCTCTACCACTGAGCTAAATCCCCAACCCCATATCAGAGCTTTTAATAAAGTTAAGATGCACATTATTTAGTGTACCCCTCCCAGAGAATTTGTGCTTTAATTGAGATCAAAACTCAGCCAAGGAGTTGGGATCAAAAAGCAAAGGAGAAGCCATCATTTCCTCAGGAACCCTTGGAAGCCAGAAATAATGGCAAGCCCTGAATATATAAGTGGAATTGACGATAACTTTGTCTCCATGCAAGTAACGGAGCTGAAAAAGTACAGCTGGGCAGCTAATAATGGAGGAACAATAAAGATCTGAGTGTGTCCTGTCTCAACATAACTCTTCAATGGTGTAGATACCAAGTCTGTCAAGCATTCACTTTAAAATAGGCACAGAAAACCAAAATAGGGGAGGTCGGGAACCTTTTCACTGAATGGACTCCCTATTTCATCCTATCAGTTTCATTGATTTACTTTTAGGAAAAGGCACAAACACTCGTAAGTATATGAAATATTTTCTTTTACTTCATTGAAAAGACAACATCAATCTGATGAGAAAAATACACTCAAACAGAAGGCTGACTTCTCCCCACTACCCTGGCAAACCCATCAAGTTTAACGAGGCTGTCCGTACCACTTGTGGTCAGTCTTCTCTCCACCAGGGAGAGAAACAAATCCAGTCATTATGCCCAACTTCTGAGTTTCACAATCAATTAGCTATTGGCTTCACACCCTAAAGGGCAAAACTTGGGAAGAGCACAGGTTTCATCAGATGTGGCCCACTCACACAGGCCAACAGTGACTTCACCCTGCTTAAGTCTTAGATTTCTCATAAAAACTGAGCAGATATAGTCAGTCATGCCTAGAATTCCCATGGGGATAAGGAAAATTACATGTGTAATATATTCGATGCACTCCATGTATGTATTAAAGGGCTAGACAATATTAAAGGCTGTAAATACAATCACTGTTTCAGTCCTGAGAATAGGAAAAGATCCAAAGGGTGTAGATCAGGGGTGTGTGATATTAGTGTGAGGTTTGAGTCACATGGTCATTCACAAGAGAAAAGTACATCTTGGAAAGAAATCATTCCCATCCTTTACAGGAACAGAGGAGACGGGGAGAGATGCCAGGCCAAGGCTCACATGGTACAGAGGAGGGTGGGAGAGATGGCCAGACAGAGACTCCCATGGTACAGAGGAGGGTGGGAGAGATGGCCAGACAGAGACTCCCATGGTACAGAGGAGGGTGGGAGACATGGCCAGGCAGAGACTCCCATGGTACAGAGGAGGGTGGGAGACATGGCCAGACAGAGTCTCCCATGGTACAGAGGAGGGTGGGAGAGATGGCCAGACAGAGACTCCCATGGTACAGAGGATGGTGGGAGACATGGCCAGGCAGAGACTCCCATGGAACAGAAAAGGGTGGGAACAAGGGCTGGGCTGAGACTCATGGGGAAGGCACTAACTGTGTAATCTGGAGCGGACTGGAGCTCAGTGCTGCTTGGGCTGCTGTGGGCATGGACTGACGCTGGACTTGAGTACCCCTGCACCAGCACGGCCCCCTGAACTGGACTATCCATTTAATTATGCTTCTATTGTTGCTGCTGTTTTGAGACAGGATCTCACTTGATAGCCCAGGTTGGCCTCAAAGCCAGGGTCCACCTCAACCTATAAATCTGAGATTGCCTGCATGCTTCACCACACTCCGCTCTTCTGTTAAAGTTCTGAATAATGCTCATCAAATATTCAGATGGTATTTGACTGAAAATGAAAGAGTCTTTTTATAATCCAGTTTTAAATGTATCTAAACAGAGTAGAGTAGTGAGCTGGAACTTGCAGGAGGCCATTGGCGTTGACCACTTATAGTTGACTGTGATAAGAATATGGCTGAGCAGCAGCCAAAAAGAAACGTTCCAAAGGAGAGCCTAGCCCCTAGCAGGCTACCTCTGTCTTGGTTCCTTCCTTCCTTTCTTTCTTCCTTCCTTCCTTCCTTCCTTCCTTCCTTCCTTTCTTCCTTCAATGCTTTCCTGAGCCTTTTTCCCTACAGCTTACGTCCCAGTAACAATGGGACTGGTTAATGAGTACCTCAAAAATGAAAGCCAGAAACCAGCCTTTAAGCAGTAATGACCCTCTAAGAGGACAGAGCCTGACTATGACCTAGTCAGTCTAGCTCAATCAGCTCGTTTAATGAAAGTCCCTGTCTCAAGAAAATAAGGTAGAGCTGGGCAGTGGTGGCACACACCTTTATTCCCAACCCTCAGTGGACAGAGGCAGGTGGATCAATGAGATTGAGGCCAGCATGGTCTACAGAGCAAGTTCCAGGACAGCCAGGGCTACAGAGAGAAACCCTGTCCAAAAAAAAAAAAAAGAAAGAAAGAAAGGAAGGAAGGAAAGAAGGAAAGAAAGAAAGAAAGAAAGAAAGAAAGAAAGAAAGAAAGAAAGAAAGAAAGGGAAGAAAGTGGTTGAGGAAGACACCAATACGGACCTCCAGGTGAGGTGCACATGCCCACATACATGAACACATACACAAGCATACACCACACACAGAGAAAACAGAGGGAGGAAATCGTTTTCCTGTGAAAAGGATGTTCACGGTATCTTGCAATTCCTCTTCTTCTGTAAGTTGTTCTGTAAGGTGGAACCCCTGCCCTCAGAGGAACTGGCAATGAAAACGCTGGCCCACTGGCAATCCCAGACATCCTTCCCTCAATGGGCTCCTTCCTGAGCAAGGGCATAACTGCCTGAAAGGGTTTTGGTACACTAAAACTAACACCAAGGTCCCTCGGAAAGGTCAAGTTCGCCAGTTAGTACACACAATGATTTTTCCAACCCCTGCTTTTCCTTTGTGTTCTCTGCTCCAATGACCACCGCCCGCAGAAGCCTGCACAGAGTGGGTTCACACTTGTTGCCTCTCCATGACTCCTGGTAGTGACACAATATTCTTCCTAAGCAGGTCTGAGATCTTTCCCAGCTCTCTCCTTTTACTGGAAGAGGCCTGTTCTAATAGGATGCTTACAGAGGAAATGGTGTTAGAAAGTAACCTATGAATAAATAAGAGGGCCACAGCTAGACGGGGATCTATGGACTCTGACACTTAGTTTTATCTACATGGAAGGGTTATTTCCCAATACCCCAAATCTAGGAAGCCCCATTCCATTACCCTTCAAAAGCACAGGTCTGGGCTCAAATGCTCCAGCTTTGTCTATCTGCATATGCAGACAGGAAATGCTCCCCACCCGGTGCCTTAATCATCACCCAAACTACTAGGAGCTGTAAAGTCTGGGCTTGGACTTGCCGGCAAATGTGAACTTACTTTTAGCCAGTCATGCCAAGGAAGGCAACCCCACATGACTAAAACAGATAAACAATAAGTGACCAACAGAGGAAGCAACGGGCACTAAAAGCTGAGGCTGTGGCTTCTGCAGAGAGCAAAGCTCCCCGTATGGAGCAAAGCCTATCAACACAGATGACACTCACATAAACCCCCACATAAAGAGCAGAAAGCCAAGATTAAACCAGGACTGAAAATGGGCAAGCAGGGACCCCTGGGTCTCATGAACAGGACAAGTGAGGCTGGCAGTCCCAGCTGCCTTCCAGAAAGAGTCATATGCTGGCTTTAAGTTCAAAAAGTCAACCCGACTTTTCTCTCCACCCCAGGAAGGCAGGCTGCAGCAGACATTAAGCGCTCACCCAGATCCTGGCACCCCTTCTTGTCGGAAAGTTACTTGGTCACAGCACAGCTCCGGTGTCCAGTGGCTTAGGAGGTTTAGAAGGATGCTATTCAAACAACACTGCCCTGCTGTAAAGGTCAGTGAAGCATCCTCCTGGCAGCTCCTGGAGCGGCCGAAAGATTTGGGGAGGGATTAGAGAATGGTTCTGCGCGCCTCTGCTGCCTTCCTCTCTGTCTTTCTTATATTTTAAAGATTTGTGGCATCTTCTATTCCTGCTGGGGGCTGTGTGTATGTGAGGTGCCTCAGAGGCCAAAGAGGGTGTCAGACGCCCTAGATCTGGAGTTTCAGGTGGTTGTTAGCCAGCCAACATGGGTGCTGGAAACTGAACTCAGATCATCTGGAGAAGCAAGCGCTCTTGACCCGTGAGCTGTCTCCCCAGGCCCCTCTCTCATGATACAACAGCAACAGCATATGAGTACCATTTCCAACAACAAAAGGAAAGACCAGAAAAACAGTTCGTCAAACAGTAACGCACAACACGACTAACAACAAAGCAGTCACGACTCACAGCAAGCCAGGAGCCGTTTGGTTTCCCTGAAAACACCTCGTTAAAATTTTACAGTCCTAACCCTTCACTGAGAAAACTAAGGCATGGAGAATTAACCCAAAATCAAATGACTCACTCATAGAGGAACAAGCCCTATTGGGAGTCCCCAAACTCTCCTGGCTCCCTTCTACATACACAAGCTGATTCCAAGGCCACCTCTTCCCCAGAATCTTGCTTGTCTCCCAATATTCCAAGACAGGTCCTAAAACACCCCCAATTCTCCCAACATTCCAGGACAGGCCCTAAAGCACCCCAACCATTTACTGACCCTTATTGACATCTGAATATCCTGCCACTCTCAAACCTACTTTCAGATACAACAAAAAGTGTCACTGCATCTGAGAACGGGCACCTAATCCCTGATCTCCTTGCCTGCAGTGGCCCCTACTGGCAGCTTCAAGCCACAGGTCGTTCCTTTTCCTCCACCGGTAAACAGCCTGGCACAACGTGTTTCCATTGACAACCCCTGTGCTTCTGCTGAACATGTCCTTCTCATCGGGATTCCTGAAAACCGGACTCTTCTCGCTTCCCACCATATAGCCAAGCCCGGCTGTCAACGCCACAGACATCCACCCCTAGACAGCCTGCCCCTGTCGTGACCAGCCTTTGCAACCCTTCGCTCTTAATCAATCAGTCTGTTTCTCTCTAACCCTGTCTTTGATCAGCACTGTAAAGGTTTCACCTTAAGTTGAAATATGGTGTCACCTCTCTTGTTTACGATGGACGGTATTCACCCTGTTCAAAAGATACTATGGCAGTATACTTAAGGGGAATGGCATGTCTCGTGTACCGTACCATTAGTGGGACCTTAAAAACAAATGATACAACTTTCTGCACCAGCCATGTAAACTGAATCCTAAAAATCAAGCCTATATGTTGGCAAGTCATTTTCTATTAAGATTCATAGCATTTTACTGGATCGTTTTCAATGAGTCAATACTATGCAAATAAGTAATCTCCAGAAATGTGTTTGCTGCCCTCTAGAGATGCCTGCAGTTATGTTTTGATCAAGGCCCATTTCAACCTCCAGCACCATGAATTTTAAAAATGCATAAATAGCCAGGCGGTGGTGGCGCACGCCTTTAATCCCAGCACTCGGGAGGCAGAGGCAGGCGGATCTCTGTGAGTTCGAGGCCAGCCTGGGCTACCAAGTGAGTTCCAGGAAAGGCGCAAAGCTACACAGAGAAACTCTGTCTCGAAAAAAAAAATGCATAAATAACAAATAACACTTTCTTTTCTGAGTTTCTTCCTTCCTTCATATTCTTTTCTTTCTCTTTCTTTCTTTCTTTCTTTCTTTCTTTCTTTCTTTCTTTCTTTCTTTCTTTCTTTCTTTTTTAACTATATAGCCCAAGCTGATCAAAACTTACATTCTCCTGCCTTGGCTTCTCAAATGCTGAGATTAGGTGACCCCTATGCTACCCCCAACTCCACCCCAGAATTTCTCTCTCTTTGCATTTTGTTCCTGGTGTTACAGTCAGCTGACTGACCAAAATCTATCAGACTATACATACACCAGGCAGAAGTTGTTAATAGTATTGAAACAAAGATAAGTCGACACTGCTGCGCTCTTGATGTATTCCCACCCTTCCCCCTCCCTGGTCCAGGGACTCCTGGCGGTACTGACCAACACTTGGTTTTATAAGAGAAGGCTTGAACACAGGACCTCGCAAGATTTTATCAGACATGAAACTACTTCACAGACACTTCACTGAGGCATCCAGTCAGAGGTACAAGACCATGCCAGCAGTCTCCGCACCCCTGATCCTCAGGTCACCTCATGACAGGCTAGCACCAACTAAGATTATTCCAACTTTGGATAGTAGACTTCAACTGATAGATAATTTAAGATAAAATTAATTTCAAGATGAACATTAATAATCTGCAATTCCTCTTATATCTAACATGAAAGTGAAGTTTCTTCACTGGGGGCAAATATTTTCTAGGGAAAATACCTTTCTAGGAATGCCTATTTTATGTGTCTCTATTAAAAAAAATATACATCTAGACAGCAATTAAATCTCAAATAAGAATAGAAATTCTTATCATTTGTTAAGGGCCTGTGGTAATATTATCTGAATTTTATCAATGAAGCTACTAAAACTGAGAAACCAGCAGATGCATCTGGTGAGCAGGACACTGATGTATTCTCAGTCTCTTCCCACTGTACTGGCCAATTTCCCTAAAATATGTATTTAAAAACAGTCCTTCCCCCAGGGCCAATTCTTTACGTGCACTTCAAAATACCTTAAATTTGCTGTAAGTCAGGCAAGGACAAGAAACAAGAGTACTTCTCAGAGGGCTACTTTACCTGTTACCTCCAGCTCTGCCCACCACCACTCCCTCCCCATCTTTCATATCCAGTACTTTTTTCTCAGTCTCCGTTGTCTTACTTAGGTCACTCTGTTTATTTTCACTTTGAAACATCCGTTAGTAGCAAGGGTTGAGCAGAGGGTGGGTAGCACCTAGACTTACAGAAGCCCAGTTACAAAGGGGGTCCCTGTGGATTACAATAATTCCATAAGAATTTAAGAAAGAGGTTCCTTACAGACAAGTCTTTCCCGTAGTTAGCTCCATGTCTTTTTATAAAGAGCTGTTGGTGTCACTAGGGCTTGAAGGAACAAGAAGACCCAGATAGGACAGGGTTTTCCCAGTATTTAAAGGGATCCATCTTGACTGGATGTTTCATGTGAAGAAACCTGGGTATGGAGTCAGGGAATTTTCATGAAACGATGTTATTCTTTGTGGAAATCCTTCGAGAAAGAACACAGGAGCCATGGGGCAGGGTGGGAGGGTGGGTGGAGTGGGGTGGGGGTGGGGAGTGGGGGTGTGCTCATCACCAGGAATGAGAACATCAATGCCTTTGGGAGCACAGCTGCTCTCAGCAGAGACATGGGGTGTGGCTGTCCGTCCAGCCTCCTTCCAGGGCTCTTTGCTCTCAGAGCCACCCACCCTTCCCCAGCTGTGCCCTTGCAAGGAGCCTTGACATTATCCTTCTCAGCCAGGGCTCTTTTGTTGCTGGCTGTTAAAACTGAAACCTTTTATAGTGTACATAAGCCAGAGGTGACACAATTAAATGAAACTATTTGTCATATAAAATTTACATCAGCAGGAATTAAACGTCAAATAACTTAGGATTGACAGCCTCCACTGAGTCATAAAGACTCTAAATTAGTCTTGTGAAGGGTATCCGCATACAGTCCCTAATAAACTCCACTCTGCCTCAGACTTCCTCTCCGAAAGTGCCGAAAGGAGAATGTCAATGATGAGATTGTTGACTCTCTCACAAAAAGTTGAATGAAGATTAAGAAGTCGTCCCTTACAAAGTTTGAGGCTTTTGAAATGCAGGACACACACAGAGTAGAGACCAGGATTCTGCCTTCAGTGGCTGACCATCAGGACACGTTGAGTTCAGTTCCCAGTACCCACAGCGGGTCATTTACAACCCGCAGCTCCAGCTCCAGGACATCTGATGCCTCCTTCTGACCTCTGCCAGCACTGCATTGTGGTACACAGGTGTACATGCAGGCCAAATACCCATATACATAAAAACACATTTTTAATGATACATATTTATTTTAATTTTTAAATAATCATTCTTTGTGTTCATTGTATAGCCTTGGGCCAAACCAAACTGCATCTCTTTAAAGATTTATTTTTAATTATGTGCATATGTATGTATCCATGTGCAGGCATGTGCACATGTGAGTCCCAGTGCTAGTGAGTCCAGGAAAGGGTGTTAGATCTCCTGGTCCAGCAGGTTGTGAGCCACCTGATGTGGGTACTGGGTAATGAACTCAGTTCCTCTCCAAGAGCAGTGTGTGCTCTTACCTGTTCAGCCATCCTCCCAACTCCACTGTATCTCCCCTTGACAGACAACAGCACACACACTCCCTAACACCTTCATGCTGTGTCTTTCTTAATTGAGCTTATTTTCTACAAGAAGTTTGAATTTACAGGAAAAAAAATGGAATTAACAAATAATTCCAATTTGCCCCCTCCCTCTGTCCAATCTCTCATCTTCTCTGATTTCCAACTTGCATTAGTGTGGTTCATAAGTTACAACTGATGAACCAGCATGGTCACAATCCTGTTACCTGCAGCCCACAGCTCACAGTGGAACTCACTTTCCTCGGTCACTCTTAGTATTGTACAGTTCTGTGGTTTTTGACAGATGTCTAATGCCATATAATTACCATTACACCAGCTTCCTGACTCTAAAAATGTCTAGTTCTGTATAAAGTAAGTTTAAACATTAAGCGAAATAGTGGCATGATTTTGATCTAAAAAACACTCTAGGTAAATGCTGGCTTGTAGCAGCAGTTGGCTTCATTTTTTTTTTCATTTATTCAATATAAGATTGAGCTCTGGTGACACAGGTTGAGTAAGGCACTATTCCTATGCTATAGGAACCAGGAAATGTGCATGCCAACACCATCTATGGCTGCAGATAATCTTCACAGTAGGTTGCACAAGTGGAGATTGGACAATCAGTACTGAGCTAAGTTCCTTAATGGACATGATGAGGCTAAAGATGAGAGAGAGAGAGAGAGAGAGAGAGAGAGAGAGAGAGAGAGAGAGAGAGAGAGAGAGAGAGACTGCAAGAAGATAACCTGGTTGAAAATGAAACCTGTCCAGGAAAATCGCACAGAATGAGAAAAGACAAGCAAATCCTTTGAGGGCTAAACCCTGAAGGGCAAAGCCATGAATACTTTGTAGAGTATGAGCAGAGATCACCAAAGGGGACCTGAAGGGGTGGTCAGAAAGATGACAAGCAACAAAAGACAAAGGAAATACTGGAAATCAAGACGGAAGAGAGCTTCACAAACAATAATGTGGCTGACAGTCGTGAGTGACAGGGGAGGTCAGCCATGCTAAAGGCTGGGGAGAGTCCATTAGGTTTGACTTGAGGAGGTTACTGATGATCCTGTTAGAGTAGTTCAGCTGAGTGGAAGGACAGAAGCCAGACTGCCGAGGGATGAAGAGTGAATAAACGCTATGGAAGTAGAGACAGCATGTGTAGATTATGCCTTCAAGGAATGGGCTATGAAGGAAGAGGGGAAATCAAAAGTGACAGTAGGATAGAGGGGGATTGCTTTTTAAGATGGACATCTGAGAATGATTATCGACCCTAAGAAAATGCCCAGTGTGTAAGCAGAGAATTGAAAATAGAGCTAGGAGAGGAGAAACTTGACAGAGAAATGTCTCGAGGGGTAGAGGGGAGAGAGAGAGAGAGAAGGCTGAGAGCCTAGAGAAGTGAGAAGTGCTTCATGTGTGTAGGAGAGCCGGGGCTGTAAGGAGTCGGACATGTAAGGACCCACACTGAGGGTGCAGTGGGAAAGCCTGGAAATGCTGGCATCCCTTGGATGCAGACCCATCCACACCCCCCAGAACAGTTCCTGGACAGTGAGAAGAGGCCAGCGGGAAGAAAGGCATTTGTGTGAAGCACACCATGCATCATGTATCACTTGAGTTGGACCCCGTGTGGAGCACAAGGACTTATGCTCAATTCTTAGGAGAGGAAAATCTGAAAATAGGAAGCAGGAACAGAAGTAAAGCATCTTTATGACCTACAAACACCCTCACTCATACCTGCACTGATGAACATATACAAGGATTAGAAGCTGGGATCTGCATGTGAGAAAGAACTGGTAGTATTTGTCATTCTAAGTCTGGGTTATTATAGCCCTTAAAACAATAATCTAGAGATCCATCCATTTTCTTTCAAATTTTAGCATTTCAGTTTTGTTCACACATGAATAAATTCAACCTTTTATCTGTACCACATTTTCCACATCCAATCAGCTGCTGATGGAAGTTCCAAGCTATTGTGACCAGAGCAAGAATGAGATGGATGTACACATAACTCTGCAGTATATATGTCCAAGACTGGGACAGCTGATTCATGTGGCAGTTCTAATCTTAGTCTTTTGGGAAGTCCACAATGATTTCCATAATGACTGCAACCCTTTACACATACACCAGAAGCCAAAAATGGTTCCGTTCCCTATGTCCTTGCCCAGCATTCATTGCGATTTGTATGCTTCATGGTAATCTTTCTGACCAATGTGAGCAGAAATTAAAAGCAGTCTTAATTTGTATTTCTCTAATGACTAAAGACACTGAACACTTTTTCAAAGTATGTATTGGCCATTTGTGATTTCTTCTTTCAGGAAGCATCAGAGACGGGTCTGGCAAAAATGAGATATGAAAAGGCCATAGAGAAGCATGGTACTTACTATGCCAGTGGTTCTCAACCTTCCCAACACTGTGACCCTTTAACACAGGTGACCCCCAACCATAAAAATGTTTCATTGCTACTTCATGACTGAAATTTTGCTACTGTTATGAATTGTAATGTAAATATCTGTGTTTTCCAATGGTGTTAGAAGACCCCTATGAAAAGGTCGTTCAACCCCTCAAAGGAGTCACAACCCACAGATTGAGTACTGCTGTCCTATGCTTATTTTTAAAATTGTCCCTGAAGAGTAAAACACTGTTCTTTAAGACAGTCATATGGGAATCAGAGAACTAAGGCTAAGAGAAGCTTTGGGCTCTATAGTAAAGGACATAGTTGCACATAATGTCCTCGGTTCTGGGGGAGGGAGAGATGGCTCACTGACCAAGAGCACTTGCTGCTCTCACAGAGGAACCGGGTTCTGCTCCCAGCACCCACAACTATCAGTAACTCCATTTCCAGGGCATCTGACACCCTCTTCTGGCCTCCTACAGTACTAGGTATACACATGTGCATATACATATATGCAGATAAACACCCATACACATGAATACAAATAAAAATTTAGTGACCTCAGTTCTAAGCATCATTTCTAAAGAGGCTACAACAAAACCCAAGCTTTGATGGCCAATCCTTCCATATCTCAGGATGTTCTAGTTCCCACACATTCCACAGTTAGTTTTGAGACCTACAAGTGATGAACAAGAAAGAATTGGATTGGCTCTAGGCCACCCAGAGAATGGTTCTGCAGGGACAGACACAAAGATGGAAAAGAATAAATGCTACCCCCGCCCCACTTCTCTGAAGTCTCCACGAACATCTGAAGTGTGATAGTAATCAAGAAACCAAAGCAACTCTATGCTCCATCTATAATCGACTTCAGGGTAGTTTAATTATGGTCATCAGACCATATATGTTAGGTTATTAGTTTCTGAGCGTTGATAACGTTCCCCTGTCATAACTATGTCTTGGCCCCTGTAAACTCCATAGCAGTTGATCTGCCACCTTTAAATTTTTCTTTAAAGTTTTATGCTGGCTTTTATGTATCCCAGGCTGTTCTCAAACTTGCTACATAGCTGATAATGACCTTGAGTTGATCCTTCTGAATGCTGGGATTATAGGTGTGTGCCACTTTGTCCAGTTTATGAGGTATGGAGGATCAAATGGGGCTCTGTGAATGTTAGTAAGCCATGTTCCAACCAAGTCACATCTCCAAGCTAGGACTGACCCATATCTTAAATGGTATGCATAACCTCACCCATTGCCCAACAAAAACTGCTGTCCTGCCAGGCTTCTTGTTTTTGTTTGTTTGTTTGTTTGTTTGTTTGTTTGTTGTTTGTTTGTCTGTTTTCTATCACAAAGCATACCTCCTGTTCCCTTCCCTATTTCTGCAGTCATAGATTTTCTCCTGAGCTACGGAGTATCACTTGGCCGTTCTTTTGTCATGATCACGCCCGGGTTTTCATCCCTTAGGCCTTCTGCTGAGTTTTCTACACACTCCTTTTTGGGGATCCATTGAGCCATCTGCTTCTCAGCTCCTGCTCCCAGATGGCTGTGTGCTGAGGGGAGGAGACACACACATGACTGCGCAGGTGTGGTTTCCAAATTTAGCTTTGTTCTCCGTGCTGCTCTGAGGCCCTCATATGAGGTTCCAGTTCGTCTTCTCATCTTTTCTTACACGGCTCTGACTCTACCCACTCTTCACATTTCTTCCTCAGAGAGGACCTCAGTTATACTGATTATCACAGAGCAAATGAGCCTCTTAGGCACACACTTTACCCATTATTTCTCTCCTAACGGTTAGGGATTGACCAGGGTCACAAGGTATCTTTTTCTGTCTCGAAAAACAAAAACAAAAACAAAAACAAAAAAAAGGCATTTCCACAGTATTTCAGAAGAAGAAAGGATTACACTGTGTGTAGATTACTCAAGAGTCAGGGGAGGCCATTCCCTGGACTATTCATAAGAAGTGGATAGGGCAGGAAAATAATGATGGCTGTAATGTCAAACAGGCTTCCTCAGAAAGTAATAGTAGCTTAATTCTCTGCGGCCCCACGGCCGAGCTCATGCTTCAGGGCTGTGTCATGAAAGACAAAGAATGTTGGAACACAGAGTCCTTTCAGTCTGTGGGTCAAGGCTACGTCGGGGGCGGGGCGGGGAAGGTCATTGCTTCTCTGCTGCACCCAGCCTCCTGCCACCTGTTTCTCAGGAGGGTCGGCCTTTGCACCAGCTGGCTAACTCTCTGAAACTCTGGGTGGAGATCTAACCGGCCCTGACCTATCGTGCTTCCTCTCTCCACACTACAATATTTATCCAGGGATACTAGGTTTGTTCTGTTAGGTTATAATTATTTGGGTGTAGGTCAAAAGTTTTCGATTGATACTATAATTCCCCATCAGGAACCTGGCACTTGCACTTAAAAGTCATGCCTTTCAAACCTTCTTCCTTCCTTCTGTGTTGTTTGTACGTATGATGTACTTACAAACTACAGCTTCGTCTTATATTTCTTCCTTCCTGAGCTCATCTCTCTGTTTGCTGTTGGAAGGATGAAGATAACGATGTTGAAGAGAACAACAAAGACGACAGTGATTAAAATAACCCCTGGGAAAACAGGTCAAAAATACCACCTCGATACATCCTGTCTGACAGTGTCCCGCTGCCTGGAGGTCACCATTGAACAGACTTTTGATGCCTGACAAGGCTGTGTACTGGCCCAGTTTGACAGGATTTGAAAACAGGGAGTCCTGTCGTTCTCCAGGAGAAACACCTGGAGCAGGCTGCTTTTTGCACCCCTCTGACTGCAGTGCAAGTGCCTTGGAGGCGAGTCCACCACCCTAAGCTAGTCTTCCAGGGCCTTGGGAGATGGACTCAGTGCATTCCAGGCTTCGGTGGCCCTTTGCTGCGTATCTGTAAGTAACAAGTCCACGTCAGCTAACTTGGCTGTAAGAGCGTTCTGTCTCCCTAGACAAAGATAAGTTGATAGGCAGTGACGGTGAGCCTTCTACACATTCTTCACTGTCTTCTTCCAAATGTCAGGAGCTGGAATTACATGCTGCGACCCTCTGTTGTATCGATCTAACCACGGGCGGGAAAATAAAGATGAGCACTTAGAAGGCATGCCATGGAAAAGATTCTTGCAGTGAGATCTCGTGTTTTCCATCCACTAAAGGTGAAATTGCTGAACTCAAAAGTCACATCATGTTCGATTGCCTACCGGTTCAGCTTGGTGCTAGATGCCCAGGAAACGCTTGATGAAATCATACTACTGAAGTAAACAAAAACTTCTAAATCTTCTGGATTGGCAGGGACTGGGGCTAACTCACAACCGGAAGGCATCTGCCTGCCACACACACGTCAACAGAGCAGCTTCCCTCCAGCTCTCTGGTCTACTTCAGCCTGCAGAGTTCTGAATTAGTCAGGGGATGGAGCAGTGGTTGCCCCTGTGGCCAGCTGTAAACAGGCACATGGCCAGTGCCACAGAAGCACTTCCCTTCCCCACTACTTACACAGCATTTTATAACAACAAATATTGTTAAAAACACAGAAATCTATCGACACCTCCCAAGCTGCGCAGGCCTTGATTGGTGTGTGTTAATGCCGGGCCCCTGACTCCCTCGCCATTAATTATAAATCACTGACATATTTGCCCATGACAGAGAGTGGGGGGGAGGTGCATCTTAATGACCTTGGTATGCTTGGCCCTGGGACTGGGAACCTGTGTAGAGACAATTATGAATACTAAAACTGCACTGGGCTTGTCTAGAATGACAGAGAAACTGAGATTTCTGTTCCAAGGGAAGGAAATTGCTGATGCTGTGTATTTGCCACGCTTACAGGGATAGTCGGAGGGTGGGTGTCACAGCTGTCTGAAACAGTAAGAATTTGTGTTTATTAGTATAACGACACCATCACTACCATCACTATCTTCATGACTTTTAAAACATGGTATATGCTTGTACAATACCTTAATTAAAACTCTCTTTATTAAGGTGGTAATATTTGTTTGTTATACATAGTTTCTAAGTCCAATATCATGCACATTGCAAACATTCCACAAATATTTAGTGAATGAATGAATGAATGAATGAACTAAAGAATGAAAAAGCAGAATATCTTAGGGACTTGCTGAAAATCACCCAGCTAGTAACAGACAGCATCAGAAGTCAGTGGCAGAGTATGTGCTGCAGGGCCATATTCTGTGTCCTGTACTCACCTGTGAGCTTCTGGACACAGTGTATATGACTGTAACCTGTAGTTGGACTTTCTTTTTTCTTTTAGGACCGCCAGCCCCCAAATAATGACATGGAGACTCATTATTAATTATGAAATCTTGGCCTTTAGCTTAGGCTTTTTCCCAACTAGCTTTTATACCTTAAATTCACCTGTTTCTGTTCATCTACATTCTGTCGAGTGGCTTTTTACCTCTCCTCCATTCTGTATGTCCAACATCCTTTTTGTCTCTCTGGCATCTCTTGCCGTGCCAGATTCAAACCCCTGAAATCCTCTCTCTGTCCCCGGAAGTCCTGCCTTTTCTCTTCTGCCTAGCTATTGGCCATTCAGCTCTTTATTACACCAATCAGGCACCTTAGGCCAGCAAGGTAAAACAGCAACACATCTTTACACAGTTTGCTCGAATAGCCTGCAACAGCAACCATGAAGAATGCACTTGTCACAGTACCTGTTATTATGGGACTTTTCTGGAAAGATGCAAACAAATGTGTATTCATCACAGATAGAGGGCCAATAACAAACCAGAGAAACAATGCCACTAAAGTGCAGCTTGGTGAGCCAGTGACCTTACTGCACTGACCTACGGGCTATGAGAGGTTGCTTCTAGGAGAATGAATGAGTCATCATTGTCACTGAGAAGCCTGCCCCAGCATGAGTGACAACTCAAGGCTCACAAAGCTCTATCTCTTTAGCTTCCTGCATAACTTGCAGATGGATTAGCTGGTCAGAGTCTTTTCTCCCAGGCAAGTGTTGCTGCATATGTAACCTGGAGGAGGGGCCTTGTGAATCTTATAAATTTTAAGAACTTGCTAAGACTTGAAAGGTGGGGAGGGGGTTGTTTTATTTTTTCTTTTTTGTTGTTGTTTTTAACTTCCTGAGTCTTGTAAATTACTTATTGAGTCCTAAGGAGCCTCCCTCTAAGAGGGAATGTTTCAATTCAGGGTAGATATCTTCACAACACTGCTGTTAAGAATGTGCATGTCACAATGCCTGTTCAATGACCACCCTCATCGTAGTCAGTGGTGAATTCTCTAACATCGTGTGCACAAAGCACTCAACCCTGTTGACTTCCATTAAGAGAGGAAGACCTTGATCTTTGCAAATGGATTGGTGATTTCTTGCTGGCTGTGGCAGATGGGGCCCTGTCTCTTTAGGATGACCATTTATCATAGAGCAATGTTCCCTTCCAAAGCCTCAGACAGCACCAAAGCCATGAAACTTTCGGCAGGGTACTGGGGACCTGAGCTCAGGTCCTCATTCCTGTGTGATAAGTACTTCACTGAATAAGCAGTCTCTCCAGTCTCCATTTCTATTTTCCTCTAAGGGTTTA
Organism: Peromyscus eremicus; assembly: GCF_949786415.1. Classification (NCBI taxonomy): domain Eukaryota; kingdom Metazoa; phylum Chordata; class Mammalia; order Rodentia; family Cricetidae; genus Peromyscus; species Peromyscus eremicus. The sequence continues at coordinate 86,031,347 of NC_081418.1, read as the reverse complement.
GGGCTAAACTATGAGGGCATTTCTCAGACTGTTCAAATGACAGGTAATCAGGATAGAAGTAACAGCTCAGACTAGAGAGACCAGACATGGTGACCAAGATGGAAGAAAGAACCCACAAGCCCTTTTGTAAGCCCTGACTTCCAACTCATTGACTCTTCTCTCTGAATGGGCCTGATTTCACAAAGACTATCCCAAACTTGTTTTGTCACATTCAGGCAAAAGATGGATTTTAAGTGTTATTTCAAAACTAAAATGATCTATGTCATCAATGCTATTGTGTGCTGATTTATTGGTTGATGCATAGAGTACATAGAGTACATTTCTGAGCTCCATTTCTCATAATTTGTTGTCTATGGATACATACAAAGAAATTACTGTGTCTTGAAGACATAAATAAAAAATGATCAAGAAAGGTAAGAATGTCCCATAGATGAAGTTGTGGGAGGCACACGGCATTGAGGAAGATTTATAATCTCCCCTATCTTGCTAAAAACAAAGAGATCTATAAAATAAGATCTAAGAAATAGCATTACAGAGTAAATTCTTGATCATCTGATGTACAGATACATAGCTTTGCTTTTCCCCCTAAAATTTCTCACTTTGGTTCTGTCTCCTTTTTAGTATTTATTTGTTGTATGTGCATGTATAGGTGCGTGAGTATATGTGTGTGCACCACATGTGTGCAGGAGCCAGTGGAGGTCAAAAGAGGAGTTGGATCCCTGGAACTGGAGTTACAGATGGTTGTGAGCAACCATGTGGATGCCGAAATCCAAACCCAGGTCCTCGGCCCGAGCAGCCAGTGCTCTGAACTGCTGAGCCATCTCTCCAGGCCCATTAGTCCTGTCTTAATGAAGACCTTTATAACTTATTACTGGATAAGAGTCTTGTTACAATGAGTAAGATCAAATCTGAACCCCACATTCTCCTCCTTGTAAGCAATTTTAACTGACCATTTAACTTAGCAAAAAGAAAAAAAAAAGAAAAAAAAACTGCCACCAGTTCTGTTACAATGTGACATATGCCTTCCTAAAACAATCATCACATTATGAAAAAATATAAAACATCCTTAATCATCAGAGAAATCAAATCAAAATGACTCTGAGATACCACCTTACACCTGTCAGAATGGCTATCATCAAAAACACTAATGACAGTCAATGCTGGAGAGGATGCAGAGCAAAGGGAACACTCCTCCACTGTTGGTGGGAATGCAAACTTGTGCAACCACTGTGGAAATCAGTATGGCGCTTTCTCAGAAAATTGGGAATCGATCTACCTCAAGACCCAGCCATACCACTCTTGGGCATATACCCAAGGAATGCTCAATCATACCACAAAAATACATGCTCAACTATGTTCATAGCAGCACTATTTGTAATAGCCAGAACCTGGAAACAACGTAGATGCCCGTCAACTGAAGAATGGATTAAGAAAATGTGGTACATATACACAATGGAGTACTACTCAGCAGAGAAAAACAATGACAGCATGAAATTTTCAGGCAAATGGGTGGAACTAGAAAAAAATCATCCTGAGTGAGGTAACCCAAACCCAGAAGGACAAAAATGGTATGTACTCTCTCATAAATGGATTATAGATATAAAGCAAAGAACAATCAGAGTGCAACCCACAGAACCAGGGAGGCTATATAGCAGGGGGGACCCTAGGATGACTGTGGCTTATAATAAGTTTTGGTTTTACTCAATTACTGGGCAAGCCTCAATGAAAAATTTCACTATTAGGATAAGAATTTATACTGTATCAAGCTGATAATAGAAAAATAAATAAATAAATAAATAAATAAATAAATAAATAAATAAATAAGAAAAAATATACAACAAAATTTATAGGGCTTGAGGAGAAAATGAGGCGAGGGACATGACATTTGAAATGATGTGAGTGGCATACAAACAAGAGAGAAGGACCAAATTTTAAAAAAAATATGGGCAATGGGTTTACACGTGTTAAATTGTAACAAAAATGTATGTCTACTGCAGTAAACTAAACTCTTTACCTTGAGAAAGACCTGAGTTTGCCTGTGACCTTGAACGTTGGAAAGATTGCTTAGCCTGGGGGCTGTCTAAAATCAGACTGAAGGCTGAAAGACCAGACGTGGGTGGACATGGCTTTTAACAAGGCTGGTGAGCTGAGGGAGCCACTTGAGGTTGTCTCAGCAACTCAATAAAGCAGAGTCTGGACCTGGCATTCATTTCCTCCCCAATCACGCATAAGCCAATTCAAAAGACACCACATCATCCTCAAATTGTCCCCTAAGATTTCAATCTTATTGGAACAAATTGGTATTTTCTGAACAAGCCTTATAGCCAAACTGACTATGTGCAGAATTTGTAGGTTCTTATCTCTCCTCACCTTCACCCTCTATTCCATTTGCATAATAAATTTCCTCTAGCCTTTTGTTAAAATCTCTCAGAGGAAGCAGGTGAAAGCCTCCGGTGATAAACGAGGCAGGATTGTAAAGGACAGAGAGACCACAGTTTGCTCAGGGCTCTATCAAACTTTTCTTTCCCAAGTCATCATTGAGCCTGACATTAAGGATCAATAGAGTTGGAAGAGAAGACTAGAGATAAGCAAACGGTGAGATGATGTGCACTAGAAAATAACCTAAGTCCAGGCTCTCTGTCTCCAGAAAGGAGTTCTGATAGGAGCCAAGGCACCGAGAAGCAGGAGTGACGACGTATCTTAGAAGTTATAAGTTGTTTTAGCTGATAAGGAGTGTGTGTTTTATCACCTCTGAATCCATCTAACCCTTCCATGCAAGCCTCTAGACATCTAAAAGACTATTTGGGGCATGAGTAAGGACATAGCAACCTCACCCCATGTTTAACTGGCCAATCTGTTTTGCAAAGCCACTTGACTGGGAGAGAAAGAAGCTGAAGAGCACAGTTTCACAAATCTGACCATTTATTGAGAGCATCTTTGGCAGGAACAGTCATTGCAGAGGTTTTATACACTGGTTGCTAGCTGTTCCTGGCCCTGCTGGTGTTTCTCGATGACAGCTGTTTGGGGCTGTACAATTCATTATTGTGTAGGACTGTCCTGGGCATTGCAGGAGGATTAGCATCCCGGCCTGACTCTTACCAAATGTCAGAAGGGTACCTGCAGTCACTGCACACAGGCAAAGTGCCTCCAACAGACCCAAACACTTCTGGCCTAGACAGAAACACCTCTGGATTAGAGCCACCGCCATCTTGCCTGGTGCTCTCCCTTGTAGTCTCGGCTTGTGCACTATTTCAGGGAAATTCTCAAGCTTTTTCAGTCATTTTCCAGGGAGAAAACACATCTGCTTAGGTAGAAAATATTCAAGGAGGGAAGGGAAACAAAAAACAAGAAAGATTGCTATATCTTCACCAAATTCTCTTTCTCTCTCTCTCTCTCTCTCTCTCTCTCTCTCTCTCTCTCTCTCTCTCTCTCTCCCTCTCCCTCTCCCTCTCCCTCTCCCTCTCCCTCTCCCTCTCCCTCTCCCTCTCCCTCTCCCTCTCTCTCTCTCTCTCTCTCTCTCTCTGTCTCTCTCTCTCTCTCTCTGAGACAGGGGACTTAGTATGTAGCTTTGACTGGCCTGGACCACTTTGTAGACCAGGCTGGCCTTGAACTCACAGAGCTCTCCATGCCTCTCCCTCCTGAGTGCTGGGATTCTAGGTGTGTGCCAGCACGCCCACTTCATATTGCCTAGTTCTGATTGTACATAACATGTGAGTGTTTTTAGAACACTCATGAAACTGGACATTAAAAGCTTACAGTGTTTTGGTCAGAGGTAGTTATGAGAGCTGGGGAGAGAGCTCATTTGATAAATTACTTGCTTGTATACGTGAGGACCTGAGTTCAACCCCAGAATGCACACAAAAATGCCAAGGACGGTGTCAGCACTGTCCTCTCTGAGGACGGAGGGAAAGGCAGATCCCTGAGGCTTACTGGCCAACTAGCCTGGTCTGCCTGGGGAGCTCCAGGCTAGTGAGAGATCCTGCCTCAAAAAGCAAGGTAGACCCCACCCAAAGACAACACCTGAGTTTGTTCACTTGTCCACTCACACATAACACATACAGTGTGTCCAAACACACGTGCACATACGAGTACACATATATGCACAGAGGAAGCAATCACGAGGCTTCAAGAATCAGTCTTATAAACGTGGTCTTGATAACGAAACTGACTCAGACATGTTGGTTAGGCTGCCCATCTGAGATTTGAATCTGAGGGTCTGCACTTCGTTTCCTTCTCTACATTCCTTTGTTTGCTCTCAATACTGTTTCTTGCTGCTGGACAGAGGACCCTCCTCCCTGCTTGCTGACTTCCTTCCTCCAGTCTCCTCACGCTGTTCATCAGATATGCCTGGCACTCTGCATTCAGAGCACGTGGTGGTACTATAGTTCCAGCCTATCTCTGGTTCTTCAAGGCCGCATGACCACCTTTGGCCAATAAACTGAGAGCATTTGAGGGCTAATGCCTGAACTCAGCAGCAGGCATTCCACCATCAAGAAGCTCTGGCACAAATCTAACTCTCATGTGAAGTAGGGAAAACATTGTGTGGCAAGAAAAAGCCTTCACTGTAATAAGCCTGTAGGATCTGGGTGTAATTAGTCACCAGAAACTGAGGTCCCTATCCTGACTAATAGAGTCCTCCCAGCATTCCTAGCACATGCCCCTGAGTCAATTCTCACACATTGGCTATAGTGAGAGAATTCCTCAGATATATCTCTTCTCTTTCTCTCTCTCTCTCTCTCTCTCTCTCATACACACTCACACACATGCACACACACATGCACTCACACATACATGCACACACACGCAAACATGCACACACACACATGCATACACACACATGCAAACATGCACACACACATGCACTCACACACACATGCACTCACACATACATGCACACACACGCAAACATGCACACACACACACATGCACACACACATGCACACACACACACATGCACACACACATACACACACACAGCAGCAGCAGCAGCAGCAGCAGCAATAGCACAGGCCCCCTGGTTCTTTCCAGCTAGTGCCTCTTCTTCACATAATCCATCTTACAGGGCAGAATGAGCTCCAAGACATTCAGTTCTTCCCTTTAGTTGCAGCTCTGCAAGATTCAGGATGACAGGGAAGGTGCCTCCTTGAATCTGTCCACCACAGAAACTAGTAAATATAAGATGAGTATTTGCTAAATAATTGACCTTCATGTTCCAGTACCATTAACAAAAAAGGAAAAAAATGCATCTATGAAAACTGTTTGCTCCAGACATGCTGGAGTAAACATGGGGAAAACACACCATCCTGGAAGGGAGTATTTGTGGAATATCATACATCTGAAAAAGTGTCAAAATCTAAAGGGGTTATAATCATGCAATCAATTACCACCGTATTATACAAGTGTTTGCATTATAACCCAGAATATTACATCACACTCCTCAAGTTATACTTTAGCAGATATGAAATGAAAGACATTTTATCTCATTCTGGGTCTATGGTCAACAAAATATTAAGCTCCTGGTTCATTTCTGATGAATCCCAGATAAGTCCACCGGGAACTCACTCAGTGATCCAATAACTCACTTCACCCTCACCCTACAGCCGTCTCGGACACCTATTGCCAGCACAGTGAAATATGATATTGATCTTGCCCTGTGTTCAATCTCCATGAATCTCTGGGGATCATTTGCTGACTGATGGATTAGCCCAAGTGTGATCATCACTCTGGAAGTAAACCGTCGTGTGTTTGCACAGCCTTCGATGCTGTCCTGAGAACCCAGGGAGACTGGCTCTCCCTGAGAGGTGTGCTGCATGGTCACATTTAATGACACTCAGAGTGATGCTGGAAAAGCGGAGATTATTGACATAACATGCTATGGTTTTTGTCCTCTGGGATGGGATCATCTTGTCTGCTATGGCTTGGGTGTGGACCAGCCACCACAGGCCCATCATCCAGAGAAGCCAGGGCAGGAACTCAAGGAAGAAACTTGGAGGCTGCAACTCAAACATCAGTTATGGAGGCATACTGCCTCCTGGCTTGCTCCTCATGGCTTGCCCAGCCTGATTTCTTATATCAGCCAGGGCCACATACCCATAGGGCACTTCCCGTAGGGAGCTGGATCCTCCTACAACAATCATTAATTAAGAAAATGCCCCTACAGACTTAGGTATGGCCAATCGGATGGAAGCATTTTCTCAGTTGAGGATCCTCTTCCCAGATAACTCCAGCTTGTGTCAAATTGAAAACAGAAAAACAAAAATAAAAAAAAAAAAACAGCCAGGACAGACAGGGAAGATGGTCTCAGGTTCCACCCCTCACTGAGGAGCTACTGGTAGGGAATCATTCTTTCTGGAAGATGTGGCCACTAATAGGTTTCTGTACGGTCCTGCACTGTCTGCTACCAGTGGATTATCAGGAGAAAAAGACAGGAAGTTGCGAGGGGACACATTTGGGGAGGACATGCAGCAAGTTGGGGGAAGAAATATTGGGTAGGTACATTCATATTTTGTTGTATACATGTATGAAATTCTCAAAAATAAAGAGAAGCATAAAAATCAAGACCAAGTGAGAAAAGGAAGCAAAGACCAAGTTTAACTCTCCAGTGGGAACATCCACTCTGGCATGTAGACAGGAAGATGTCCGTTGAGTGATACAGAAAAGAAAAATTCTGCAGTGGGTCTGAAAAGTTAGAGACGACAAAGAGGGCAAAGCCACATTATCATATCCCCAGCGTCACTATCCCCTGGCTGGGCAGCCCTGCCTTCTCAATGGGAATGGCTGTGTTTCACATGCAGGCCACATCTCACTCAATTTCTTATAAGCAGGCCTGACTTTGTGGTAAATTAGTGAAAACTGATTATAATCAACTGTATTACAAAGGAGATATTTTTGCCAGAAAAGCTATTTTTACAGGCCAGTGCTTGCTAACTGTAGTGCTTTTTAATCTAATTGAAAGCAGTAAGCCTCTAAGAAAAGAATTACTTATGTGTTAATAGAAGCCTAGCTTAAAGGCTTCTAGATGCAAGACCTCACTTTCCTCCGAATTGGCCTTTGAAGACTGAGCTGCAACTCTGGACTCTCATTTTCTTGACACCTAAAAAGCATCGTAGTTTGGTCACCAAAAACACTAAGGTAAGTCATGGTGTTATGGGGACGTTTTTGCCTACGTGTGCAAGGCTCTGGTCCCCAGCAACACATACACACACAATGATTTACTGTGAACTGTTTTCCCTTGGGAAACAGCTGGAAAACTCACAATGGGTAACTAAACTTATAGATGACAGTGTTAAAGGAGAAATGACATTCTGAAGTGGCTGCATCCCTCAACCTGAGAGGGCGTAGACTGAGTGGGCAGAGTCTGAATTTAAGGCCCCAACTGAAAAAGTCCAAACCAAAATCCGGGTTGTCAATTGGCTGGACTTGGAGGCTGGGAGCACGGGAGAAATAGGTTTACCCAGGAAAGAGCACACCAATTGGTCTCCAACACCAGTGAACAACTCCAAAAACATATACACACAAATAATACTACACAGACTGAGCAGGTTGTATTTATATATTTAAGAATATATATGTAACAACAATTGAAGAAAAAGAAACCATGAATTTGAAAGAGAGTGTGAGGGGTTGGGGGACACATAGTAGGAACCGGAGGAAGAAAATGGAAAGAGGAAATGTAATTATATTATCATTTCAAAAAAATATTTTAAAAAGGAAAAAAGCCTTCTGGGTGGATCGAGCATGTAGCTCAATAGCAAAGCACCTGCTTAGCATGTTCAAGAGCTTGGGTTCAGCTTCCCTGGCTGCCAAAAATAGTTTATAACAATAATAATAACATAGATAAGCAAATATCCTCCTCTAGAAGAGTCCATGCCTGACAGAATAATTCTACTCCTCATTAATCATTACCACAGCCAGGGTTGTCAGTATGCTCTTCCCATGCTTAACGAGTTTGGTGGAACTGGACCTTCTCTCTCCCCTCAGGTGTAACTTTGCCTGGACTGCCCTTCCCTCTCAAATGCCGGTTTCCCATTTAGGGCTCAATGGAATTCTAAATTCTGCATGGAATCAGTGCTGTTTATGCCGGTTGCAGTCTCTCTCTCTGCCTCACATAGCCCCATGGTTTAATGTCTCTTGAAGAATTTGCCTTTTAAAATGCATTGACTTGAACTCCAAATTAAGCTCTAAGATACTCGAAAGTGTGGAGTGTCACTTCCCTTATCCTTATAGCCCAGCTCTTAGTCCAATGCCTTCTGCATCATCAATAACCATGGAAACCTCCCTGAGTTACATGCAAATTAACTGAATTCAGGTTTGGTGAAGCTTCTTTAGCTTTCTTCAAGCAGAAAAAAACTGGACTATTGAGCAGAATAACGCTTACCAGAGGCAAGAAAAGGTAGAGAGAGGGAGAGGGAGAAAGGTTGACAGATGAGTACTATGCTGTAGTTAGGAGAAGAGTTCTAGCATTCCACTGCACAGTGAGCTGACTGTGGATAAAGATAACATGCTGTGCATTTCAAAACAGCTGGATGAGATGACTTGGAATGCTTTCAGCACAAAGAAAGTATAAAAGTTCAGGGACATAGATATGTTTGTCTAGATTTGAACATTACATAATATGCACAAATATAAAACATCACATAGGGGCTGGAGAGGGGACTCAGCTGTTAGGAGCACTTGCGGCTCTCAGAGAGGATCTGAGTTTGACTCCAGCACCAGGGCATCTGACCCCTCTTCTGGCTTTTGTGGGCACCTGCGCACTTGTGCACATAACCACACACAAAATTAAAGTACAGTAAATGTCTTTTAAAAATGAGGCTAGAGAGATGGCTCAGCGGTTAAAGGCATTGACTGGATGTGTTTTCCAGAGGACCCAGGTTTGATTCCCAGCATGACATGGAGGCTCACACCTCTCTGTAACTCCAGTTCCAGGGAATCCGATGTCACCTTCCAGCCTCCACAGGCACTGTATACACTTGGTGCACAAACATGCCTGCAGACAAATACACATAAAATAAAAATAAATCCTTTTTTAAACATTTTTTAAAAATCACATAAGTATGTGTAATTGTATGTGTCAATTAAAGCCTAAGTCTTTGATAAGAAAAATATATTTCAAGTTACAGGGAAAAATATTTTGACTGAGCATGAGTTTTAGTAAGACTGAGCACTGTAGACTTTTGCCTCCAGGCTCCTGGTGAATGATAACATGGCTTCCAGGAACATGTTTCTAGAACAAAATCAGGCAGCCTCGCAGCCAGACAATAGCCAATCAGTCACATGATCCAGCACGGAATTGTTATATAACCCAGAAGACTGCACTGACTTCATTTAAATATGGTGAGTGGGGATGAGGTCAAGGGGCAGAACAGCTTAACCCAACCATTATTCTGAAGTCAGGAAAAATCTTATTCAGAAAGGGAAGAGACCTCCCCCAGACCAAGCGCTGTCTCCAAGTGTGAGGCTGTTAGCAGATTCTGTCCCACTCCATCATCTACGATGCTTGTCAGGCAAGTGTTACAGAGAAGCCTTTTCAATTACAATGACTAACAGAATTTTTTTGTGAGCTTTAATAAGCAGACCAACTTCTGCAATTTTTTTTTTATGCATGCTCAGGAAGCTCAAATATTGCCATGCCAGCATAGGATTCCACACTCTTTCGAGTATATTCCATGTTTCTTTTTAATGATCTCATTAAACAAATCAGATTTTTTGGCAAAGCAGAGCTAAAAAAATAAATTTTAATCTCACACTAAATTTTGATTCGTGACATTCAGTAATCAAATACTACAGAACGCACAGTTTTAGAATTACCAACCTATCGCAATAATGAGAGAAGAGATTCGGGGAAGGGAAAGGTGGCTTATCTACCTTTGCTCTTGGGGAGTTTATGATCCAGTTAGATACACAATCTGAAGCTAGAATACCATAATGAGTGAATGACGCATTAACAACACAGAACTGCAGAACACCAAGATGTTGGGGGAGGAGAAGGGATAGTTAGAGGGCACAGAATGGATTTTGAGTCCCAGAGGTACCTCTTCCATGTCACACATCTTCAGAATAGACACCTAATCTTTCTGTGCTCCCAAGTCCTCTTCCGGAAAATGCTTACCTTGCAAGGATGTTTTAAGGATTCATAGGGAAATGGTGTATGTGAAAACCAACCTAATAAGCTTTAAATCTCCTTGTATGTTTATTTATCCACAGGCATCTTTTGGAGGGTGGAGGACTGCTGTATGTTTAGTACCATCCCCAGCATCTCTGGAGACAAAAAGGATAAAAATCTGTTCTCTTTTCTCCTGGAACTCTTGTGAGGGCTCAGACTGAATTCAGTTGGTGAGTACCATCCTAGTGTACACAAAACCTGGTTCAATCCCCCAGCACCATGTAAACACTGTTAGGTCTCCAACAGCTGTGGAGCCTCCATGGGACTGGACTAGGCCCTCTGCATAGGTGAGACAGTTGTGTAGCTTCATCTGCTTAAGGGAACCCCGGGCAGTAGGATCAGGTGCATGAGCTGGCTTTTTGGAGCCCACTGCTGATGGTGGGACACCTCGCACACACACAGCCTTGATGCAGGGGGAGGGGCTTGGACCTGCCTCAACCGAATGTACCAGGCTCTGCTGACTCCCCATGAGAGGCCTTACCATGTCTGGGGAGTGGGGGATGGGGGAGGAAGGCTGGAGGAGGGAGGAGGGAAGAGAGAGGGATCTGTGGTTGATATCTAAAATGAATAAAAAATTTCTTAATTAAAAAAAAACTGTTAGGTCTCAAACCTGGCTGCGGTGCCTATTTAAGATATCAGTGCAGACCTGGCCACCAAGTTCTCCCAGCATTCCTCAGTCCCCACCAGTTACAGGGCCCTCCTGGCTGGCATACCCTGCCACCTACCCTAAACTTCTCCAGCCTGGGGGCTAGGCTGCCCCTCTCCCAGCTGTACAGTCTCCCTTCCCTATATAATCGAGTCATTTTACTACACTGGTCCTTTTGACTTGTTTTTCTACCCTTTCCCTTCCTGGCCTCTTGGTCTGGCTCTCCCCTCCCCTGTCTCCTCACATGGCCCTACTCAGTCTGGTCATGTTCACTCTGGACTCTCCCAGATGTCCCTGCCTCTGGCTATGCTCTCTTTCATCTACAATAAGCCTTCTCCTCCTCCATCACACCTAGGCGCGGTCATGCCCTTTCCTTTTTCATTTTTTTTTTCATTCAAAAACCATGTGTGGTGGTGCAGGCCTATCATTCTACCACTCTGGAGGAGGGGCCAGGAGGATGCATGAGTGCAAAGCTAGTCTAGGCTACCTGAGACCCCATCTCAGAAAAGCAGAAAAAAAAAATCACCCGAGCAGATTCCTATAGGTTCTCTGAGGACCACGACAGAAGGAGTAGCAAGAGGAATTGAGGGAGGAGAGAGGAAGCTGAGCTTCCTCATCAGGTAAGCTATGGGAGCCTGGAAGGAGTTGGGGAGACAGAAGAGATCCAGAGATCCTTCACAGAGATGATGCTCCCTTGAGGTGGGCAAGCGCACCTTCTACCTGGACAGACAAAAGTAAACTGCATCTACATCCAGATCCAAGGTTGTTGAGCTCAGCCAATGCAAAAGAAAATAAGTGAGCAATTGCTCAGTGAACTCAAGTTCTACCTTGAGGTACATAAATGCACACTGAGCAGAATACCCACTAACTGGGTTCAAATTTGGAAAGGGTCCCCACTATAATAGACAAAGGGGACTCAACTCAGAAACAGAAGCGAACATTAAGCATTCCTGAAGAGAAGAGATGTAGAGGGCATCTGTGGCTCAGGGAATCTGGGAGACAAAGGATGTCACCTTAGTTGCTGTTTCCATCAGCAGGTAGAGGCTGCCTAGAGCATCCCTTCAGGAAGAATACCAAGGCTTTGTCTGTACTCCGGGGGAGAGTGTCAGGATGAAATATTGATGGTAGCCTTGGGCACTGGATGGCAGAGTTCTCACTACAGCTTTCTCTGGTGATCCTGCTTCAACCTGCGAGGCTCCTCCACCCGGCCTGAGCATGGAAAAGCAAAGTTTAGCAGAACAATGGCTCAGGCTGGGGAGCGGCATCTCAGTCCCTGAGATAGGGCTTTGGGCTTTTAACAGAGCCTACGCTGCTTTCAGTGACACCCCCTCCATGCAAAGGCAAAAGAGAAGCCTTCCATGTGTTTGCTTGACCACGTGAGTACACAGAGAAGGACAGGTGTTGACCCTGAATGGCTCATAGACTACTGTGTAGAAAACAGTGTAAAAATATGAACCAGGCACTTGGTCACATTTTTCATAGGTTCCATTCTTTTCTGCAACTTGAGTAAGTTTAAAAAAGACAATTTGGTACAGAAAAGAATAGGACATCCATTTCCAAATTTGCCTCCAGGACCTATGCAAACATGATTTCTAGCAAGTCCAGAAGCAGTTCTGCACCCATGGATGCTAACAGAATCCCCTCCACTCTCTTTTGCTCTGATTCTTAACTTCTTGACAAAAAGGATTTTTTTCTTTCACTTTCTTAACTACCTTCAAATCACTGGATTCTCTAAACTATAACATGAATGAATGTTAATTACTTGCTGGCCATATGTGAATGCACCATACATAAAATCTTCATGAAAATCTACTGGGAGAACCAGCAAGGCATCTATCAATAGAAGAAAAACCAGTCATACGAGGCCAGTGAGACCATTCAGCAGATGAAGTCACCTCCCACCAAGTATGATGACCTGAGTTCAATCCCTGAGATCCCTGTAGTGGAAAAAGAGCACTGACTCCTGCAAATTGTCCTCTGACTTACACACACACACACACACTTTTAAAAGAACAGTACTTCTAAATATGTCTATTTTTCTTCTTTATAATCATGAGGAAAAAAAAACCCAGAGTTGCAAACTATATTCCCTGTGGTTGGACTTGAGATAAACAAAATGGCTCTCTGCATCTGGAGTTGCACTCAAGGGTATAAGATGGGCAAAGGGTGAAGCCCAGGTGTAAACAGACCAAGAGCAGACCCAGCTGCAGTGCCAGCAGCCCTTGCCAGAGGCCTGAAGTTAGCAGTTAGCAGGCAGATGCTAGCCACAACTTCCTGGTGTTCTCAAGCTAGACAAGGACTTACGGAATGCTTTACTCATGCAGAAGATGAAGAAGGACCCTGCTGGCATTGCCTTGGTCCTCAGAGGATTTCCCTGTACTACTTAGAAATAAATTAAATATCACATGCCTCAAAGCTGGAAAAGTTTCTTTGTCTTAAGAAGGACAGAAAAAGTAAAGTCTTTGGGAAAAAAATAACCCTCTCTAACTGATGCAGTGATCCCATGGGGAGTAAAACAGTAAGACTAGTAACACCCAATACAGTAATTCTCCTTGGATCCAATGGATCCTAATGGATACTTATATGCAGCATTTTGCTAGGAGTTTAACACATGTATCATCCCATGTACGTGATTGACCCTACTTTTTTCATGAGGGAATGGAAGGTAAGAAAGATTGTCCTTCACACAGCTCACAGGGTGTTCTAGTTTTCTTTACACTGCTATGATAAAAGCATTCTAACCCAAAGCAACTTTACATAGAGAGAAGTTTTATCTAGATTACATTTCCAGGCCATAGTTTATATTGAGAGAAGTCAGGGCAGGAAGTTGAAGGAGAAAATGTTGTTTGGTGGCACATTTGCACATCATGCTTAACTAGCTCTTCCTCAACTAAAGACCACCAAGACATGGTGCTATCCACAGCAGACCAAACCCTCCTACATCAGTTAACAATGCATACACTCCCCCATCGACCACCCTACAGGCCAATCTGATTTAGGCAATTCCTCAGTGGAAGCTTCCTTCTCAAGTGACTGTAGGTTGTATAAAGTTGACAGTTAAAGTTAAGTAGGACACAGAATAAACAGAGAATTACTCAGCATCCAAGTTCATACTGGTATAATTTACCAGTTGTCCCATACCATACAGAAGTTAAAAAGAACAGGAAATCAAAAGTGCTCACAGATAGAGAAGTGTGTCGGTTCTGCAAGCAAAAGTCTCAAGAAGCCACCCCTCTAACGAATACTTCTGCTGGTGGTGGGTAAAATGTTCAGTAGATGTCTGTTCAGAATAGTTGCTTTGCAATGTCTGACAAGCCTTCCTTTGTCCATTTCATGGCTGTAATAAGCATGTCAGAATGAGAAAGGAGTTCATTTAGCTGACATTACAGGGGCCTAAGATCATGGTGCCACCAAGAGGTTCTGGGAAGTGTCTTGCAGAAGATAGCAACATATGGTGGTAAAGGATGTCATGTGGTGAGAGAAAAAGCCAGAAAGTGAGCTGAGAAAGCACAACTATAATCTGCCTCCATGGTAACCAAGGACCTGATCTCCCATGATATAGGAATTAATTTCTTCTAAAAGTGGTACCTCCGAATACTTAGTCGACTCTAATCAGGCCCTAACTAGTAAAAGTTTAACCAGTTTTCAGGTCAATGAGAACTTACTCCTCCAAAACATTAACCTTTTGGGGGACAAACATTCGAAACTAACATGATACTATAATAAAGTACATGATGTTGGGCAACTTATGAAGAACAAAAGTGTGTTTCCCATACTTTTGAAAGCTAAGAAGCCCAATATCACATTAGCAAGTTCATTATTTGGTGAAACTTTCCTTCCAAGATAGCAAGTCAAATGTTACTTACTCCAAAGGGGGAGAATAATTTGGTGGATGGCAGGAGGGTAAGAGAGACGGCTGCTGCATGAAGCTTCTGTCGTAAAACCATATTCCATTTACAGGAGGAGCCTTCATGACCCAATCATCTCTTAAAGGCCCAGCCTCCATACATCTCTCTTCTTATGTCCCTATTAGTTTCCTCGCTTTATCTCATGGAACTTCTTTAAAACTCCATGAAGGCTGATACAGCCTCCTTAACAACTTCGTAACCATTCTATAACATATATATATATATATATATACATATATATATATATATATATGAGAGAGAGAGAGAGAGTGTTGGGGAATATTATTTTAAGGTGTGCTACTTTCGTTTATGTTGCATTTGTTTAACTCTGTGAAGCTGTGTTACTTTGTCTGTCTAAAACACCTGATGGTCTAATAAAGAGCTGAACGGCCAATAGCAAGGCAGGAGAAAGGATAGGTGGAGTTGTGGGCAAAGAGAATATATAGAAGGAGAAATCTGGGAGGAAAAAAAGAAGAGCCAGAGAAGGAAGAGGACTGCAGGGGCCAGCCACCCAGCTACACAGCAAGCCACAGACTAAGAGTAAGATTTACAGAAGTAAGAGAATGGGAAAATCCCAGAAGCAAAAGGTGATGGGATAATTTAAAGTTAAGGAAAGCTGGCAAGAAACAGGCCAAGCTAAGGCAGGACATTTATAATTAAGAATAAGCTTCCGCGTGTGATTTATTTAGGAGTTGGGTGGCAGGCCCTCCAAAAGAGCAAAAACAACTAATAAGGGGGGAGAGAGGTTACTGTATAATGTGTATGCCAACGATGAATATTTGTAATTAAAATTGGAATAAAAAAACACTGTTGGCCTCGGCCAGAGCTATCAAAAAAGTGAGACTATTTGGCAAATTGCTGCCATGAATCCACTGTACCTTGTGAGTTTTTATTCACTAAATCCCAACATCGTGGAAAGACAAAAACACGTTTACTTATGTTTCTGATATAATAGTCTTACAACACTTCCTCTGTTGGATTCTGTTTCCTCTCACAGCAATTTCCAGAACGTGGTTTTTGTCTTGTTATTGTTTTTTTTTTTTTTTCCTGTGTTTGGGTCACATGCTCTTCTCATTGCTTGTGTTGTGCTTTTGTTGAACACAGCACATTTTAATTAATACATTTTAATAACTCCAGATATTGATTCCCTCTCCTCCAGTGCTTGCTTTTGGTTACAGATTTTTTTTAATTTAGCTAAGCTATTTTAGGAAAGTTTCCCTATGTGCTCCAGGGTGAAGCCTTTCGTGTTGCTCACTCTGGGGTGAGGGCAATTTTACCCGAGCTCTCTGTCTTATTCCCTATCTCTGTTAGCAGTACTTTCATTTGGTGCTGTGTCCTATTTGAGACTCCACAAGACACCAGCTGATTGCTGCATTGTTTTTGACAGTTCCCTGGGTACTGCTGTACCTAGTGTCATTCCAATTGCTGTGATAGCATACCCTGACAGAAAGCCCCCTGAGGAAAAGGTTTCAAGCTTTTATTTGACTTGCAATTGCAGGTTAGATTTCCTCATTATAGAGAAGTCAGGACAGGAATTCAAAACAGCTTAGCCACATCACATCCAAGCACAGAAGGGGGATAAATGCATGTATACTTACTCTTCTGTCTGCTTTCCTTATTCTCATACAGCTGCAAAACCAAAGGAATGGTGTTGCCCACTTGGGACTGAGCCTTCCCATATCAATTAACACAATCAAGACAAACTCACAGCCTTGCCGAAGTTGACAGAACCATCATGTTGGGCATAGTGGTACCTGTCTTTGATCCCAGCACTTGGGAGGATCTCTGTGGATCTCTGTGAGTTCAGAGCCAGCCTGGTCTACATAGCAAGTTTCAGGACAGCCAGGGTTATATAGAGATACCCTGTATTAAAAAAATCAAGCAAACCACCTGTCACATCCTGCCTGGTCAATTAAATTTGACAAGGGAAAATATTTTAGTTCAGTCTTCTAGGTGTGTTCTGACTACAAGTATGCTCACACTACCTCTCCATTTCTCACTTTTGTCAAGTTGAGTAGCAGACCTTGTTATCTGAGGAGAGGAGCTGTCGTTCCTGAGGGTGCCCCGAGGATCAAACGGCTCCCCACTCTTTCAAGTAGAGCAGGCTCCTTCATGAAGGTTTTTGAAGCTCTCAATTCCTATGAGCTGCATCTTATCCTGAGAAAATGCTGAACCACTCCTCTGGGTGCCGAGTGGGACAGTGGCCTCTAACCTTCTTAGTGTGCCCCCCACCCCATTGAATGTGGGAGCCCTTGAAGTGAGGAGGGCAGTCCACCATCTCTGCCTGCCGTTTCTGCAGTGGAACCTTTGTGTTATAAAGTTAGGTCCCAGAATCCCCGGACCTCTAAGTCCTACTCAGCAAACCTTTGACCTCTCCTATGTGAAGCTGGAAGGGGTGAGAGATGTGGCAGGCTGCCCTGTGCAGGGATCCATATACTTGACCACATCCATTCATTCAAGATGGCGTGGGGATGCAACTGGCAGTAATGAGAGGAGGGCCATGGACTGAACACTGAAGACGTTTACTGTTGTTATGGAGTATCAGCAGGTTGTTGTAAACAAAAGAGACTTTAACTATTTTTACATCGTTCTCAGCAGCTTTGCTTTCTCACTGGGGAAGAGTCTGTGGAGACCCTCACACCGACAGACCAAAGGCTGAGCCTCCCTCCCGCCCTCCATCATTAATGTCTGTTGTACTGTTAGCCAAGTCCTCCTGATGGTTCTTAGTCTTGTTTATCTGTCATTTTTTCACCCTTGGCTTGATAATATTGAAAAAGCTTTGTTCATCTTATTGGTTATTTCTAAGACAGTGTTTTTATTTCAACTAAGCATTTTGACCTTTTATTTCCTGTGTTTTTAATTTCTGCCTTAATCTCTACTAACTTCATTTTGGTTTGACTCTATATCAATATTTTCTCTCCATAGTCTTTTGAGGTCTTTTGTTGCCCTGTTTTAACTTCTTAATTTGAAATCTTTAACAGTCGTGCATTGGCCAGTCTGCTGCCCTTGAGCTACATGAGGCCAAGCACAGATGTCTATGGCCGTGATTCAACACAAAGTTGTAGATTTACTTAAAGTGGTGATGTTGTTGTTGTTGGTGGTGGTGGTGGTGGTGTTACCGTACAGCTCTCCAGCATGAACTCTACTGATGACAGTTGCAATACCAAAGCCTTTGAGTCTCCTGTGAGTGGCTCATTGATTTCACTCTTTTTTCTTTCCTAACAAATAAGTAAAAACTGTAAATATTTTTCCAAATAATACTTTGGCTCAAGTCTATGAGGGTTTTTTGTTTTTTTTGTTTTTGTTTTTTTTTTTTTGGTTTTTTCGAGACAGGGTTTCTCTGTGTAGCTTTGCGCCTTTCCTGGAACTCACTTGGTAGTCCAGGCTGGCCTCGAACTCACAGAGATCCGCCTGGCTCTGCCTCCCAAGTGCTGGGATTAAAGGCGTGCGCCACCACTGCCTGGCTAAGTCTATGAGTTTTAATACATAGAATTCTATCATCCTTTCAGATTAAAATATCCTGAGTACCTTTAACTTCTGTTTAAATTATGGGCCCTTCAGAAGATCTTAACCTGTTTGTTTGCTTCACTTAATTGAAAGTGTTTTCTTTGAAATGTCTGTGTAATTTAAACGATTACCAGCTCATAATTCTGGCTCTGCAGGATTCACTGTGACTGTTTGTATACTTCCATGAGCTGTATTTTCTCAAGTCTATGTGCAGGGTATAAGGGGTTAATTTCAGTAAAACTCATTTTTCCTGAGAGAGGGCAGTTTGTGAGAGTGTAATGGTTTCCCTGAAAACCACTTACAGTTCCAAGTCTTTGCCCTCTTCGGGTATTGATCAAAATTGAATCTTCTCTTAGCTTTGGTCCGAGAAGACCCTTCTAAAAGTGGGTGACAGTAAAAGCAGGGACTCACAACTGGTCAAAGTGCTGAGACTAAGTGACTTGGCCGTAACAAGACTTCCCTGTCACTCCCTCCAAGGTCCTGCACACATCACAGAAGGAAGAGTGGAAGGAGCTTAGGGACTGAGGGAGGAGTAGTGTACGGCGGGCTTCTGGATTCAACATGGCGGACACAATTATGAATACACAGCAACTACAGGTGCCTGCATGGGGCGTGGGTGGGGGAGGAAGAGGAAGGGAGAAGAAGGGAAGGGACATGAGTGGGAGAGTTAGCTCAGGAAAAGGGGGTCATCAGAGAAGGGCTGAGATGGAGTAACGGGAATGAATGTAATTAACCACGGTGCATTGTATTCAAGTATGATACTGTAAAATTTAACTAATTGAATAAATTTTAAAAAGGGCACTGTACATAAGCTGTGTTACTTCCTCCTCCCTTAAGCCTATTTTATACCATACAGTAAAACTGACCAATAAAATTCATGTCCCAGGTTGTTTTCTGTGGAAAGGGAACTTCATACAAAAAAGTAAAATCTCCCATTGCCTTTCCTACAGATTATAGAGATTAAACTATAGTCAGTCCACACAATGGCTACACACAGAACTGTGGATGAGGATGTGAGGTCTGAAATTAAGGATGGGTGGAAAACTCAGGCTTGTAATTATCTCACATGTCAAAGATCCTCGAGACAAACAGGGAAACAAAGGTGGGAATCAACTACTGAAGTGATGCTTTGAGGCCTCATCCGCGTGGTTGAATTAATGAAGTTTTTCTCAGAAGCAACCTCATCCTGCAAGTCAACCTCTTAGTCTAACCTCCTCTGCTTAAAACTTAGGACTTAAAAGGCTCTTTCAGAGATACCTATACTCAGTAGAGAAAAACAAGGATAGTAGTGTAAACACTTTAACATTTAGACCATGTTCTTAAAGGTTATCATATGACAATTCGCTGCAACATCCAAACCTTTCATTTTAAAAGAAAGAAATCTCTACATAAAGTTGAACGAGAGGAAGTGCAAGGCTGGAGGTAACTCACCTCCTCCAATGCCTTAGAACCCAACACAGAGTTCTGGAGAACTAAGACAACTGCTGATTAAGAAGCACTGTTCAGCCCGGGCCCTGGACCACTGGGGCCCTCATTCCAAGCACTGGCTCTGTAGGTTAGACATAAGGCAACTGCAGTCCCTCTGCCTACTTTCAAATGAGCTAAGTGTGGGTGTTGACTTCCTAGAATGGAGTAACACTGGCCACCTCACACTTAGTCACAAGTTGCTCCTGTGACCCTCAGCATATTGATAACATCTGATAAGCAACCAGCATTCATTCATTTGTGGGAGACAATAATAACTGACATAATAAGAAATGTAAACACTTTACTTGTGTGTGTGGCCAGCAGCAGAGATGGTGTTGGACATCAGACCCAAGGCCCTCTGGGTGCATGCTCGGCTAGTGCTCTACCATGAGCTATATTCTCCACTCAACTTTTACATCTTAATCCAAGATTCCTAATGAATCAAAGAAATGAATTTCTAAGGGTTGGCTCTTGAGTTACTATATCAGATTAGAAGTAACTGCCAAACTAGAACCTGCTCTGATTGCCTCCTGCAGCTAAATTTCTCACTCACAGGAAATCAACAACTACTGACATCATAGGCTGCTCCCCAGAAGACATGTCTTCATAAATTGGTACCCACAGATATGTTGCCATAGACTGGTCCCCAACAAACACGTTTCCATATACTGGTCCCCAGCAGACACATCATCATAGACTGATCTCCAGCAGATGTGTTTCCATATACTGGTTCCCAGCTCCCAGGCTGAGCAGTTCCATTTGCCAGGAAGGGACCAGGTACTAAGCAAAGCACTGAATAGCACTGATCATGTGTCAGCTAGAGCCACTTAAGACTTGTTCCATCTGCAGCAGAGCAAGCCATCCAGAACTCCTCTCTCATCATACTCTCTCCAAATGCCTAGAGGACATCTATCACATGTCAATCTGTAAGCTAAATATTTATAAGGCTAATACACTGTAGCTACCACACCACTGTTAATTTTAGCTTGCAATTACCAGCGAAAGACAAACTATATGCCCCTTGGAATTTTCAAGTCAATATTAGGAAGTTCAATAGCCGGCCTTCACGCCTGTCATCCTGAGCACCCCTAACAGTGCCATAACTCTGGACTGGCAGAATCCTGAGGCAACCAGGGTAGAACAGGTACTTCTAAAGAGTACTTGTAAGGAACAGGATGGGTCATAAACCACACAGACCACACAGGAAGTGAAGGACAGACTGCTTGGGAGTGAGGAAGGGAGGGAGCAAGGTAAGGAATTTGGTTGAACTTAGATTCTCTCTCTCTCTCTCTCTCTCTCTCTCTCTCTCTCTCTCTCTCTCTAGTATTTGTGCGTTTCAAAAGTGAATTATAATTTGTTAGGCAAGTGAAGGGCAAGTGACAAAATGTCAAGGCTTCTAAAATACAGGAGAACTTGTTCTGGTTTGGGATGAATTCATACACCGTAAGGCAATGTTGCATTTGCGGGTCCTTTCTCAAGAGCAAAGTGGAGAGTAACATTCTGTAGCTTGCTCTCTATCCAGGGAGTTCAGGAGGACTGCATTACAATACATGAATTTACATGAGGAATCGTTTTTCACCAAACACGAATGCTCACGATGAAAGATTAAGACATTATGCACCCAAAGAGAGTTAAGCTTCCTTAAAATAATCCTGTTAGAATGTGAATTTTTAGGATCTGATAAATTTATGAATGTCACTAGACACTGGCCTGTCACCTGTATCTTCTGCCCCACGCCAATCTATTCAAAAGTAGGAACTGGGGTTTCTCAAGCATATCTGAATTTACAGTTCATCTACTCTCTCGTGCTAAGACCAGCAGCAAAGGCAGAAAAATCTGACACCCTGAAATACACTTCAAGGACCTGTGTCAGTTCTTCAGGAGAAGTGCTTCAAGAGCCCTATCCAGACCAGGAAAAGGATCGCCTCTGAAAGCCTAAGTCAAGAAGCCAGGACAGGGCTTGAGCCCAGGGGAGGACCTAGGAGTGAAGCCTAGAAGCCTGGAGCAGGGGCGGGGCTTCAGAATGGTTGTCCAGGTTACCGGGAGGCGGAGCCACCTGGACCGTTGTAGCCTAGATATTAACATCCACTGACCTTAGAAGCCTAGAGTGGCCAGATGGCATGCTTTGGACTCTACTGTGGCAAGACCCTATTATTTAAAAATAGCTCAACTGAAATATATGGAGAGTGTGGGGCGTGCCCAAGAGGGCAGAGGACAAATGAAGAGAAATACTGCCAGCCTTGCACCGAGTCCCCGGAACTTTATGACTGGCTTTACCTTGGGTTCATGGCGATGCTGCCTCTCATTTCCCATTGGTTCAGCATCGAATGGGACTCAAAGAAAAGATGTTCCAGTGGTGTGCTTTTTCAGCAAGCTTCTGCATTGTTTGAATGTAGTATGGCAGCCGTGGTCACATTACTTGTAAGTAATCCCCCCGGCACCCTTTCCATCTATTCATGCGGGGTACTGATGCTTTCGGATTGGTACACGATGCTGTACAATCCAAGTCCAGATTACATCACCACCCTGCACTGCACCCAGGAAGCCGTATACCCACTGTACACCATCGTGTTCGTTTACTATGCTTTCTGCTTGATGTTCATGATGCTGCTCCGACCGTGTCTGGTGAAGAAGATCCAGTGCTGCCTCTACGTGCTAAACCCGTTCGAAAGCATTTACACTGCCCTCTACTTCTTCCCGGTTTTGACTACGCTGCAAGCCGTTGCAGGAGGCCTCTTGTACTATGCCTTCCCATACATCGTACTGGTGGCATCTTTGGCAAATCTGGCTGTGTACTTGGTTTTCACCAAAATAGAGATCTACAGTGATCTGATAAGGAAGGACAGGCTTCTTGTCCTGTTCAGCCACTGGTTTCTTCATGGCTATGGCTTAATTGCCCTCTCCAGAGAGGACCAACTTGAACAAAATCTGTCCTTGTTAATTCTGGTACCTCTCCCGCTCCTGTTTTACTTCTTCACTACCAAATTTACCAAACCATCACGGATAATCTCAGAAGGAGCCAAATGGTATTGAATATAAAATAAGAAGAAGAAAAAACTCAAGGGTTTTTAACTCTAAAAAGTAAAGAAAATTTAAAAACGTATTAGTATCACTCTTTCATGGATGGGAAAAGTAAATATATTTAATTGATATGTTATTTTTATTTATGTGTATGTGTGTATCTGCATAAGTGCATGTTGCATATGTGCAGGTGCCTGTGGAGGCCAGAAGGGGGCACCAGATCCCTTGAGCTAGAGTTTCAGGTAGTTGCGAGCACCTGAAGTAGGTTCTGGGAACTGAACTCTCCCCATCTGGAAGAGCAGCAAACACTCATAACTGCTGAGCCACCTCTCCAGCCCTGAGGGAACAGTGTATCTTCATGCTTGTTTTCCTTTTGTTGGTGGTGGTGGGTTTGTTTTGGTTTGTTTTTTGACTAACATCTGTGGTTAGACTTGGAAAACACAAAATATATGTACACTTAGTATCTACTACACTAGAATCCTACTAGGAAGCTTGAGTTATTCTTTAGTACATAGTGGTGACTCTGTTTCTACTAATGGGAGTATCCCAATCTTCTTATGAAAAACCTCAGCAGTTAGGACCTGAAAGCCTCTGCACTGGCTCAATAATTTACGCTTGTTCTGTCTCCACTTGCTTCTCACCTTTAAGGCATTACATACTTAGAGTGTGACGCAAATACAGAAATAAATTACCGAGGTTTGGTTGTTGTCTCAAATTTCTTTTCACCGATACCCTGTTTTAACAATACAAAAACAGAGCATCATTTATATACCAAGCCTTCTGTTTGGAGACAGCTTGATTGAAGACATGTTCAGATTATTGTCTCTGTAACGAAGAAATTAATAAAGTTTAACTGAAAACAAACCTAGCCACTCACCCTCTGACACATAAGTGCACTATGGATCACTGCTGTCCTACCCTAACATTACATTGAGAAGGCCTTTGTTAACACACACAAACACTCTCTTTGGGGGGCATTAGTATATGAAACAAACCATCCCATAAAAGCGAACTGTGCTGATGGATTCTTAAACAGCAACTTGAAAAGAATAGCAAAGGAAAGGTAAGCTCGGGCTGTGGGAGAAGGCACTAAGAAAAGCCTCAGCAAAGGGTCTCAGACGTGTGTGACATCACAGTCTGAAGGACTTTCTCAATTTATAAGATCCATTTGATAGTTAGTCAACTTGACACAACCTGGAATCCCCCAGAAAGACAGTCTCAGTGAGGGATTGTCTAGATCAGGTTGGCCTGTGAGCATGTCTGGAGGGTTTGTCTTGATTGTATTAGCTGATGTAGGGGAACCCAGCCTGAAAGTGGGTAGCCCTGTCCCCAGGTAAAGGATCCTGGGCTGTACAGGCGTAGAGACAGAGCTGAGCATGAGAGAGCTTGCATGCATGCATTCATAACTCTCTGCTCTTGGCTGTGAATGTGATGTGATCCAAGTTTTTGCTGCTTCTGACTTCTTCAAAATGATTGACCATAACCCAGAATTGTGGACCGGATAATCCCTTTCTCGCTAAGCTCCTTTTGTGAGAGTAGTTTCTTACATCAACAGAAACAAAAGTGGGACAGCCTTGGGCTCTGTCCCCCATGAGCTCCTAAGCCTCGGTTCTTGGAGCAGGCATGAAGAGTCTGTTTCTACTTACTCCAAGTGGTTTTTAATGACCTCATGGTTCAGGAACCACTGCAGGTTAGTCCAGAAGGGTCCTGATAGGGGTGAATCCTATACATCTGATGGGTAACTCCTGGGCCGTGGATACTCAGAGGAACCAGTTTCCACTCCTCCCATCCCTGATAAGAAGGTAAGGGTGCAAACAGAAGAGCTGATTTAAAAAACAAAAAGGTTGGGATCAAAGTGCAGAAGGAAACCTGTTCCCCAAACTGCTAAGCAGAGTGGAGAGTTTGTCAGAGCGCAGGCCATGGGAGGCACTGCCTTTTCAACACATTGGCTTCATTGCCCAGGTAATGAGGTCCAACAGAAGTTAGCTATTCATCAATCTCACTACTAATAGGAGTCATTCTTCCTCCTGAGGGAAGGACTAACTAGAGAGGTTATAGCAAGACACAGAAACGTCACTCCAGTATCACCCTCATCCTACAGATAAGAAAGTGGCGGTCTCCTTCCAGTGAAACATGGCGATAATGATAAATGGATCCCTCTTTATCAAAGACTGAGTCCCATGGGCACATGTGAATCCCATGGGTGCTGCCAAAGGTAAAAGGTCATCAGCAAACAGTTTTGTCCTTGTGTGACAAGGGCTTCAAGTTGGCTATGGTGGCTCCATTTTGGCACCTCAGATGAACTTTGTCTTGCTGACTAAAATGACAGTAACTATAAGAGGGAACTGAAGAAAAACAATTCCAGGGGAAAAAAAATCCTCAAGGATGTGAGTTCTTTATAATAGTCAATTTGCTAATCGGATATTTTGGCTTTTATAACTAGCTGCTTAGCCTGCAGGAAGGGAATCTTGGGGACTTTCCAGCCAGGATGAGGTTTTTGTGCTTAAATAGAGACTCTGGAAAGGCTCAAGACTGTACTTGGGTCCCAAATACCCATGTGTAGTCACCAGACAGCTGAAAGTAAGACTTTCAATTGGCTCATCTCTGGTGGGAGTCCCACGACACTTGATCGTGTGCAAGATGGGATAGGAATTTATATCCTCCAACACTTAATAGTGATTTCCACTTGGTGGGATTTAATGTCACCATGGAAATGTTCCACTAGGCATGTTGTGAATATGCTTCTAGAGCAGGAAAATGGAAGTGGGGAGATTTACCCTCTATGTGGCTGGCACCATTGCTTTGGAATGGGGTCCTGGAGTTAATAAAAAGGAGGAACTGAGCTGAACACCAACCAGTATTCATGACTCTGCTTCGTGTCTGAGGGCACAAGGTGACCAGCCGCCTCATGCTCATGCCATGTCATGATGGACAGTATCCCCTTGAACTCCAAGCTGAAATACACCCTTCCTCCCTGAAGCTTCTGCTTATATTTTTTAACATAATTTTTTTATTGATTCTTTGGAAATTTCACATCCTGCACCCCAATTCCACTTACTGCCCAGTCCTTCCATATCTGCCCTCCACCCTTGCAGCCTCCCCAAAAGAAAACAAGCAAACAAAACCCATTTCACTCCTGTGTCTTTTCCACCTCTCCATCACAGTGTCAGAGTGTCATCATAGTGTCAGAGTGTCATCATAGTGTCATCACAGTGTCAGAGTGTCATCATAGTGTCAGAGTGTCAGTGTCATCATTGTGTCATCACAGTGTCAGAGTGTCATCATAATGTCAGAGTGTCATCATAGTATCAGAGTGTCATCACAGTGTCATCACAGTGTCAGAGTGTCATCACAGTGTCATCACAGTGTCAGAGTGTCATCACAGTGTCATCATAGTGTCATCACAGTGTCATCATAGTGTCATCACAGTGTCAGAGTGTCATCATAGTGTCATCACAGTGTCAGAGTGTCATCATAGTGTCATCACAGTGTCAGAGTGTCATCATAGTGTCATCACAGTGTCATCACAGTGTCAGAGTGTCATCACAGAGTCATCACAGTGTCATCATAGTGTCATCACAGTGTCATCACAGTGTCAGAGTGTCATCACAGTGTCATCACAGTGTCATCATAGTGTCAGAGTGGCCTTGGGAGCCGTGGTATGTCACACAGAACACCCTTTTGCCCAGATTTCCATGCAAATGTTCACTGCAGTGGATTGTTGGTCTCCGGTTTCTGGTACACCATCAATCCTGGGCCCTCACTGCAGTGTGTCTCAAATATCCTGCTGTTGCCCCAGTCATGGAGATCCTGCAGCTATGGGTCAGCAGGAACAATACCTTCACACGCTCCAGGAGGTCATAGATGGAGTAGATGTTGGAGTGGGCTAACTCAAAGCCCTGGAGGTGGGCCTGGGTGGCAGCTGAGTTGGTCAGTCTGGGCCTCTACCAGGACCGCCCCCCTCAGGTGAGGGTCAGGATCAGCTCTCCTGCATGCATGGTGATGGGTGGGACCAGCTCTCCTACTGAGGTAGCCCATGGGGGATGGGCAGCTCCCCTATGCCCACATCACTGGGCCCAGTTCTCCCAGGAGGAGGGCAGATTTATAAATGTTTTCCTCCATGCCCACTCTGAGCATGACTGTCAAAATCTTCAGCACCGCAATACACACAGTAAACACAGCATCCCGGGGCACAGGCATGCTGTGCCCTCCATGAACAGATGGCTATAGACTCCAGAGTCCACCATATTTGCTCCATGAAGCTCTCAATTACAAACCAACAAGGAAGCCCTAGATGAAATAACAAGAAGTAAGAAGCAAAACTTGTCAGGAACTAAGCTAAGATTTATCATGCAAAAATGTGAATGTAATAATAAATGAATGTATAAATGCTGGGAGGTGCTTCAGAGGAAAAAACTGTGAAGAAAAGTCCTTCGGAATTTTTTTTTTCTTTTTAGCTTGGAAAAAATCAGAGCTGGGAGTACACAATTTGTCCCTGTCCTCTATTGGGTGCCTCAGTCAGTTCACAAGAACTATTTTGATGATTTCCCTTTCTCAACAGACAGACAAAATAAAATTTCCATTTGATCCAGTATAAGTGTTTGATGTTTTATGCTTTTGAATTTTTGATACATTTAGATGCAGGTCCAAAACAGACTGATTCCCCACTTAACAGAGAAAAAAGAAAGAAAGAAAATCACTTTATTTCTATGGAGTTTGAAATGTGTATATTTTTTTTAATTCCACAAATTACTGGAGTAGCTCCTGGATTTGATCCCCGTTTTTTATTCAAAGTCACTTCCCCAAAAGATTTAAGTGTGAAAAATTGTGCCCATATATTATGTTGTGTTTTATTTCTTTGCCCAATATTTGTTTCCCATGATGGCTGCATCCCAATTTATAGTAGACAGTAGGTCATTTTTATTTCTCCACATAAAAGTCACATGACCTTTCATGGCCATAATGTTTTATTTACCCAACACGATTATGATACACAACCCTGGGATTGATATTGTACCAGGGAGTGCTTGTAACCCATGTAGGTAGGGGTTGACAGTTAAACTTATTCCTTTCAAAACCCCTCACTCTCTTGCTTTCTCAGTTGTACTCCTATAAATCCAGTGTCTTGTGTCAGTAATTTTTAAAAATATACTATATGTCTCCTGGTGATGACCATCTTACTCTACTCCTTAAATCCATATTTAGAGACAGCAAAGCTGCCACCGAGAATATCACCATTGCAGAATAGCGAAGATAAAATACATAGCCACTGTCCGATGAATAAAAGTGCTTGCCACCAAGTCCTACGACCTGAGTTTGATGGTCAAGCCTCACGTGGTGGAAAGAGAGAACTGACTTCTCCAACTTGACCTCAGACCTCCATATGTGCACCGTGACACACACACACACACACACACACACACACACACACACACACACACACACACAAATAAATGAGTAAATAAATGAAATTTTTTAAAAGATATACATCTATATTTCTTTCTTTTCTTGTTTTATCTCTTAAATAAATTTTAGGCATTCCCATACAGCCTTTTAAACAATGAAACAATGTGATTCAAGGTCTAGAAAATCCTCTCCTAAGCAGAATTTCTCTGCATGCCAACATATGCCAGAATGTTTTCCCTCCAGGATCCTGGATATCATCCTCCTTCCAGGGTATCTATCTTCTCCACATGTTCTAGTTTATCAAGCAAAGGATTTACAGGACTCTGAAACTCGCAGTTAATGAGCGCTGGGTGCTCGGCTGCACTCACACACAGCGGTGATATGCATCAGGAAAGCAGGGAGAAGGGAGCAATCCTTCAGCAACAGCGCAAGGCCAACTCAGTGCTAAATCTCAGCCACACGGTTGCGCAAGCCCCAAACTCTCAGAACACAACCAATCCAGGGTACGCTGCCACACACCCAGGGAACGCTGCCACACACCCAGGGAACGCTGCCACACACCCAGAGCAGACCCACTGTTACACATTTCAGGGAAGGGAACTGTAGATGCAGGACTGTCTGTAGGTTCACTTACAATGTCCTGAGTGGTTAAAGGCCGAATCCTTCTCAATGGCTGAGTCCTTTTCCATAGCTGAATGTGTAGGATACTTTACTCAGCACTAAGAGCAGGTGTTTGTTTTTGAGATTGACATTTAATTACTATGTTTGCCCTTCCCTTTCCTCCATCCAAACCCTCCTATATACCCATCCCTGATCTCCTTCAAATCCATAGCCTATTTTTCATCAGTTATTATTGCATACATATATGTATTTGTATATACATATTTTGATATGATAAGACTGTCTTGTGATCAAAAATACCTAAGATAAAGATTAAAATGTTTTGTTATTAAAGCGCATATACCTGTTACTCTCAGAACTTTGAGTCACGTTGTGATTGTTGTTTTTGTCAACTTGGTGGGCTCTTGAATCAACTAAAAGACACACCTCTGGGTGAGGTTGTAACGGAATCCCCAGGAAAGACTAACTGCAGGAAGAAGTCCATCCCTGAGAGTGGGCAGCACCTTCTGAGAGCTGCCCAGATGTAAAGAGGGGACAGGACAGTGCTACTGCTTGCCTGCATTTCCTTCTTGCTGACGAGTCATCTGGGTGCTGGAGCAACTGGCATCTTCTGATATCATCAGGACAGTTTCTTCTGTCTTCCAGCGTGGAGTAAGACAAGTGGCTGGCTCTCCAAGAACCATCTAGGCCTTCCACATAGGCTTTCAGTGGCTAAGGCATCCAGCTTCATGGACTGAGCATCTGTGGGGCTCTCAGCATCTCCTGCGTGCCAATGGCCACAGTTCCCATCATGTAAGCTAATCCAATGCAACTCTGTTGTAGTATATATATTTGTTCAGTCCATTCTATGTCTCAAGAGAACCCTGACTGGCACACCCTGATTCTTGACATTCACACTATCCAAACTGACCCTGAAGCCCACTACAAAGACAATGCCAGTTTTGCCCATTAATGGACCCTTTACAAAAGCAAATTTTGTGGTTTGTATTCTAGAACACAGTCAAAGATGTCATAATAAAATGATCCACTTAAAACCACTACAGCAACACATGAAATAAGTGCAAACCTCACTGCAGTCCATCAGCAATTCTTATCCTACCTCCCACTAGACAAGGCTTAATCTACAACAACACACCTAGTCCTTTCAGAAAACCCCCTCTAGAACCTAGAATTCTTTCAACCTTCCTCTCTCCAAACACACCCATCATCAGTCACTTCACCACAGGGCCCAAGTGCTGTAGAGTCCAACTGCTGATAAGAACTTAACCAAGCCGGGCGGTGGTGGCGCACGTCTTTAATCCCAGCACTTGGGAGGCAGAGCCAGGCGGATCTCTGTGAGTTTTAGGCCAGCTTGGGCTACCAAGTGAGTTCCAGGAAAGGCGCAAAGCTACACAGAGAAACCTTGTCTCAAAAAACAAAAAAACAAAAAAAAAAAAGAACGTAACCAAAGCTAATATGTGCACGATCAGTGAGGAAAGCAAGAGAAAGGATTGTTTTTAGTCATTAGATTTGGCATTTAAAAGCATCAGACAGTTTAATGCACATACACAAACATGTAAGGATTTGTTATAACATTGACAGGTGGGAAAACAGGCCAGGATCACCTGGGTTTTTTGTTTGTTTGTTTGTTTGTTTGTTTGTTTGCTCATGTAATGAGCAGCAGAGCTAGGATATGCTTCTAATTCTAAGATGTGAGTTTTTGTACTATGTAGTGCTAGCTCAACTGTTAACATTCCTGGAGAGCATTTGTTGTCTTTAAGGCTTTGCCTGGAAGACTATGAATGGGACACATAAGAAACACAGGCACAGGAGGAATCAGTTGTGGGGAGGATGGAGGGAAAGAGTATTGGGAGAGACTACTGGAATTGGGGGCAATTTCGGTTTAAGGTACAAATTTAGTGCAGTGGAAACTCCTAGGTATCTATTAGGATGACCTTAGCTAAGACTCCTAGTTATGGGGGATATGGAACCTGAACTGGCCATCTCCTGTAACCAGGCAAGACTTCCAAGGGAAGGACTGAGACATCAACTCAGCCGCAAATCCTTTAACCTACAATTTGTTCTATCTACAACATATGCTGGGGTAAAGGTGGCACTGAAATTGTGGGAGTGGCCAGCCAATGACTGGTCCAGCGTGAAACCCATGCCACAAGAGGGAGCTCACCCCTGACACCACCTGGAGGACCAGGAACCAGAGGTCCAGATGACCCAGAGACCTGGAATAGAACCAAACACTTCTTGGGGGGGGGGGAGTAAATAAAATGATTCCTAATGATATTCTGCTATACTCATAGACAAGAGCCTGGTGTAATCACCATCAGAAAGGACCCACCCAGCAACTGATGGAAAAAGATGTAGAGGTCCACAGCTAAACATTAAGCAGAACTCGGTGAATCCTGTAGAAGGGGATGAAGGATTTTAGCAGCCAGAAGGGTCAAGGGCACCACAAGAAAACCCACAGAATCAACAAACCTGGACTCACAGTGGTTCACTGAGACTGACCAACAATCAGGGAACCTGCATGTGTCTAACCTATGCCCTCTGTATATATGTTATGGTTGTATAGCTTGGTGCTTTTGTGCGACTCCTAACAGAGGGAGAGGGGGTTGTTTCTGATGATTTTTTTTGCCTGCTTTTGGGACCCTTTTCTTCCTACTAGGTTGTCTCATCCAGCCTTAGTATGAAGAGAGGTGCCTAGTCTTATTGCAACTTGATACGCCATGTCTGGTTGATATCCCTGAGAGGAGGCCTGCCCTTTTAAAAGGAAAACTTGGTTGATTTTTCCTTTGATGAGTATGAAGTGTCCTTCTTCATCTCTTTTGATTAACTTTGTTTGAAGTCTTTTTGTTAGATATTAGAATGGCTACACCAGTTTGTTTCTTAGATCCATTTGCTTGAAAAAAATCTCTTTCTAACCCTTTACTCTGAAGTAATGTCTATCTTTGATATTGAAGTGTGTTTTGTGCATGCGGCAGAAGGATGGATCCTGTTTTCATATCCATTCTGTTAGCTGTCTTTTTACTGGGAAATTGAGTACATTGATATTGAGAGATATTAATGACCAATAATTGTTAATTACTGTTATTATGTCGGTGGTGGTCGTGATAGTGATAGTGTGTGTGTGTGTGTGTGTGTGTGTGTGTGTGTGTTTCCCTTTTTAGGGTTTTGCTGGTATAATATTATTTATTGTCTGTGTTTTCATAGATGTAGTTAACCTCCTTAGGTTGGAGTTTTTCTTCCAGTACCTTCTGTAGGACTGGGTTTGTGGATAGATACTGTTTAAATTTGGCTTTGTCATGAAATATCTTATTTTCTCCATCTATGGTGATTGAAAATTTTCCTGGGTATAGTAGTCTCAACTGCCATCCATGGTCTCTTAGAATCTGTAAGACATCTGCCCAGGCCCTTTTTGCTTTTAGAGTCTCCATTAAGAAGTCAGATGTAATTTTAATAGATCTGCCTTTATATGTTACTTGGCCTTTTTCTCTTGCAGCTTTTACTATTCTTTCTTTGTTCTGTGTGTTTAGTGTTTTGATTATTATGCGGCCCAGGGAACTTTCTTTTCTGGTTCAGTATATTTGGTGTTCTGCAAGCCTCTTGTACCTTTATAGTATGCTGGAACTCTTAACTGACTTAATCTTGAGCAGGTCTCATGCAGATAGGTAGAACTTCTGTGAGTTCATGTGCAACAGTGTGACAGTCCTGTCAGGTTCAGGGCCAGTATTTCACCTCACTCCACCTCATCCTCCCCTCTTACATTCTTTCCACCCTCTCTTCCTTGATGGTTCCTGATTATTGGAGTGAGAGGTGTTGATGTTAATGCAGAGATAATCTATTTTCTTAGTTTTTTATTAACATGCAAATACACCAATCAAATTTCACTTTTTTTTTTGCCCTCTACAATTGTTCATAGATTAGTTGGTTCATTGGTTTGTTGGTTGGTTAGTTGGTTGGTTTACTTTCAGAGACCATGTTAAAAGTCAGCTGGCAACTGGGTATGGTAACACAGTCAATGGTTGAGGCATAGAAGCTGAGTGTAGTGGTTCATACATTTAATTCCAACATTTGAAAGGTAGAGGCAGGGGGATTATGATTTCAAGGCCAGAGTAATATGTGTTCTCTTATTTTTCTTGGTGATATATAATCAAATATATATTCACCCCAGATAGAGCATCAAAGACCAAAAAATTATTCCATCATATCTAGCTTCATGAGCCAGTAAGTTTACTTGGGTTACTTGAGTGAGGAGGTACTCACAAGAAAGGGGATGATACAAGAGCAAAAGCCCACCCAGGGTAGATGACGACTCTTAACTCTCGAAAGCTGCATCCCTGGAGCTCCCGGTGTGACTTGTAGGCAGCTCAGCTGATCAGTCTCTTCTCCACAGCCCTCTTTATCGATTGCATAGTCTTGGTGGAAGCCCTATTGATCCTGTAAGCTTTATTTTTTTTCCTGAGTCATTAGGAGCCCCTAGCCCAACTCCTTTCAGGAGAGAATGTTTCAATTCTGACAGAATTGCTACACAACACAGTGGGACCTTAGAGCAACACAAACAAAACAAAACAAGCAAGCCAACAAAACATAGTTGAAGTTTTCCTGTGCCCGCCCAGCTCCTGCGTCCTCATGGTCCCGCAGCTGCTCAGACCCAAATAAACACACAGAGGCTTATATTAATTACGATCTGTATGGCCTACTGCCTCAGACTTCTCGCTAGCTAGATCTTACATCTTAAATTAACCCATTTCTATAAATGTACACTTTGCCACGTGGGTCATGGCTTACCAGTATCTTTACATCTTGCTTCTCATGGTGGTGGCTGGGAGCGTCCCCTCTGTTCTGCCTTTCTCCTTCCTCCTCTCTAGTTAGAATGTCCTGCCTAACCCTATTCTGCCTCACCATTGGCCAAACAGCTTTATTTATCAACCAATCAGAGCAACATATTTTCACAGCATTCAAAAAGACATTTCCCCATCAACAAAACATTAGGATTAGAAGACATACAATCTGGATCAACCAGCAAGAACAGCCCTGTATTAACTATAATTCATAAAATAGAGGCATGTCCCCTACTTTGGACAGCAGCTCATCGCCACACCTAAAAGTCACAGAAAAATAAACTTCCAACTTAGTTTAGTTTAAATTATTTTTTACCAAGAGAAGAAACGTAGCCTCACTTACAAACACAGAAGAGTTGACACTAAATGTTTCTCGGCCTTGAGGGCTTTATGATGATGATCCAGCCCAAGAGAGAGCAATTTTGTTCAACAAACACCAGCTTTGAATATGACTTCTCAAGAAGCATTCACAAAAAGGAAATAATTACAAAAATAATGAGATGAAATTACTTCAACGCAGGTTCCTTTTTCCCAAGCTTAATGCAAGAGTATAATCTGCATGCTGCCGTATCATTCTCCATAGCCACTGCATTAGCATAAATAGAATATTCAAGTGTATATGGCAATTATTCTGTTATGATGATCAAAGAGAAGGGGCAGTTGAAAGCCCTCTCCAGTGCCAAGTTCCAGCCTAAGAAAAGATCATTACAGTTTGGGGGGGAAAAAAAGCCCAATCTTGGGGCCGATAACAAAAATGCACTACTTTCAGAAACAGCCATCTACCTTCTTCAGTAAGAGTAAAATGGCATTTTATGTCCTTAACAGTCCACTGTTCCTAAAAGTTTTAGCACTGTGACTTCATTAACTTTGGGTGGTTTTAGAGACGAATCAGGCAAGTGCTAGTCAAGCCAAAGGTACAGTGGCCCGCTGGCACCAGCTCAAGTTTCCGAAGGTTATAGAGCTCATCAGTCACAGCTCTCGGCAGTTATAGTTGAGACCAAACCATGGGCCTTGCTTTCAAATGCTCTGGAGTTGGCCCCTCATCTCTGATGACAAGAAATTAAGAACAATTGTGAAGCATCATGAAAGTCTGTCTCACTCATAGACAGCACAAAATCATTTAGGAAGCCACACTTGATCACTGTCCCAAACAATTCATATTGCAGGCATCGGAGGAGATGAAGCTGTGAGCTGCCCCAGGATTACCTTGAAGCTAAAAATCTGCCCAGTTCTTCTCTGGGCAGATTTTCCGCTGCTGAAGCCCAGTTTGGGGGAAGCAGCTGCCAGCCACATTTGGCCACAGAGCTAAAGAGAAGTCTCCAGCATTCAGAGCTCAAAAGAAAGAAAGAGTGGGGAAGAGAAGGAGAGAGGGAGGGAGGAAGGGAGGGAGGGAGGGAGGGAGGGAGGGAGGGAGGGAGGGACGGAGAAGAAAGGAAAAAAGAATCACTGAGTGAATGGGAAAGACTCTAACCAGTGGGGCTCTGGTCAGACCTTGGAAAAGCAAAACGGGTTTTCTAGAGTTTGAGGAGTTTTGTTTGTTTTATTTTGTTTTTGAAAACTCTCGGCTGAATCTAAAATCAAAGACACTCTAAGGATTAAAAATTGCATCCATGTTTGCATTCTGGAGAACCAAGCTTCAATAGCATGATAAGAAATAGGTTTTTTTAAATACATACATATATATATATATATATATATATATATATATATATATATATAAAACATTTCAAATCAAGATACCTAGAACAATTGCCACCACTAATGTAAAACCAGTGGTTTGCCAATGTTACCTGTACTCTTAATGCTTACATGTTAATAACAACAAGTGCCAAGAGAACTGAGTGCTCTCTTAGCTTACCTGTCACAAATCTTCTGTGTCACAATGCCTAGTGACCACTATTTTAGTCTGGGTGGGTCACTCTAAGCTTGGGTAACAAATAAATCCCAGTTCAGTGACTTAGCAGAACAGAGGTTCAGTTCTCACTCAACCCACACTCTGCCATAACTATGATGCAGAGACCAATGTAGCTTCTGTCTTGTGGTT
Source organism: Peromyscus eremicus (assembly GCF_949786415.1). NCBI lineage: Eukaryota > Metazoa > Chordata > Mammalia > Rodentia > Cricetidae > Peromyscus > Peromyscus eremicus. The sequence goes on along the minus strand of NC_081418.1, from coordinate 85,995,727 downwards.
CTAGCAACCTGTCTGTGGTTTGATCATGTGGAAGACCTGCCACCACAGATGGTCAAGAAGAAGGGATCAGGAAGACACAGTGAGTGCTGCGTCACCTGTGTGGCCAGAACTAACTACTCATATCGCTATCCTCCTAATTGCATAAGCATTCAGAAAATATGAAGAGACCACATCTGTATCAGCAAGCAGTAACTGGATCCAATAGAGCTGATAAGCAAGTTAAATGTGTAGGCTTAGCCATCAGTCACCTGAAAAGGGGTCTTATTTTAAAGGACTCTAAGCAAAAATTAAAAAAAAAAACAAGCATACAAACATCTTACAAAGAAAGGTAGAGGGGGAAAGAGAGAGAAGCAGGGAGGGAAGAAGAAGGGAAACACATGCACACACATCACACACACACACACACACACACACACACACACACACTGACTAGAGGTACAAAAGACAGAGAAAAGAGGTAATAACATCCTTTACTGAGTCAGTAGTAAGGGTTAGAAATCATTTATACAATCCCTAGAATTTATCAAGAAAAGACAAAAACTCACTCACAAACATTCTGGAAGAATTTGGAAGAGAGGACATGAAAGAAACAATTAAAAATGCCACCACAACTATCCTCTAAAATTAAATTAGAAGGAAGAAAAATCACGTTAAAAGACATATCATATATGAAATGTGGATGTTATCAAACAAAGAAGCATTTAAATTCTTGAATTAAAAGAATGGAAAAAATAAGAATGAATAGTATACACTTAAAATATAAAAATAAAGATGTACAGCATCATGAACAAATTTTTCTAAATATAAAAATTTATAAATCTGCCAAAGGTCTCTCTTGGGCAGGAGGTAAGAAGGCAGAAATATAATCTACTTTTCATACAGAAGAAAATTCTAGAAATGATTGTAAATCCATAGGAGAAATCAATACATAAAACCATGGTTTTAATTAAAGAAAATTAAAATACAAAGCTTAACAATTATATGTATGTGTTTGTGTGTGTGTGTGTGTGTGTGTGTGTGTGTGTGTGTGTGTATAATGGGCAGACTACGTAGTTTATGTTGTAAGAAAGGATTATAAAAAAATTAGAATCTGTAATTTAGTGTTTACCAAGGCAAAATTTTGTCCTGATATTCAAAATTTAAACGTGTAGGTAGAGAGAGAATATGACTTACTATCTGACAAAAAAAGTAAAGAAGAGATTAAATGAAAGCTTAGAAGTCTTAATTAACAAGAGATATGATCCTACTCTACTCAAGTTTGATTAGATCATATCTATGTAACCAGCCAACTGGTCTACCCAGATAGAAATCGTAGGTACACCAAGAAAAGTTCTTTAGGTGCTGGTTTTCAATATTTTTTATATCCCAAGGCACTGAACAGCAGCAAGCAAAGTGGGAATAGCAACAAGTGACACCCTCCAAAGGTTACAGCTCTTATGCAGGCCCTCTGCATCAGAACTCTTAACTCTACCAGTGTTACAGCTCTTGTAAAAGTCTAGAAACAGATTCCTTAGCTCTTAGCAGCAGCAGGCATTGCAATTTCCAAGCATGCCTAATTATTGGTGATAGGAGTAGGAAGTGCCTCCATGTAGAACACCCAACCTGATGTGAGGCTTTCTAACAGATTCAAGCTGCAAAGGCAAGAACACCATAGGGCAGACAAAATCCCCAACTTTATGAGGCCCCAGCTTTTGACAGCCTGAGTTCCACGAATGATCAGAATGGAAGAGCAGAAAGATATTGGAAGATACTTGCAGGATGCTGGGGGAAGCTCAAGCTAGGGCAGTTCACTAGTCTACAGAGTTTTTGAGGTTTCTTGCAACTGTAAGATTCTCTAATTTTCTAATTTGGATGAAAGTAGTTTACTGAGTGGGTGTCTTTGAAGAACGTTTCAAACAGAATTTTATTAACAGATGGGAAAGAAGTTGGATACACTTTAAAAAGAATTTTAAAGAGTAGTGACTCTAGGCCTTTTTCTAGAATTGGATGATATGCTACTACTACCTAAGATCCTGCATCCATAGACATTCCTCAGTGGCATTTGTTTAATTGCTTTGGGTCTAACCATCACAAAGCAATGAGTACAGGCCTAAGGAGACAGAGGAAAGGGATGGATAGATCTTTCCTAATATATTCAATGTTCTTCTCCCACTTGTGAAATAAGTTCTAAATGAGCTTGGCATTAAGTCCTGGCATAACACTAGCATTAAAGGAAAGGACAGTTCTAAGGTTACAAATCCAGAGATACACTCAAACAAACATTACATGTCAGCTTCCCATATCTTCACAGGGAACCTCAAAAGTATAATAATTTTGACTAAGGAGTTGCCTTTAATCACTTAACAAAAGCATCAACTGAAAGCTTCATTTCATCAAGGTTAAGGCCAAGCACAAGAAACCTCCAACTTCTAGGCCAGATTCTGTCTTATGTTTCATTTCATGATATCTCCTGTATTACCCATCATAGTCATCTTTGGGAAATATCAACATCACTTGGTAGTCACTTAAAATTTCCAAAAGTTTATAAAAAGACATAGAGCATCATGCACATTATATTCTTTAAAGTGACAGGAAACATTTCACAGAAAGAAAGTTCAAATTAATTGTGCTTAAAATGTTCAGACTTTCTGTAGCAAAAAATCATAAATACAATATATGGTTTATAGACAGATAAATGATAGATTATAGATAGATACTTGGTAGATAGATGATAAACACATAATAGGTAAATAGGTGATTGATGAGTAGAATGACAGACTAATAAATAGGTAGGTCAGATAGATATGTGAATATTATGTTATACATTTACTTGTTAATATCCATATTAAACTCCAGAGAAATACATTCCTTTCCTCATTTTGATAATTTAGGATACAGCTAAGAAAAAAAAAAGATAAAATTTCCCAATTTCAAGTATAAAATATATTCCTTATTGGGAGCAACAGTCCTCAAATGGTCTGGCTGCTTTCTTTTTTTATAGTATTTTTATTTTATAATTAACTTAATTTCACATGTCAGCCATGGATTCCCCCATCCTCCCTCCTCCCACCCCCACCCCCACCCCTCCCCCCAATCCACACCCCAATCCCACTGCCTCCAAGGCAAGGTCTCCTCTGAGGAGTCAGCCCAGCCTGGCAGATTCAGCCAAGTCAGGTCCAGTCCCCTCCTCCCTACACCAAGGCTGAGCAAAGTGTCTCAGCATAGGCCCTAGGCTCCAAAAAGTCAACCCATGTACCAAGGACAGGTCCTGGCTCCACTGCCTGGGGGCCTCCCAAACAGTTCAAGCTAATCAACTGTCTCATTTATCCAGAGGGCCCAGTCCAATTCCATGGGGGTTCCTCCGCCATTGGTTCACAGTTCATGCTCTTCCACTAGTTTGGCTACTTGTCCCTGTGCTTCCTCCAACCATGGTCTCAACATCTCTCGCTCATACAATCCCTCCTCTCTCTTGCCGATTGGACTCCCAGAGCTCCACCTGGGGCTTGGCCATGGATCTCTGCATCTGCTTCCATCAGACACTGGATGAGAGTTCTATCATGACAGTTAGAGTGTTCGGCTATACGATCACCAGAGCAGGTCAGCTCAGGCACTCTCGCGACCATTGCCTGTAGTCTACAGTGGAGGTATCTTTATGGGATTTCTGGGGACCTCTCTAGCACTCTGCTTCTTCCTATTCCAGTGGGGTCTTCATTCATCATGGTATCTCCCTCTCCATTCTCCCACACTGCTCCTGATCGAGCTGGGACCTCCCTCTCCCCTAGGCTCTCTTTCCCCTGACCCTTGCCCTCCATTAACCTCCCCACCCCCAGTTTGCTCTTGTAGTTCTCATCATCTATTTCTCTGTCTTTAGGTGATCCCTGTGTCTTTCTTAGGATCCTCTTTACTAGCTAGCCTCCCTGGGGTTGTGAATTGCAGTCTGGTTATCCTTTGCTTTACATCTAGCATCCACTTATGAGTGAGTACATACCATGTTTGTCTTTCTGAGTCTGGGTTACCTCACTTAGGATGATTTTTTCTAGTTCCATCCATTTTCCTGCAAAACTCATGATGTCATTGTTTTTCTCTGCTGAGTAGTACTCCATTGTATAAATGTACCACATTTTCTTTATCCATTCTTCAGTTGAAAGGCATCTAGGTTGTTTCCAGGTTCTGGCTATTACAAATAAAGCTACTATGAACATAGTTGAGCATGTGCCCTTGATTGAGCATTCCTTGGGTATATGCCCAAGAGTAGAATAGCTGGGTCTTGAGGGAGGTTGATTCCCAATTTTCTAAGAAAGCACCATATTGATTTCCAAAGTGGCTGTACAAGCTTGCATTCCCACCAACAGTGGAGGAGATTTCCCCTTGCTTGGTCTGGCTGCTTTCTGCCATGATATTTAAGGAGCTGTGAGTTAAAGGCCCTACTGGGAAGCCTCCAGCTGAAGGTCAGATAAAATGTCCCCAAAAGGACACACTGAGTGCCCATCATCAACTGATCACAGTGCTCCACAGGAAATCAGTAGTTCAGGGGTACAGAGTAGCCCAGAAGAGAGAGATAGCATCCCTGTGTAAAAGGGAACCATTACATTGTGTCTCCTCGTACTCCTGCCCCAACTATAGACACAAGGACCACAAGAGATGGGGGAGTGGTAGGAAAGGCAAGTGCTCTGACTGATGCAAGAGAACGACATTCCAAGTAATTAAGCCTGGACCCCACTGAACAGAGACAGGCTCGCTAATTAACAAAGTGTGCCTGAGAGATCAGAAACTGAAACCCAGACGGCAGGGAATTCTTCTGCAAGACAGAAAAATGGAGTGATGTAAAGCTGAAGGGCAGACCTGCTTTCTGTTTATACACCCAATGACTCAGATCCTTCACTAAACTTGTCCCATATAAAGTATGTATTCAGAAAGTGTCCTAAATGAATACAAGCTTTGTTTCTCCTGCTGTTTCTCAAGCTGACTCTATGTGTATCTGACTTCATTTTTATAAAATGGCTAAAAATAACTGATATTTATGTGACGCTTCTGATTCCACCTGGTTCTTTCATTTATTTCTTAATCTCAGAACAGTTATTTTGGCAACTAAAAGCACATAACTACATATGGTAACCATAAGACTTAAAAAATCAACTCCTAAAGTCCACAAAGCTAAGCCAGGCTTTTTTCCTCCACCCCAGCTGCTCAAGATGCATGGGGGAGGGGTGGGGTGTGTGCCTGTGCAGAGACAAGAAGGTGCTGGTTTCCTTGGAGCTGGAGTTACAGGCTGTTGTAAGTTACAGTGTGGGTGCTGGGAACCAAACTCTGCTCCTCCACCAGAGCAGCAAAGGCTCTGAAGTGCTGAGCCATCTCTCCAGGTCTGTTTTATCTTTTTGTGAGCTGAAGCACTGGGGCTCGCCAAGCGTCTGCCAGGGCTCCGCGCCCTGTTTCCTTTCGCTGCATCTGTGTTCCCCACCTCACCTGTTTTCTTCCTTTGCCCCTTAGCTTTCCCCTCCCACGTCCATCCTCTCCCATTTTGCAATGTGTCAAGTTCATCAGAAGGGAAACAGTCACTGATTCTAAATGCCATGGCCAGGAATGGCCCCACAGGAAACAGATCAATTGCAGGAGGCCTCAGAACTCAACAGCAAAAGCGTCCTTCTGAAGTCACAGCTGCTAGAGAATCAAGTCTCAGACTGGCTTGCTTCTCCCCACCTCTTGAGCAAAAAGGAGAAGCCTGTTGAGTCAAAACTGGTATTTTTTTTTCTTCAGTATCTGATTAGGAGAGCAGACATCACAGGAACACTCCTATAAAAGGATTACAGTGCTATAGAAAAATAATTGGAATGTTTCATCTCTCTGCTTGTTAAAGTGGCTCTAAGGAATAGCCAGTTAATTAGAAAGAGGAGCATGATTACCTCTCCAGTTCAGAGTTCTGATGGTCAGAGATGTTTCTGTGTACATTAATCAATGTGAAATCTACAGATGAGCCGAAGGACAGACAGAAGGAATGAATCTGAAAGTTTGGCAGTTTACATCTCTTACTCTCCTATGTGTGTCTGTGTACATGTATATACATAGATACACACACACACACACACACACACACACACACACACACACACACACACAGATATCCAGGAGAGACATGTAAGGTATATAAAGGACACACTGAATTGTGATGTTGTTCTCATTATCCACTACATGTTTATCTAACAGTCAGATGGGGAAGTGAATAGAAGTAACATTGAGTCTTTTCTGTATCTCAGGCACTGAAATAGAAGCTTTTATGGGTGGTGCATCATTTAATTCCCCTCAAATTTTACATTTTCAGGGAATGAGTTTATGTGGAGAATTCAAACCCACAACAGTCTGATCTCATAGACTCATGGTGTTTTTTAATTCCACTTGTGTTTATCAGTGATAATGGCAGAGATTATACCACTTATTAAACAAACCATTTTTTGGAAGAGAACACCAGCTGACCCACATCAGATGTACATGGATAAGAAATAGACTTCTTCCTAGCCATGAGCATTTTAGGGTATGTTTGTTATTGCAGTATACCTTAGCCTGTTGCAGCTAATACACTGAGAGACATGAGGAGGAGGAAGAAACCTCCCAACAAACTTAAAAAGAAGTTCATACTTTCTGACTAGGAATGAGGCAGCAGAGTAATTTTGAACAATAATGGGACTTTTAACTCAAACTGTTAAAAAGCAATGGGTGTTGAATCGCTTCTTCTAAACACAATCTGAACCTTCACCATCTTGATGTGGTGGCAGAAAGATCAGTATGTCTTCTCCCACATCCAACTGACAAGTGTATTGTCAGAATTGCCCAGAAAATAGAAACAATGGGAGAGATAGGTATAGATGTGAGAGAAGAGAGAGAGAGAGAGAGAGAGAGAGAGAGAGAGAGAGAGAGAGAGAGTAGATGTTAGATAGATGGATGGATGGATAGATAGACAGACAGATAGAGAGTTAAGTAGGTACATACATACATATGTAGATCCTGTCTACAAGGTTGCAGAAAGAGAGAGTAAAAAGCTTCGCTTAAAGTCTTCATCATTTGGCCTCTCAAGGCAGCAGCATATTTTTTTGCTTGTTTATTTTGTTTGTTTGTTTTTTTTGAGACAGGGTTTCTCTGTGTAGTTTTGGTGCCTGTCCTGGATCTCGCTCTGTAGACCAGGCTGGCCTCCAACTCACAGAGATCCACCTGTCTCTGCCTCCCAAGTGCTAGGATTAAAGGCATGTGCTGCCACTGCCCAGCAGCAGCAGCATTTTTAAGGCCTATGATCTAGCATATATTCCAATCCCTAGTCAGGGTTTTTATTAATGTGTTCCTCTCAGTTAACATGATTTCTTTTGACAAGGGTTGTGCAGAAATATACTTAAATCCATAGAGAAAGGAAATATGGGCCTTCCCAGCAGGATGGGAGATCAACAGAGAAAAAACGCTTCAACAAGACTTTTGCAAGACACTAAATTATTCCACATGAGCACATACTCATGGCACACCTGTGACCTCACTACTTTCCTTCACAGAAAGACAATAACCTTGTGTGCATGAGCCATCCTCCATGTTAGGTACACAGCCACTTAGTGGCCCTCCATTAGACTCTGGAATCCTTACCTCTATAATAAACACAGAGAAAATATATTTAAAACTCTAACAGGATTCTCCTCCTCTTCCTCATAGACTCACAATCCCAAAGGACCCTCCACTCCAGCTCCCCAAGTTCACAGTACTCTGAAATGCATTTCTCTTGGGTGTTAAACACATGCCTGAAAATAGCCTAGTTGTTTGAACCTTGAACTTATTTAACTCAGTGGTGGACAACAAATGTGTCTAGAGGAGAGGATCAATTGTGACCTAAGAATTAATAGAACATGAAGAACCTGGACAGCCTCGAGGCAGGAGCAGGAAAGTCGATGAGTATGCAGGAAATAAGGGCCCTGACAAGCTGGCTAACTGCTTGACAAATGTGCCTCAGGCCAGTTCTCGCACACACAGGGAATATGTCTTCTTCCATCATTGTCAAGCATTCAAATCACTTTGTAAGATGCAAGTCTGAAGATCACCTTGTGTTGTTACTTCAGTGGCTCATTATTTTGCTCACTCACTCAGTTCTCAAGATGGGAAAGAGCTGTGAGAAATGCTTCATGTTAAGATTTGTTTGGTAGGGTCTGGACTGCATAATACAAAGGTATAAAGCTGAAGACCCATGAGGAGCTTTTTTATACATGTTTACTCAGAAGACATGGCTTGGGATTCCATATTAACTCTCTCTCTCTCTCTCTCTCTCTCTCTCTCTCTCTCTCTCTCTCTCTCTCTCTCTCACACACACACACACACACACACACACACACACACACACACACACACACACTTACAATGCCAACCACCAATCTCCCAACACCAAATGGAGATGCTCAAGATTCCATTGAGAATGGCCCAGAAAACATTAACTTAGGAAGAAAAGGAAGGGGAGGAATAGAAGAGGAAGGAGGAAGTGGAGGAAAGGAGGAAGAAGATAAGAAGAAAGAAGAGGAAAAGGAAGAAGGGGAAGAGGGTACACACACAGAAGCAATAAGTTGCACCAGATATCTCACACGTAGCCTAGACTTCAGAGCACAGTGACTATACTGGCTATTAATAGAAATCTGCCTTGTAAACACTCAGGGTAGCAGCTGCTCCACTTGTGATAACAAGTATGATAAAGGAGATTAAAATGCAGCCCTCCAGGAAACAGAAGAAAAATGTCATCTCTACAATAGACATAGTCAGAGATCAGAAGTAGAACCAAGTTGCAGAGCTCAGAAATAGGAAAACATGATAAATATCTGGTGAGAAATAAAAAACATAGGCAATAAACTCTAAAAGTCTAGAGCAAGTAGAAATGCAAAACTTCAGGTGAAATAGTGTGGGACGTTGCTGAAAGGAATGAGTTTTGCCCAAGTGACTCGGATGTGACACTCGGAACTGTAGGCCAGATCAGGAAGAGCCGTCTTTCTGCCTGGGCAAGTACAGCCTTTCATTATTCCCTCCACAGAGTCTGTCTTCTCATGCCAGGAGCAGAAGCAGCATGGGTTTGCTTGCGCACCTCACAGATCAGCTGCCCTTCCAGTCTCTCTGTGTGTGAGCCTCACCATGAGTTCAAAATGGAAGCCTTTCATCGCTGTTTCTCTGACCTTGATTTTCAACTCTCAGACGCAGGGAGTAAAATCTTCCACTTTTCTCCAATCCAGAGAAATGTAAGCCCTTTATCATTTCCTTCAATAAAACCCAAAAGTCAGGAAGTTAGAGAAAGGTTGCATTTTGTGATGAAAGATCCAGAGGTGGGCCCTCCAACAGTCTATCACGGCAAAGCCTTGACTGGGTCTGTAGAGCTACCAAGGCTCCTTCACCAATGCTCACTGCATGTCCTAACATTCGCGCTTTAGGCTAGATCTGAAATGAAATCTCTTCTCTTGGTAAGCCAAAACTGAAGGTCACATTTTATCATCCTTTCCGGCTTTCAGACTGAACACCAGCACCAGGAGATGATACACGGATCAGAAACTCTCTGGGGTCAAGGTCAGGCTTGAAGATGTAACAAAGCGAGTCCCTAAACCAACCCAGCCGACACTGAGATTTCAGCAGCAGCTGAACCGACTAGAATGGGCACAGGGAATGTCTAGGCTAGCTAGTTTCCTCTTTTCCCCCACAGTTTTTATCCATTCAGGCTCTAAGCTATAGGGTGGTACCACCTGTATTTGAGAGGAATCTTCTCCCTTTAATTAGTACTCTTTGGAAATTCCCTCCTAGGTACACCCAGAGGTGTGATTCCTAATCTTCTAAACACTTCTCAAGTTGACAGAATAAACCATCCCAGTTAGCTCTGTTAGGATCTAAACTGTTTGAAACCTTGATGCCATGCTCCTGGGGTATGGCAGTACACCGTGGGTGCTTAATTAATGTGGTACAGGAGGGTAGGAGGGAAAGATGACAGAGGGAGAGAAAAAACATTAGTAACATGATCCACTAAGTCGGTTTACACCCTCTGTGCAGGTGCTACCCTCAGCTCAGTTCATGTGTAGTCAAAGCCTGTTGTTTTCTCCGGGGGTATAGGAAATTCTCATTCATCCCCTGACCCCTTTAAAGAGAGTCTCCTGACATCCAGAGATAAGAGGTCTTGGCCCATGTTAACTGCCATTCCCTCTGATTCTCCAGTCTGTCAGGCTCTCAAAGAATAAAGCCCTTCTCTCCTGTTTTACATAATGCTGTACCCCAAAGCCAGGGCAGTTAAGGACCATGGACAGAGTGCGAGTGTGGATCCTCATGCAGCACTGGAGTTCAGCCCCACCATGTCAGCAGCCTTTTAATTTTAGTGCAGACAAAACTACTTCCTCTGGCTCTGGACAGGAAGCCGTGGGGAGAGTTAAGCACAGGGAGGGGAGGCCTCCGAGATGTTCCACAGCTGTCCGTTCTCTCAGTGGGGTAAGGCCTCCGGCCCTTCCAGTCTGCCAAGACACTGGAGTGAGGCCTTAACGCCAAGCTCGCTGCCACTGCTTCTACAATTTCTACTCTGAGGATTAGATGATGCCATGATTTATGAAAGACTGCTCTGTGCCAGTCACTGAAATTGGGCTGTTAAAAATGAGAGAGACAGAGATAGAGACAGAGACACATTGTTTTTCAATTTCAACTTCCCTTAGTGGATTTTAAAACCAAAAAGAACAAAATTAAAATAGGTTTTAATACTATTGCTTCTTAAGAGTCATGCTTGATAATGAGATCTACATGTCCTGTGATTCCATCACTAAATTTGTCAATTGTGTTGGTTAATACCGCCAACTTGACAGGATGGATAATAGCCTAAGGAGACAAATCTCCAGACATGTCTGTGAGTTTTTTTAACTTCTAAATTTGATTAATTGAGGTGGAAAAGCCACCCTAAATGTGAACGGTGCCATCTATGAGCTGGAGTCCCAAAATAAATAAAAATGGGTTGATCATGAGCCTGGCCCCCACTTCTGCTTTCCAAAAGTAAGGACAAGGTCAGGGGTTGCTTCCTGCCCCTGTTGCCATGGTTTCTTCACTATGATGGACTGCATCGTAAGCCATGGGCTGGGATAGACACTTCCACCTCTGTGTTGCATTTGTTGGGTATTTTGCTGCAACAATGAGAAAAGTAGCTAATACTCGACTGTTTACACCATTGATTCCATCTTTCAGTATCATCCTCTTCTTCTTCCTCCTCCTCTAGCTTTCCAGCCTCCTCCTCCTCTTTTTCCTCCTTTTTGTCCTCCTCATCCTCCTCTTTCTTCTTCCTCCTTTTCAACATAGAGTAAATAGGGACTATTTTCTCACGTTATTAAGTCCTATACAACATTATTTTATAAGGTACATACTATTCTGTTGTAGATATGTATCTAGTCTCTCTCCTTTTTGGAGATCCCAATGAGTTCTGATTGTTCACTATGCTTCTAAAATCACCTGGGATAAACTCCTTAATTCATAAGTGTTAATACACAGCTTTTATTTTTCCCCTTTATTTTTATTTTACATGTATGAATATTTTGCCTGTAAGTGTGCCTGTGCACTGTGTGTGTGCAAGGCCCACAGAGGCCAGGAAAGCACATCAGGTCCACTAGGACTGCAGTCACAGATGAATATGAGCTTCCATGTGGGTGCTGGGAATTGAACCCTGGTCCTGTGGAAGAGTAATGTTCTTTACTACTGAGACATCTTTCTTGCCCCTTAATACACTATTTTGATTGTCTATCTAAGATTAAAGTCCTGTAAGAGGACTTTCTCAGTGAGATAGGCCAGTTTTATGTTTCATAATCAGTGACATTAAGTTATTCTCCAACACTCATCATCACTAAATTACCCCTAACATGAAACAGGGAGTATTTCCTTCTCCTCATCTCGTGAACACTAAACATTATATTAGCAAACTATCCAAATCTGACAAACAACAGAACATACCTCTTTTTAATGCTGGATTTTTCTTTTTTTATCTTTTACAACTTTCTGGCAGTGTCCTTTTGTTAATTTTCTTGCTATTTTTTATTATCTTTTCACTGGTCCGTGATGCTGTTTTTAGGACCAAGGATCTAACCCACTGAACAGAATATGGCAAATAAATTTTCCACTTCTATTTATTTTACTAACCAACCTATCAATCTTTATTTTTAATGTTAAAAATGGGGCATTTTCTTCACACGGGGTCTTTTTTACATGTAATTCTTTAACCTGGTGTATATTTCACTATGTGCTGCAAAGGGAGACAATTTTTCCACATACTTAATTTACTGTTCCAACATACCACAAACCAACTAACTTTTGATCACTAATTAGAAAGCACTTGATCACATTTTAAATTTTGAAATGCAAATATCTGTTTCAGGATTGTTTATGTGTTATGTATTAAATTGTGTGCATTTTTTACTTGAATAGCACAAAATTTGAGTTCAGCTTTAAAATGCACTTTGCTGCCTAGTAAAGGTAGCACACACTACCAATTTTGAAAAGAATCCTTGGAATTTAGTTGGAGTTCCATTAAAGCTTTGAAACTGTAGGAACCTGTAATATTTTCACAAACTGAGGGTTCCCATTTAAGCATATTGCATTTTTATTCATTTACGGAAATGGTCTTAACCTTTTTAAAATAGCTCCCTGCAGCATTTTATGGCATTCTTTACCGAGGCTTTGTATCAAATTTCTCATTAGGGTGAATTACAGCAATTTTCCATTTGTACGACTCATCTTCCCTTATATCTCCAAACAATAATGGGTATATACACAAAAATTACTGAATCCCCTGTATTTATTTTAGACCTATTTTACACTCTGATTTCTCCAGTTTTTTTTTTCCATAGCTTCTCTTATTCTCCATGCCCTGTTAATGATTGTTTCTTTCTCCGCTCCCATACTCCACGGCCTAAGACATTGTTGCCATCTACCTTTGAGGGTTGAAGTTTGTAATCTGTCCTGTTCAGGAAAGATGGGTTGATAGAGGGCCCTTTTCAAATATGAGCACCTCTTAGAGATGTAGAGTGAGCAACCACATGCTCCCTTCCACGTGAACGCAAAGCTCTCAGAAAATTTCAGATGTTTCTCTGAAAACTTCTGCCAGTGACCTTTGTCTTCAGATACACTTCTGTTTCACATATCCCTCTAGCTCCTATTTATTCTTTTCCCGCAGATTCCTTCATTCCATGATAAGAGTCCTTCTTGTCAAGTGCCCTGGAAGAGAGTTTCTGTTCCTTTGTTAGGAAGCTGTATGTACAGCTGGCTCCACACCAAAATCTAAAACAGGAAATGTGTTTCCCCAACACCTAGCTTGTGTCACAGAGTAGACGTTCAATGTCAAGTGCACTGTACTGGGAGGAGGCACTTTCTTACATACATTGATGCATATTAATAAGAAAATCTATATGAACAGGAATAAAATTCTCACATCCTCAGCCACAGTGACAAGCACAACACTGATAGTAAAAAGCTCTTCCATTTCCTTATCCCATTTTTTTATCTACTGTTTGCTTCAGTTACAACCACCTGCTGCTCTGCAGCTGTATCAGGGAATAAGTTTGTGCACTAAATTACCAACTCGCAGTTTCCTGGTGGCTTTTCTACTAATGAGCTGCCAAGTCCAGAATGATGGGGCTTCTGTTTCAGCTGACAACCAAAACAAAACCTGGCCCCTCTAAACAGCCTCCTCTCCACCTGCTGCTTCTACAGCTAAGAGGAGAATGGCATATAAATCACCAAAGACTGGGTCTGGGATCTTGATGTCAGTCCAAGCATGGCTTCAGACACCTTGAGAAACTCTCTGTGTGTGTGTGTGTGTGTGTGTGTGTGTGTGTGTGTGTGTGTCTATGTTATGTTTATTCCTGTAACAACTATCCATGTAAAATATGAGGAAACTTTAAACCCTCACAATCCATCCATTGACCATCCTATTCAAGAATTGACCTGGGAGAGAGGCAACAAGCTGAGAGTGGCTGGGTTCAGTAATGCCTTCGTCTTTTCACTTCTAAAATAAAAATATGAAGGCTGGGGAGGTAGTCCAGTGGCTAGAGTGCTTAATACACAGGCCAGGGGGCCTAACTTCAGTGCCCAGAGCTCGCACGAAAGCCAACTAAGGCAGCACACCCCTATAACAGCAGCACTGAGGGAACAGAGACAGGCAGATCTTTCTTGCAGTCTTGCTGGCCAACCAGTCTGGCCAAAACGGCAAGTTCCAGGTTCCCTGAGAGACCCTGTCTCAGAAGATAATGTGGAAGGGTCGTGAGATGGATCAGTAGATAAAATCAACTGCTACCAAGACTGACAACCCAAGCTTGTCAGGACCCAAATGGTGGAAGGAGAACACACACACAGATATATACACACACACACACACACACACACACACACACACACACACACAAAGTGACCTTGAAAATGCTCATTTTAACCTTTAACCCTCCGTTGGGGGCTATCTTGGGAACATGATTTTCCAGTGAGTTGTTCAGCCAATTTAATGACTAAGACATATGCACATATTTTGAACAACTGTTTTTCCAGAATATAGTGTTTAATGTGTTCTCTCTCGAGTCTTCTTTTTACTGCTGAGTTGTTCTTTAGTTGCTAACTAATCTAATGGTAGAATCGATTCCCTTCCTACAAATATTCATTTTCAGCTAATATTGTTTGGAAGCAGGTTTACAACTTCACGTATTCTGTGATATAAGCTTAATAAAGGTCAGCTCTTAAAAACCTCAGCTACTAGAACAAAGTAGTGCTTGTTTGTTTGAAATGAAATATAAAGAGTGGATGTTACAAATTCTCAAAATGGATATTATAAAGTACATGAACTAAGATGACTGATGACTTCTCAGAGAAATGTGCCTGAGGCCCTCAATCTGATTCTATTCGTTCCATTTTAGAGTTCCCTGCATTAAGTTTAATCACCGATGTTTCCGTTTTATTTGATTTTCAGCAGGAAACATAGAGGGTTTGCTAAGCAAATCCTGACAGCAGTGAGTGAGTGGCTGTCCTTAATGATTAACAAAGGCAAGGGGGGAAAGCAGACTGGGAACCGCAGAAGAGAGCAGCCTGCACGGGCGTGGGAGCCACACTGCGCCTCCATCAAGGGTCAGCAGGAATTCTCCTACATCTCTCCAGAAGCAAAGCAGACTGGAACAGATGGCACTTGCTGCCCTACTCAGGATCACATAGAGAATTACACAGAGTTTGGGTTAAATACTGCTTAAAGGAGTAGGTTTAATGAATCATCTCCTGCTCTTCAGAAGCCACCCGTAGGGCTCACTCTGGGCCTTGAACTTGTAGCTTCCAAAGCTCGTTTGTTCCACTCTATTGATGCCAAATCACGACAGCATGCGAAGGGGGGAATAGCAAATGAAAGGAGGAACCTTCCTGACCTCTCGACTGTTTACAGAACAAAGTTCCAAGCCTCCCTTTAAAACAATAGTGTGCACTAATAATGACTCCTCCCTCTTGCCTCTCCCTCCCTTCCTCCTCCCCCTCCTCATCTCCTTCCTCCTCTCCCTCCTGTCCTTACTTCACCTCTCCTACCTCCTCCTCTCTCTCCTCCTCTCCTCCTCCCCTTCCTCACCTGTATTATAAAGAGGGAGAACAGAACATCTCTTGCAATAGACATTTCCTCTTTCCTTGCCCGGGCTTTTTTATTTCTATGGGCAAAGTAACCAGCCCCTCCCTCAAACTACAAAGTTACCAGGAAATGAAAATCCTCTTCCTTGTTAGTCCTGCCTCCCAGGGGAGAGATCCCTCAATTAAAGAGAGATGTCATTAACTGATCTGAAGATCCATGCAGTGTGACCAGGCCACTGCTCCTGCGTCTTGTGGCTCCTCTAGTTCTTTCGAGCTGTGGACACATAACTCCCATGGGATTTCTTGGACTGAGCAGCAGCACAAGTAAGTGGAAACTGCACCTGGCTATGGATGCCTGCTGCTTTCTGTGGGTCTTAGAGAGGTTTAAGAGTATGAAATGTACTTACACATCTGGCTTCAGGATACTAGCAATTTTACGATTGCTCTGATATTAGTCCAAGAATGTACTCAATACACAGTCGGTGATCTCTGAACCTGTATTAACAGTTAGAATCTAGATGGGTGATGATCACCTCCCAGAAAGTCTCAGTCATGCCTGGGAAGGAGGCAGTTGAGGTACCTTCTCAAGTTCCTAAGAAGAAGAGGTAGGAGGTGGGGGCAGGGAATAAAGAAGTGCGATGTCCCCTTTCTTCTGACTGGCTTTTTCTGAGATTCAAGTCCCTGATTAAAACCAAGTTGCCAATCTTCTGTAAAGTGACTGTCTTAGAACAATGATTCTCACTAGGGGTGAGTGGTTCCGTATGCCACCACTCCAATCACGGGTCACTTGGCTGTGTTCTGAGCCATTTCCACTTGTCATCCCTGGTGGATGAAGGACAGAAATGCTGCCAAACCTCCTCCAGGGCTTCAAAACAAAGCACCGTGGGCTCAAATGTCAGTAGAGATAGAGTTGAGAGCCTCTGCTTAAGAGGCTTAATGGAACAAGCAGGCAGGGTACAGATGAGACACAGCCTGTAAGAGATTAGAGCCTCAGACAGGTCAAGGAGGAAACCATCCCAGCAGCTGGGGTTGTTCTAGCTTGCCAACCAGTTTCTTGGGCATTGGGAAGGTCAACACCAAAATCCTCAGGTAAGCTGACTCTGTATTTAGCTGGCTCTATTTTCTCTCTCTTTTCTTCTTCAAGGTCCTCAGGCCATCCACACCTCTAACACCTAGAGTCCGTCCAAGTTCTTCAGGAAACTCAGTCTCATCCATATCTGGACTCAGTCCTATCCCACTCCTGAAGCAATCTTGAGCAGAATCAGAAAAATTAAAAGCAGAATTATAGCTTCTGCCTTAACAGAACTTTCCCTTGACAACTAAGGAGTGCCTAGCTGCTTTCTCTAATGGGAGGTTAGCAACAAGCTGAGAGTATGTATGATTTCCATTTTGCAGTTAAAGAAACAAATCCTCATGGAGGTTAAATAACAGTCCCGCTCTCTGGGAGCTAGCAACAGCTATCAAAAGGCTAGTGTTCCTATGTGTTCTGGAATTACACTAGCAACAGATATCAAAGGCTAGCATTCATGTGTGTTCTGGATTTACACTAGCAACAGATATAAAAAGGCTAGCGTTCCTATGTGTTCTGGATTTACACTAGCAACAGATATCAAAGGCTAGCATTTGTGTGTGTTCTGGATTTACACTAGCAACAGATATCAAAAGGCTAGCATTCCTGTGTGTTCTGGATTTACACTAGCAACAGATATCAAAGGCTAGTGTTCCTATGTGTTCTGGATTTACACTAACAACAGATATCAAAGGCTAGCGTTCATGTGTGTTCTGGATTTACACTAGCAACAGATATCAAAAGGCTAGCGTTCATGTGTGTTCTGGATTTATACCAAAGCACACCCTCGCGCCACATCTTGTATCCCTGAATTTCCCATTCTAAATTAATGCCAAGCTGGATACAAGAGATTTTTTAGATTTATGTCTTGAATGATTGGAAGTCAATCCACAAGCCATTAAATTATCAGCATCTTCTTTAGTCCATGTATCAGTTGGGCTCCTTTGACTGTAAGTTATAGGAACCAATCTGATGATATAATAAATCGGGGCAGCTTGTTACAGGGACTGTAAGGATTCTCACAAAAAGAGAACACATTTGCTGAAAAGCTGTGTTTGCTTGTTTCTCTTTCCTTACTTTCAGTCCAGATCAACTCTCTCAGCTTCCTCGTTTCTTTTGATTATAGAAAAACGTAGCTACCCGACATGCTGTGATTGCTTTGCCTCAGAGCCCCACAGTCATTCACTCGTCCCTTCTCCCGTATCCTTTCATACCCCCACCCCCGAAAAAAATAGTCCTGGAGAAGAAAATACAATGAGTCCCAGTTTCAGATCAATGCCAACTTTCACCATGCAAAGCAAACACAGATCTGGAGGCGGACCCACCCCCACCCCACCCCACCCCACCCCACCCCATCCCACCCCACCCCCCCCACCCCCGCGGATAAGAAAGGGTGGAAAAGTGCCTCATTGGCTCATAGTGGAGGCAGACCCAATGCAATTAGATTAATACTCCAGAGCCCTTTGCTGAGATTAACTAATGCAGGCTTAGTTGGCCTGACACTTGACGGACAATCGTGTGAAGCCGATCAAAAGCAGAATTCGCAGAGAAAAGTGTTATCATTTTTTCCTGTTAGATCTAAGCTTTGACAAGTTAAACAAAGACCCTTCACTTCCTGAACTGAGACTCAGCATCACTCCTTCAAGGTCTTACGAGGTCTTGGACTCCATTCAGATGATTCTTTGAAGGGGCAGGTGTAGAAATTGCGTAACCAAGGACAGTCTCCTCTCTGGAACATATTAGTTACATGCATCTTTTCTGGAAAGAAACTAAAATAGAATAAATGTCACCTAACCTTGTTCCTGCAGACACACCTCCCATCCTGAAACTGACTCGTTCTCCTGGATTGCACTTGTAGACCAGGCTGGCCTCCAACACAGAGATCTGCCTGTCTCTGCCTCCCAAGTTCTGGTATTAAAGGCATGAGCCACCACTGCCCGTGCCTTGATGATTCTTAATGTGTATATTTGGCAACACAGAGATGAAAAGTGGAAGCAAACTGGCTAAAGTTGTCACTACTAAGATTTTGGTCAAAACTATAACATCAAGTCCTCCCATCCCCAACTTGCTTTTCAGGATGGCTTGTAGTTGATTATATTTTACTCTTTGCTCTTTTGGGGGCCCACTACCCATCTCCCAAATAAATCCCACACAGAGACTTTTTCTTACTTATAAATGCATGGCCTTAGCCTGGCTTATTTCTGCCGGCTTTCCTTAAATTACTTCATCTATCTCTGGGCTTTTTCCTTTTCTTATTTCTGTATATTTACTTTCACCCTTACTCCATGGCTGGCTGTGTGGCTGGGTGGCTGGCCCCTAGAGTCCTCCTCTCCTTGTTCTCTTTTTCTTACTCCTTCCAGATTTCTCCTCCTATTTATTCTTTCTGCCTGTCAACCAAGCCTATCTTTTCTTCTGCCTTGCTATTGGCCATTCAGCTGTTTATTAGACCAATCAGACATTTTAAACAGGCAAAGTAACACAGCTTCACAGAGTTAAACAAACGCAACATAAAGGAATGCAACACATCTTTGCATGATTAAACATATCATTAAAATATTCCACAGCATAAACAAACACATCTTAAAATAACATTCCACAACAATGGCTCCCTAAGCCATTTGTTTCATGGGTATTGTAAGAATAAATGGAAATACTTAAATGCAGAAAAATGGCATTGGGAGATAAAATAACTGCTCTAAAAAAAAGAATAGGTCAGAGCAAGTGAAGACACTTTCTCTCCTACCATATAAAATGCAGATAGCTACAGAGCTACTGCAGATACCACAATGGCTGTATTTTTAGCCCCGACTCATTACAGCTCTTACTGAATAGTCTCTCTGTTGTCTTAAGTCATTCATCTTTGGAGAAATATGGCCCATTTCTCTGTTTATTTATCTCTTTAGAAATGGAAAAACATAAACTGTTTCACTATAATAAAATCCCAACATTTAATAGTTTGAATGGTGGAACAGTAAAATGAAAGTCAAGCATGATTTTTATTCCTTGGGGGTTTGTCATTTTGAGTATCCTTAGTGCCATTTAATGTCACAATCCCTAAGAATGGCCGCAATTCTATTATCTATCTTCTGAAGGTAATTTTCTCAAACTCAGGACATTTATTTTAAAAAGCAGACCAGAAAGATTAAGCAGAAGAGAGCTTAGTTGGTTCTTGTGTCTAGAAGTGCAGAAAAAAATCACAATAATTTGTAAGCCACATGTGCAAATTTCAAAATGCAGAAAAGTAAAATGAAGGAGGATGAAAATTATCTGAAAACAAGTGTTTCCTATGATAAGAACCAAATCACTCAAATCATTCTGCCATGAAACTTCATTGGCTAATACAAAGTAAAGAAAATCCTGGATACTCCAACAAAATAATCCAATAACTCTGCTGTTCAGAACTCAACTTTAGTGAAGAAGTTGCCCTTGGGTTATGTAAATGATTGGCCTCACTCTGGTTCCTGAGACATTATAGCACAAAAGGGCTTTCCGACAAAGTCATAATCAGCTTGTCCCAAATAAGGGGAGGCGATATAAAAGTTTGCTTCTCACCTGACCTCAGCACCACATCAGGCAGGCTGCTCGCTCACCTTCCCGGAGCTTTGGAAAATCTGAAAGGGGCAGATTCCCAAGAGGAAGAAAACATTGGAAGAAGAAAAACAGTGAGTGTGAAGGGCAGAGCCCCACAGAAGCACCAGGCTGAAATACTTCTAACAATGCACACAACTGTGCACACCCAACACATAGCCAAGTTTACCCATCAATTCACATCACTGTGACTCAGTTCCCTCACTGCCCAGAGGGAGAACGTGAGGAATAGGTATATGCATCTCAGATCGATGGGGCTGCCTTTTGCAGTGGGCAACTGTTAATGAGAGACTCAGAACTAATCGAAGTGCTGAAAACAAGCGGCTGTTGCATGCTCAGCAAGGCCCCAGGAATGCTGCAAAAGAGAGCATGGGGAGATGCTAAGAGCCAGGAGAGAAATGCAATACCACACTGTCTTCTGGATGCAGCATGGCAGTTGCAACCATAGTCATACAACAGTTGTGACCACCTGTGTGACACACACACACACACACACACACACACACACAGAGATGGGAAGGTGCATGCACTCAAGATGGAGAAGGAAGAACTGGGACAAAGAGGATAGTCAAAATGCCTGCTAGAAAACCAGGTAGGCAGCCTGCAGACCTCTCTGTGTTCCCCCAGATCCAAGTCTCATCCCCAGCTCTGCAGCAGAACATCTGTGACAGCCTTCTCTGCCCTCCAGTGTGGTGGTATTTTACTTGTACTGAAATGTGATTTTAATTGTATGTTAATAAATAAAGTTGCCTGGGGGTCAGAGTTATAGAGCCATAGCAAGTGTGTGGCGGTGGTGGTGCATGCCTTTAAGGACCTGGAGGGCGGTACATACAGGCAATGACAAGGCAGTCACGTGTTTAGTTTACAACCAATGAGAAGGCAGAACATCTAGACTATTTAAAGACATACACACAGGAAGTAGGCCTCTTTTTTGGAGAGCTCTCTTGGCTGAAGCAGGATAGCTGAAGCAGGAAGGGTAAGGCTCTTAGTTCTGACCTCTTGGCTTTCTTCTCTGAATCGGCTCTGTGTTTCTTATTTAATAAGACGGTTGGTTACATCTACAAATGGCGCCCAACGTGTTGGCAAGAGTTTCCACCTAAAACCTGAGTAAAAAGATTCTAAAACGGAGCTAAAAACAGCTCCTAGTTGTCTCTTTTAAGCTAGCGGCAGCCTGCGTGTTTGAGCTACTATGGCGGGTTCCTGGCGTGCGTGCTCGACCTGCAGAATAGCGGGAATGAGGCCTCTGCAAGTGGCACATTAAGCTGTGTGGTGGATTTAGCCTTTGCTAGTATAAAAAAAAAAACAGAGGTTTCTGGGCTGCATGCTGCTTGGATAAAAGCATTGACCCACAATAGCTCCCAGAGCTGGCGGTAAACACGCACCACCGCCATGTTGGGAAGCTAAAGTGGGCGGAACCAGCAGCCACAACGCCAGTGCCGTTTCAGGCTTAGAAGGCTGCAGTTTAAAGCAATAGGCTCAAGATAATATAAAAAAATAAGCCACGTAAAGATGGCTACCACACAGAGAATCTGGATTATGTTCTCTTTGATATTCGTAACTGAAGAAAAACATTTGATTACAAAAGCTGTTGAGTTATGCCAAAATGTATATTTTAAAGGTACCTTGACTTCAAAATTTGGATGTAAGGATATGTTGCTTTGGAAAGGAGGCTCTGATTTTGTTTCCACAGAAAGCCAGAGGCTATGGATTTGTTCAAGATTAAGATACATCAGGTTTGACCAGCCAAGACCCCCTGAAAGGTCTCCGATGACACCATGGCCCTGATGATCCAACATCCAGAATGGTTTCAAGGCAACTTGCTCAGACGACATACCCTCATGGACTATTCCATAATTCTAAAATTTTCTTTGTATCCCCATAAGATACAGCGCCCCCCTCCAGCAGGAAGTAGTAAGAGAAACTACGCCCAAATTCCCAAATATACCAAGCTGACTTTGGAGATATGTAAAGGTTAAAACCTTCCTTTTTAAGAAAAGAAAAGGGGAAGTGCTGTGGGATGGTCTGTATGTCAAGTGTGTTGCTGATTGGTCAGTAAATAAATCACTGATTGGCCATTGGCTAGGCAGGAAGTATAGGCGGGACAAGGAGAAGAATTCTGGGAAGTGGAAGGCTGAGGGAGAGACACTGCCAGCCACCACCATGACAAGCCACATGGGAAGATCCCGGTAAGCCACAAGCCATGTGGCAAGGTATAGATTAATAGAAATGGATTAATTTAAGATATAAGAACAGTTAGCAAGAAGCCTGCCACGGCCATACAGTTTGTAACTAATATAAGTCTCTGTGTTTACTTGATCGGGTCTGAGTGGCTGTGGGACTGGCGGGTGAGAGAGATTTGCCCTGACCGTGGGCCAGGCAGGAAAACTCTAGCTACACTCCAGCTCCCATCTCCTGTGGATCCCACAGATCTTCCCTTTCTTTCTTTTTATTAATTGACATTTTTTCATTTATTTTATATCCCAAGCACAGTTTCCCTCCCTCCTCTCCTCTTGATCCCTTGCTGCTCACCATCTACTCCTCCTGTTTCTGTTCAGAAAGGGGCAGGCCTCCTGTGGGGGTCAATGAAGCATGCCATATCAAGTTAAGGTAAGACTAAGCTCCTCCCTTTGTATTAAGGCTGGACAAGGCAGCCCAGTTTGGGGAATAGGTTCCCAAAAGCCAGATTAAGCATTAGGGACAGGCCCTAATCCCACTGCTAGGAGTCCCACAAGTAGACCAAGCTATACAAGTATCACACATATGTAGAGGGCCTAGGTTGGTTCCATGCAGGGTCCCTCGCTACCGGTCCTGAGTCCATGAGCTCCTATGAGTCCAGGTTAGTTGTTTCTGTGGGTTCCCTTGTCATGACCTTGACACTGCCCCCCCAGCTTCTACAATTCCTCCTCCCTCTCTTCAACTGGACTCACGGAGCTCAGCCTAGTGCTTGGCTATGGATCTATTGGTGAAATTATTAAGGCCACGCCACAGAGTTGAAAGGGAGGTTCATTTTGTGGGGTAACTTACAAGTGAAGGTGTAAATGTAACCAACCGTCTTATTAAATAAGAAACACAGAGCCGATTCAGAGAAGAAAGCCAAGAGGTCAGAGCTAAGAGCCTTACCCTTCCTGCTTCAGTGATCCTCTTCAGTCAAGAGAACTCTCCAAAAGGGAGCTACTTCCTGTGTGTTTGTCTTTATATAGTCTAGCTGTTCTGCCTTCTCATTGGCTGTAAACTAAACACGTGACTGCCTTGTCACTGCCTGTATGTACCGCCCTCCAGGTCCTTAAAGGCGTGCGCCACCACCGCCACGCACTTGCTATGGCTCTAAAACTCTGACCCCCAGGCAACTTTATTTATTAACATACAATTAAAATCACATTTCAGTACAAGTAAAATACCACCACATGAAGGGATAGGTAACAGGTCTGGAAAAGGTATGGCGCAGTCCAGTGGTGTTCTCTGGAGAACTCTGCTCGGTCTCCCTCCAGCATCCAGGGTCCAGGAACCAAGAGAGGCAGTGCATCTGGATCTCGGGTCTTCAGGGTCTTCTCTTGGCCCCGCCTTGTAGGCGTGACAGTTACCAAAGCCTCAATGGGGATTAGAATTTTCAGATCAAAGCTGGAATGGCTACCCACTACATGGATCTCTGCATTTGTTTCCATCAGTTACTAGATGAAGGCTCTCTGTTGACAATTAGGGTAGTCACCAATCTGATTACAGGAGTAGGCCAGTTCAGGCATCCTCTCCACTATTGATGGGAGTCTTAGCTGGGGTCATCCTTGTGGACTCCTGGGAGTTTCCCTGGTACCAGGTTTCTTCCTAACTCCAAAATGCCCCCCTCACCAAGACATGTCTTTCATTACTGTGGTGGTATTTTACTTGTACTGAAATGTGATTTTAATTGTATGTTAATAAATAAAGTTGCCTGGGGGTCAGAGTTATAGAGCCATAGCAAGTGCGTGGCGGTGGTGGCGCACGCCTTTAAGGACCTGGAGGGCGGTACATACAGGCAATGACAAGGCAGTCACGTGTTTAGTTTACAACCAATGAGAAGGCAGAACATCTAGACTATTTAAAGACGTACACACAGGAAGTAGGCCTCTTTTTCGGAGAGCTCTCTTGGCTGAAGCAGGATAGCTGAAGCAGGAAGGGTAAGGCTCTTAGTTCTGACCTCTTGGCTTTCTTCTCTGAATCGGCTCTGTGTTTCTTATTTAATAAGACGGTTGGTTACATCTACACATTACTCTTCCCCTTCATCCTGCCCCCAACCCACCCAATCTGATGCTTCATATTTCCATCCCCCCCACACCCCTAGTTTACCCAGGAGATCACTTCTATTTCCCCTTCCCAGGAAAATCTATGCTTCCCTCTTTGGGCCCTCCTTGTTACCCAGTCTCTCTAGGGCTATGAATTGTAGCCTGGTTATCCTTTGCTTTACAGCTAATAGCCACTTCTAAAAGAGTACATACATGTCTGTCTTTCTAGGTCTGGGTTACCTCACTCAGGATGACTTTTTCTAGTTCTATCCATTTGCCTGTAAATTTCATGATGTCATTTATTTTTACAGATGAATAATACTCACAAGTACATCCCACACCCATGGGAAGAATCTCAGATCTTCACTTTCCAACCTTCCTTCTCCCACTAGTTGCTTTGTCCCAGACTCCAAGCCCTGCAGGCACCCCAGCTAACCCAAGGGCCACTCCACCCAGGGCAGTGAGTAGGCTGAAGGCCCACACCCCTCTTACAATTCCTGAGATCCAATCTCCCAATTCCATCCCCAGCTCTGTAGCAGGAAATCTGCTGTGGTCACCCTTTCCTCTCTGACTCCATCCCCAAAAGATCACAAAGATCTTCTCCTCATGCTTCCTTCTCACAGCTCATCCCAGTATCCCAGCCTCCAACACCAGCAGACATTCCCATGAGCATACCAGCTGAGCAGGCCAGGGAAACAGGTACCACACAGCCATCACATTCCCCAAAAATCCAAGGAGAAAACAGAAATCAAGTAACAAAGACAAATCCAGCAATCAGCACCTAGACATAATCATCCCAAATCCAGAAGCCTAGACACAGGTCTAAAAATGAAGTCATTAACAGCCAAGACAGTATGTCTCCACTAGAACCCAGCTATTCTGCCACAGAAGACCTTGAATAGTATAACATAGCTGAACCACAGGAAAAAGAGCTTAAAACCAACTATATGAAGATGATAGAGGGCCTTAAAGAAGAAATTAGTAAATCCCTTAAAGAGACCCAAGAAATCATAATGGACAAACATAATGGAGAAAATGAATAAACCCCTTAAAGAAATCCAAGAAAGTACAAACAATTGAAGGAAACAAACAACAACAAAAAAAACTATTCAAGACCTAAAAATAGAAATAAAATCAACAAAGAAAACATAAAGGAAATTGTGGAAATAAAAAATTGAGGAATTTGAACAGGAACTACAGAGGGAAGCTTCATCAACAGAATACTAGAGATGGAAAAGAGAATCTCAGACGTTGAAGATAAGATAGAAGAAGTGGGTACATTGGTCAATGAAAATGTTAAATCTAAAAAACTCCTAACATAAAACATCCAGGAAATCTGGGGCACTAGGAAAAGACAAATCTAGTAATAATAAGAATAGAGGAAGGAAAAGAATACCAGCTCAGAGGCCCAGAAAATATTTTCAACAAAATCATAGGAGAAAATTTTCCTAACCTAAGGAAGGAAATGTCTATAATAGTACAAGAAGCTTACAGAACACCAAACATACTGGACCAGAAATGAAAGTCTCCTCAGCACATAATAATCAAAATACTAACTCTACAGAACTAATAAAGAATATTAAAAGCTGTAAGGGAAGAAAACCAAGAAACATATAAAAGCAGATCTATTAGAATTATACTATAACTTCTCAATGGAGACTCTAAAAGCCAGAAAGACCTAAACACATATACTATAGACGCTATGAAACCACAGATGGCAGACCAGACTATAATAGCCAGCAAAATTACAATAACCATAGATGGATAAAATAAGATATTTCATTATAAATCCAAACTTAAACAATATCTATCTAAAAATCTAGCCCTACATAAGGTGCTAGAAGAACAACTCCAACTTAAGGAGATTAACTATAACCATAAAAACATAGAAAATAAATAATCTCAAACCTGCAAAATCAAAAGAAGGGAAACACACACTCTCTCTCTCTCTCTCTTTCTCTCTCTCTCTCTCTCTCTCTCTCTCTCTCTCACACACACACACACACACACACACACACACACACACACCATAGCCACCACCACTATGAACAACAACAACAAAATACTACAATTAAAATACAACAATCATTCATCATTGATATCTCTCAATATCAATGGTCTCAATTCACCAATAAAAAGATATAGATGACTAGAAAGGATCCCATCTTCTTCTACATCCAAGAAACACACCTCAACATCAATGATTGACATTACCTTAGGGTAAAGGGTTAGAAAAAGGTAGTCCAAGCAAATCGCCCTAACAAGCAAGCTGGTAAAGCCATTTTGATATCTAACAAAATAGACTTGAAACCAAAACTAATCAAAAGAGACACTACATACTTATCAAGGGAAAAAATCTACCAAGATGAAATTTCAATTCTTAACATCTATACCCCAAACTCAAGGGTACCCAAGTCTGTAAAAGAAACACTACTATAGCTTAAATCACATATTGACCCTCATACATTGATAGTGGGAGACTCAAAATCACACTCTCATCAATGAACAGGTCATCTAGACAAAAACTAAACAGAGACATACTGGAGCCAACAGACATTATAAACCAAGTGAACCTAATAGATATTTACAGAACATTTCACCTAAACTCAAAAGAATACACCTTCTTTTCTGTACCTCATGGAACTTTCCCCAAAATTAACTACATACTCATTCATGAAGAAAGTCTCAACAGATACAAAATTGAAATAACTCCCTTCATATTATCAGACCACCATGGATTAAAACTAGATATCAACAATAGCAACAAGAGAAAGTTTACAAACTCATGGAAACTGAACAACTCTCTACTGAATGAAAAATGGGTCAAGAGAGAAGTGAATAAAGAAGTTAAAGACTTTCTAGAGTTCAATGAAAATGATATACCACAAACCCAAACTTGTGGGACACAATGAATGAGGAAAGTTTCTAGCACTAAGTGCCCTCATAAAGAAATTGGAGATATCTCATACTAACAACTTGACAGCACACCTGAAAGCTCTAGAACAAAAAGTAGTCATACCCAAGAGGAATAGGCAGCAAAAAATAATCAAACTAAGGGCTAAAATCAGTAAAATAGAAACAAAGAGAACAGTACAAAGAATCAATGAAACAAAGAGTTGATTCTTTGAGAGAATCAACAAGATAGAAAAGCCCTTATACAAACTAAAAGGTAGAGAGAGAGAGAGTATTCAAATTAACAAAATCAGAATCATAAGGATGTACCTTAAAAACCTGTACTTCACCAAACTGGAAAATATAAAAGAAATGGATAATCAATAGGTACCACTTATCAAAGTTAAATCAAGATTAGATGAATTAAATAGACCTATAATCCCTAGTGAAATAGAAGCAGTCATTATAAGTCACCCAACCAAAAAAGGCCCAGGGTCAGATGGCTTTAGTGCAAAATTCTACCAGACTTTCAAAGAAGAGCTAATACCAATACTCCTCAAATTATTTCACAAAATCAAAATAGAAGGAACATTGCCAAATTCATTTTATGAGGCTATAGTTACCCTGATACCCAAACCACACAAAGATTCAACAAAAAAAGAGAATTCCAGATCAACTTTCCTCATGAACATAGATGAAAATATACTCAATAAAATACTTGCAAACAAAATCTAAGAACACATCAAAAAGATCATCTACCAAGATCAAGTAGGCTTTATACCAGAGAAGCAGGAATGGTTAAGTTATGAAAATCAGTAAATGATATCCAACATACAAACAATCTGAAAGAAATAAAACCACATGATCATCTCATTAGATTCAGAAAAAGCCTTTGACAAAATCCTACACCCCTTCCTAATAAAGGTCCTGGAGAAATTAGAGATATAAGGGACATACCTAAACATGATAAAGACAATTTACAGCAAGCCTATAGTCAACATCAAATTAAATGGAAAGAAATTCAAAGCAATTCCACTAAAATCAGGAACAAGACAAGATGTCAACTCTCTCCACATCTATTCAATATAGTACTTGAAGTTTTAGCTAGAGCAACAAAGCAACTGAAGGAAATCTGGGAATACAAATTGGAAAGGAAGAAGTTGAAGTGTCATTATTTGCAGATTATATGATAGTATACATAAGTGACCCTAAAAATTCCACAGGGAACTCCTACAGCTGATAAACCACCTTCAGCAAAGTAGCTGGATACAAGATTAAGTCAAAAAAAGTCAATAGCCCTTCTATATACAAATAACAAACAGACTGAGAAAGAAATTAAGGGAACAACACTTTCACAATAGCCTCAAATAATATAAACTGTCTTACAGTAACGCCAAGCAAGCAAGTGAAAGACTTATGATAAAAACTTCAAGTTTTTGAAGAAAGAAATTGAAAATGTCAGACAATAGAAAGATCTCCTCCTATGTTCATGTATGGATAAGATTAACATAGTAAAAATGGTCATCCTACCAAAAGCAATCAATAGATTAAACAAAATCCTTATCAAAATGTCAACACAATTCTTTACAGACAACTTCATATTTTAAAAAAAAGATAGCTAAAAACAATCCTGAACAATAAAAAAAAAACTGTTGGAGGTCTCACCATTCCAAATTTCAAGTTGTAATGAAGAGTTATAGTAATAAAAACATCATGATATTGACATAAAAAACAGACAGATTGATCAATGAAATGGAATTAAAGACCCAGAGATAAAACCACACACCTATGAATACCTCATTTTTTATAAAGAAGCCACAAATACACACTGCAAAATAGATTGCATTTTCAACAAATGGTGCTCATCAAACTGGACATCTGCATGTAGAAGAATGGAAATAAATCCATACTATCACCATGAGCAAATCTCAAGTCCAAATGAATCAAAGACTTCAACATAAAACCAGACACACTGAATCTGCTAGAAGAGGAGTGGGGAATAGCCTTGAATCCATTGACACATGAGAAGACTTTCTGAACAGAATACTATTAGTGCAGACACTAAGATAAATAATTAATAAATGGAACCTTGTAAACTGAAAAGCTTCTGTAAGGCAAAGGACAATGTCATTCAGAAAATGTGGCGGTCTATAGAATGAAAAAAGAGTTTTACCAACTCCACATCTGATAGAGGGCTAATAGCCAAAATATATAAAGTACTCAAGAAACTAGATATCAAAAATAAAATAATCCAATTAAAAACTGGGGTACAGCTCTAAGCAGAGAATTCTCAATAGAGAAAACTCAAACGACTGAGAAACACTTTAAAAAATATTCAACATCCTTAGCCATCTGGAAAATGCAAATCAAAACCACTTTGAGATTCCATCTTCGACCTTTCAGAATGGCTAAGATAAAAAAACACGAGTGACAGCTTGTGTTGTTGAAGATGTGAAGCAAGGGGAACACTCCTCCACTGATGGCAGGAGTGCAAACTTGTAGAGCCACTATAAAAAACAATATGGAGGTTCCTCAGAAACTTGGGAATCGATCTACCTCAAGATCCAACTGTACCACTCTTGGACATATAACCAAAAGATGCCCATCCTATCACAAGAACACTTGCTCAACTATATTCATAGAAGCTTTATTCATAATAGCCAGAAACTGGAAACAACCTAGATGTCCCTCAGCAGAATAGAAAAAGAAAATGTGGTACGTTTACACAATGGAGTATTACTCAGCTGCTAAAAAAAATGACATCATGAAATTTGCAGTCAAATTCATAGAACCAGAAAAAAAATCATCCTGAGTGAGATAACCCAGACCCAGAAAGATAAATATGATATGGATTCACTTATAATCGGATATCAGTGATTAAGTAAATGATAACCAGACTATAATCTAGAGACCCATAGAGGTTAAATAAAGAGAAGGAGTTAAGTAGGACATATGGCTCTCCCTGGGAGGGGGACTAGAATAGATTGTACAGGCAAACTGAAGGTGGGTGGGGATAGGAGGAGGTGTCAAGTAGAGTGGGTGACGAGGTAGAGGGAGAGAGTGTGGGCAGAGATGGGTGGAACTGGGGGTCTTGTGAAGAACTAATACAGTGGAAACTGTCTAGAATCTATGAAGGTGATCTTAACAAGGGCTACTAGTAATGGAGGATAGAGATTCCCAACTGGCCATCTCTTGGCAGGCAAAGCTTCTTGTGGCAGGACTGGGTTGCATTCAATTGAGTTGTTAGCCAAAATGGTACCATGGAAATCCCCAAACATCCTAGGCTGTTGCTAAGACAAAGGGTGGCTCTCTGAAAACTGATAAAGGACCCCATTTCTGAGGACAACACCCACATGACTCACTGAACATGGAGAAGTAGAGCAGATGCCTACACTGAGTCTTCACTGCTATGTTCTAGCATCTTTGGTTTGGGAAAATACTCTGCAGACTACCAAAAGAAAAATATGGACACAAACCCAGCCACAAAACCTTTGACTACAATCTGTCCTGCCTGCAAAATATGTTACAAAAATGGTGACATAGAACTTGTGATAGTAGCCAATCAATGTCTGGTTTGACTTAAGGCCAACTCCACAAAAAGGAGCCTGCACCTGACACTTCATGAGTAACCGAGAACCAGAGACTAGATAGTCCAGAGACCTATCATAAAACCAAACACTATTGGTTTAAGAAAAAGAGTAACAATAAGATGACTCCTAATGATATTCTGCTCTACTCATAGATCAGTGCCTTATCCAGCTATCATCAGATAGGCTTCCTCAGAACTGCAGCAGATGGGAACAGATGCAGAGACCCACAGCCAGACATTACATGGAGAAAGAGTACATTACATTGGGAAGTCTTCATCAATTCCCTCCTCTCAGAGCCCAGGGAACATCACAGACAGGAGATAGAAAGATTGTAAGAGCCAGAGGGAATGGAGAACACCAAGAGAACACAACTCTCTGAATCAACTGAGCAAGGCATCCATGAGCTCACAGAGACTGAAGCAGCAAGCACAGAGTCTGCATGAGTCTGTACCAGGTCCTCTGTGTGTATATTACAGCTTTGAGTTTAGTATTTTATGGGACTCCTGACTGTGAGAACAAATGGGTTTCTGACTCTCATGCCTGCTCTTAGGACTCTTTTCCTCCTGTTTGATTGTTGTGTCCAACTTCAACATGGCAGTATTTGCTTCATCTTATTATGTTTTATTTTGTCATGTTTGGTTGTTATCTCTTAGAATCCTGTTCTTTTCTAATGAGAGACAGAAAAGGAATGGATCCAGAGATAGGAGGTATGGAGGAACTGGGAGGAGTAGAGGGAGGGAAAATTTTATCAGCATATATTATATGAGAAAAGAATCTATTTTCAATAATAAAGGGCAAAAACAGAAAATAATTTAAGTATTTCTTTAGAAGGAAAGTACACAGAAATTACAAAAAGGCATCATATAAAAAATTCCCTGGCTAAAAAGATAACTCATGGAGAGGGACCTGGGAGGGAAGAGCCTGCTGCAATTCTACAGAAAAAAAGAACTATTTTAAATATTCTGGATTCTGTCCTACACTGATTTAACTCCTCTGCGTATTCACAGGCAGCCAATGTTAGCAACTAAAAATCAGACTTTGAGAGTGAAAGACTTTGGAGCCACTCATCCCCAGATGAAATCTCTTCATCAAAACCCTCCACTCAAAGCTCAGGGAGCCATGCTGAAGAGGAGGTAGAAAGATGTTGAGAGCCAGAGGTGGTGGACGACTCCAAGGAAAATAGTATCTTCTAGACACAACAGAGCTGATGCATACATGAACTCACAGAGACTGGTAGTGTGCAGAGGACCTGCATAGGTTCAGGACAGACAGAATCCCAGCACTGAGGGCAAGTGAACACAAAGTCCCACCCTGAACCTACCAACTATTTACAATTGATATCTTCCCATCAGTTTTCTCCAGTAGAGTGGCACGGGGTGATCATCACACTCCGGGCCAGGCTCCATGCACAGAAGTAGTTAATTCATCAACACAAAATGGAAACCATGTTTATTTATATATTTCATGTGGTTTTGTTGGGTTATGTTTTTGTCTTATTCAGTTTTTGTTAATTTGTTTTGGTTTTCATTTTTGTTTTATTTTGGTCTTTTGAGAAAGAGAGAGAGAGAGAGAGAGAGAGAGAGAGAGAGAGAGAGAGAGTAAGGAGGTAGAGAAAATCTAGAAAAAGTTGCAGGAGAGGAGGAATATGATCAAAATACATTGTATAAAAACAATTTTAAATAAAAAATAAAAAGTTTTTTCAAATGAAAAAGTATCAGACTTTAAATGTGTTCTGCTGAGATTTACAGATGCCCCAGAGCTTCAAATCTATGTCTTCCTATTTCTCCTCACATACATTCTCAGCATTGTGGGCATCTGAACATCATCGTCCTCACACTGCTGGATTCCCACCTCCAGGTGCCCATGTTCCTCAGGAACTTCTCATTCCTCAAAATCTCCTTCATGTCCACTTTTACTCCTCAACTGCTCTTCAGCATCTCTACAGGAGTAAAGACCATCAGCTTTGCCGGCTGCTTCACTCGGTACTTCTTTGCCATCTTCTTTAGAGCCACTGATTTTGTATTTTGACTGTCACTTCCTGTGACTGCTACATAGCCATCTGTAAACCCCTGCTCTATGCCACCATAACGAGCAACAGGGACTGTATCCTGCTGGTCCTCTGCTCTTGGTTGAGTGGTTTTCTAACCATCTTTTAGCCAATCATCCTAGCCAGTCAGTTGGATTTCTGTGCATCCAATGTGCCCAATCATTATTACTGTGACTATGGGCCCCTCATAGAAATAACTTGTTCAAACACATAGCCGCTAGAACTCTTTGAATTTGTCTTAGCAGTCATGACTTTGATAGTCACTGTGGTTTGGGGGATTCTCTCCTACCTGTGCATCATCAGGACCATTCTGAAGATCCCACAGCGAAGGAAGAAAGAATTGTCCGAATGTTCTTCCCACATAGTTGTCATCTCCATCTCTTATGGAAGCTGCATCTTTATGTACATAAAGACTTCAGCAACACAAGGAGTTGCCTTCAGTAAGGGTGTGGCTGTGCTCAGTAACTCAGTTACCCCTTTACTGAACCCACTCATCTACACTTTCAGGAATAAATGGGTGGAACAAAGCTTCAAGGGTATTACCAGGAAAATTGTAAGTCTTCAATGAATAGGATGACCTCAGACTAAAGGGGAATTTTGAACAATAGTCACCAAGTCCCTCCCCATGAAAACTCAAGAGCAGCCTCTCCTTGGCAAAGCATCATCTGAGATGTTACACTTCAGCCTCACCAGTGAGAAGAAAACTTTCCTAAAGCACAGTTCAAGCATTTCATTCTCTGGATTTTTTGTTTGTTTGGGTTTGGGTTTGGTTTTTATCAAGACAGGGTTTCTCTGTGTAGCCCTTGCTGTCCTGAAACTTGCTCTGTAGACCAGTCTAGTCTCAAACTCACAGAGATCTGCCTGCCTCTACCCACCCCACTCCACACCCAGTGCTAAAATTGAAGGTGTGCACCACCACCACCCAGATCTCAGACTGATTTTTGAGCAAGGTATTTTAAAATATTTTAACAAATAGATAGTGCTATTCTTCCCATATCTCTCATAATTAAATAGTTACTTGGTGCTGTGGGATGTCCTATATGCTGTAAATACATGTTGCTATGATTGATTGATAAATAAAACACTGATTTGCCAGTAGCCAGGCAGGAAGTATAGGCGAGACTAGCAGAGAGGAGAACTGGGGGAACAGGAAGGTGGAGTGAGAGAGACGCTGCCAACCACCGCCATGAAAAGGGAGATGTAAGGTACCAGTAAGCCATGAGCCACGTGGCAACTTATAGACTAATAGACAGGGGTTAATTTGAGATACAGGAACTAGATAACAAGAAGCCTGAGCCATTAGGCCAAATAGTTTAAATAATATAAGCATCTGTGTGTTTATTTCATAAGTGGGCTGTGGGACGGCCAGGGCTTGGCGGGGAACTGGAGAGAAACTCTTCAGCTACAACTTGGGATATAAATGCATTATTTGTTTTAGAATATGCTTGCTCCAGGTATTTAAAACAAGTATAATAGAACTTAAAAGGTTTGCAGTTTGGGGGCCTGCAAGATGCCTCAGTTAAAGACACTTGCCACCAATCTGAGAACCTGAATTCCAAGCCTGGAACCAACATGGTAGAAAGAAAGAATTGATTCGTATAAATTGTTCTGAGACTTCTACTTGCAAGCTGTCACACGAGAACACACACATACACACACACACATACAACACTCACATGCCTATACATACAACACTCACATGCCTATACACATATACACACACCAAAAATAAATACATGTAAAAATAAATTCTCAGTATTTTATATTAACACATTATGTACATTCAACTATGAACAGTATTTCTAGTAAAATAGAAAAATCTTACACAGTACCTTCAAAAGAAGGTAGTCACTAAGAGGGAGGAGAGGATAAGATAAGGTGAATATGGTCACAATACACTGTGTATATGTGTGAGATTGTCAAAAGTTAACATAGAAAGAGAAATGTACATCTCTCTACTAAGCAATTTGCTGTCTCTTGCCATTTTCCCTGTGTAGCCCTTAGACATGGGCCATGATGTAGGATAACCTTTTCTCATAGTCACTTAGAGTCAGCCTCTCATCACAGACTGTAGGCTTTCAAATGCTACAAGACTACGAACTACCTCAAGAAAGAATGGCACTTTCTGAAGCACCTTAAAATCCAACTTGAGTCTCCTAGCCATGAGTCTATCCCTGACTGGCTGTGTAATTTTTGTCACCCTGCCTTCCTGTGCCTCAGTTTCCTTATTATAACATGAGTGAGGATATTGCAGAGCAGCAAGGAACTTAAGAGGCAATTTGTGTAAAGAACTCCAGATACAATGTGCTGCGTGGCTCGTCACTTAATGTTAGCTAGTATTCTTTCCCTACTGTGTATCACATAGTGACATCTATTTAAGTATGAGGTGAATGAATGGATCACGAAGGTGCCTGGGCTTCCTTGGAAGAAACTCAGTATCACTGGAGATTTTAACACATGCAGAGCTCTTCATAGGCTTGAGAGAAGTGTATCCATATCCAGAAAGAAATGACCAAGTATACAAAACTTCCCAGATCAAAGTTTTAAACCCTCCATAATGGAGTTCACATTTCCCCATGACTTTATCACTTTAGATCATGAGAAAATTGTTTCTTGAAAAAAATGAAAGAAATTTAGAGTTGGGATGGAGATGGTAGGGAGCATTTTGTAGAAAATTGATGTCTTTCATAAGCGCCCTTCCTTTCTGAGTCAGACTGAAAAATCGTCCCCATCTAAGAGAGAAATGAGGTGCAGAGAAAATTAAGAATGCAAGCAGAAAGTTGATTTGGGTTTTACAAGCACTTGAGTGGTATCTCGAAAAATTTAGAGACCATTTAAAAGTACCTCCTCTTATTTATGGCTACACTTCCTGTGTGAAATATTGTCTGCATTAATCCCCTCTGGAATTACAGGGCTTTTCTATGTTTGATGCCTCCAGAAACTTTGAACACAAACACCAACCAAAGAAAAATATATGGAAAGACATAAATTAGACTTTTCCCTCCCCACTGGGATGCATCCATGCATCATAGCTTATAAATTTAGATTATATCTCAGCTGCCATCCTGGGATAGAATGACTTTTAGTGAAGATATCCTGAAGAAAGCCAAAATTCAAACACAAGGGGCTTCCAGGGAAGAAGCGGAAGACTTTTCCCTGATTTCAAGCAATCCCATGCCTCCTGATGAATCTCCATTAAAGCTAACATTTGGTTAGCACTCTGCATCCACAAAGCACAGAGCAAAGAGGCAGGGTGGAGGACATTGAAAGAACAGGATTTGCTGTCCTTCTCAATTTTATATCATAAAGGAGTGGCCCTCTGCTTCACTTTAGATGGAAAAACTCATTTAAAAGGATATACTCTCTCCCTGCCTCAAAGGAGCTGGACAGTTCCTGAGGCTAATACCCAAGGTTATCCTCTGGCTCCTATACTCCCAAACACATACGTACAACACTCACTTTAATGCATAAACATGTGCACACACATGGACCCGCAGAAGTAAGCTCCATAGATTTCAATATGTCTTGTAGAAAGATTTCGTGACAATATTTTGAAATATCTCCATCTTTACCTTTTGAATCTCAAACCAATGCCCTCTCCTAATTCTGACCCAGAGCTACACAGAGAAATCCTGTCTTGAAAAACAGAAGAAGAAGAAGAAGAAGAAGAAGAAGAAGAAGAAGAAGAAGAAGAAGAAGAAGAAGAAGAAGAAGAAGAAGAAGAAGAACTTGTTGTTGTTTATCCAACCTGCATTTCTTCTTCCTTTATTCCTTATTCCTATTATTCTTTTGGCCTTTTCATAGTGTCCCAGATTTCCTGGATATGTTTTAGGAGTCTTTTAGACTTAACATTTCACTCACCAATGTATCCACTTCTCCTATCATGTCTTCAATGCCTGGTATTCTTTTGTATTCTGTTTGTAAGACTTGCCTCTTTAGGTTCCTATTAAAGTTTTTAAATTTTTTTCTTTCCAGATTTCCCTCAGTTTGTTTTTTTTAATTGATTCTATTTCTACTTTCAGGTCTTGAATTGTTTTATTAATTTCTTTCCATTGTTTGTGTTTTCATAGATTTCTTTATGGAATTTTTTCATTTCTCTAATCTTCCTGCTTCTATCTCCTGAATGCTAGAATTACAGACTTGAGCCACCATGCCTACTGATACACAGAGCTTTGTTGTGGTGGAGAGTTTTATGTCAACTTGACAAAAACAAAGTCATCAGAGAGGAGGGAACCTCAGTTGAGAAACTGCCTCCATATGTAGGATTATTTTCTTAGTGATTGATGTGGGAGGACCCAGCCCATTGTGTTTGGTACTACCCCTGGGCAAGTGGCCCTGCATTCTATAAGAAAGCAGGCTGAGCAAGCCATGAGAAACAAGCCAGCAAGCAGCACCCCTTCATGGTTTCAACCAACTCTGGCCTTCAGGTTCCTGCCCTGACTGCCTTTGATGAGCTTTAATATGGAAGTACAAGCAAAATAAACCCTTTCCTCCCCAAGATGCTTTTGCTCACGGTGTTTCACCACAGCAGTAGAGTACTCTGCCAACTGAGCTCCATCTCCAATACTCTTGCCTCTTCTTTTCATAAAGCTAATCTCCTCACTGGACTTGTATACTCCCGATCATGTTCATTTTTCTTTGGCTACTGTGAAATATATATGTTACAGAAGATTACTTATGTCACTGTGTGCCTCCAAAAACCAGAAAACCATGCTTCCTGAATACTTTTATGAACTGCTAAGTCAGTTTAGAGTCCTAACTCTAGATACCAAACCTCTCATCTTCCGCCCAACTTTGGCAAAATTGTGAAATGTGTCCAGCTTGTGTCTTCTGTGCTCGTGATGTATAGCTTTAATTCTCAACTTAACACAATCTCAGATCACCTGAGAAGAGTCTCAGTGAGGAATTTTCTATATTAGATTTTTCTGTCATCATGTTGGGGACAGGGTGTATCTCTTCTTTTCCAACATGTTTTTATTGATTATTTGGGAACTTCATACAATGCACCCCTCTCACACTCGCTTCCTAGTCCTCCCAGGTTCACCCCTCCACCCTTGTGACCTCCTCCCAGAAAAAAAAAAAGAAGAAGAAAGAAAAAATTCCAAGTCCATTTTTTTTGTTGCCCATATACTCACTGGAACAGGGTCAAACTCACAGTGGCCATCCCCTTAAAGAAAACTGAATCCTTCCCCATGCCTACCCACTCCAGAAGCCATCAACTGTGAGAGCTACACTTCAGCATCCAAATCACAGTTTTTAAGAGTTCTTTTCAATGGCTTCCCATCTACACTGTTTCTTTTTAGACCTCAGCCTACATAAAGAAGAGAAACACTCCTCAAATTGAAAGTATGAAGCAATAATGGGTTCTCTGCTTTGTTTCCTCTGCGGAAAACTGTGCCCAGCACATAAAAATAGGATTAAATAAATATCCAGGTACATTATGTGACCATTGTAAGCACCCATACAGCCTCCCACCTCTACACTACATCAGACTTTCATGCACATGCTCTGAATCTGTGGCAGATTTTTACCTCCCAGGAAAAATTACCTAGAATACAAAAAAGAATGAAGATTCACTATGCCTTTGAGATTCTAAATAATTTTTGAAAAAATCATAGAAAAGTCTCTAAAAGAAAAACCTTTTTTCTGCAGAAACCCTATTGGGTTTCTCAGTTACAAGCTTAAGCCTTAAAAATAGATTAGGAAATGCTAGCCTCGGTACAATATCACCTCGACTGCCTACAACTCTATGGAGTAAAGGTGTCTCCTAAACTCAGCTTTCTGGTTAACTGAATGCCAATACCTGCTGTGAGAACCGTCCTGAGTATTCTAGTCTCTTCCCTTCACACCTTCAGAATTGTAACTCAGAGCACTCCAGTTCCACTCTTCATCCTTTCTGTCTATTCTCCATGATGCATTCGTTAAGTCTCCTCCACTTTTCTCCACGTAAGTACTGTGCCTTAGAGACATGTTCCCCAAAGATCCAGGGGCCAAAGGCTTGGTTTTCCAGCCTGTTGGTGCTATTAGAGAAGAGCATGAAATGTTTAAGAGGTGGAGCCTGGCTGGAGGTCTTCCAGTCTCAAGGGGATGCCATTAAAGGAAATTCTGGGACCCCAGGCCCTCCCTCTTCCTCTCTTTCAATCTTTACTAAGCAGCAAACAAATGGCTTCCTGCATCACTCACACTCACCAACGCATGCTGCCTCAGCACAGGCCTAACAACAATGGCTCAATTGTGGAATAAAAATCTTAAAATCTGTAAACAAAATAAACCTTTTCTCTTCTTAAGCTGTTGTCTTAGATGTTTGTTATCATAATGGAAAGCTATTAATACAAACAGTCTCCACTGAAAATTTATGATTACCTACATCTCACCTGAGAACAGGGCACAAACTCTGTATCAGCTGATGTAAACAGATTAGATCTGGACTCTGACTGGAATATTTCTCTCGTACAAATGTTATCCACTGCCTCCGTGAGGATCATAGTGACTATACCATGCTAGTAACTACATGCAATAAGTCAAGTGTTCTGAAAACTGAGTAGATGAGTGTGTTTCCAGGACTTGTGGTGTAACAAAAATAGAAGTACTCATGTGTAGACTGTGTGTGTTTCTTCAGAAGCCCAAAGAGATCCATGATTCAAAAGAGTACAAATTGTGCCTTTGTGTTTCTCAAACACTGGCACCAAGTTTCAGTCTTTACTCTTTTATATTTTTATTTTAGAATTTACCTTATTTTTTTAGATTTATTTTTGTTACTTTTAATTTTGTGTGTATGTGTGTGTACCTGTGAATCAGAAGATGTGGATCCTCTGGAACTGTAGTTACAGTTAGTTGTGAGCCACCTAACATAAGTGCTGGGAATCTAACTCAGGTTCTCTGGAAGATCAAATGTTCTTACCTGCTAAGCCATCTCTCCAGATTCATATTCATTTTGCATTAGCATTCAGAATAATGTGTTTCATTGTGACATTTTCATACACGTCATTGTATATTCTTCTAATTCGTCTCCCTCCCCCACTACTTCCCACCCCCACTTTGTACTCACACTGTCTTAATTATGGCTAGTTCCTTTCTTTACCCCAAACGGATCCTTCATCTGCTTTCATATTACATTATATATACCCTCTACCCCCACCTTAAGCTCTCTTCCTCCCTTTTTACAACCTCCTTCTAGTTTCATGACAGGCATACACACACACACACACACACACACACACACACACACACACACACACACTTATAAAGATAAATTCAGCATTTTTTAAAAAATGTGGTATTTCTGTGTCTGATTTAATTTTCTTAACAATTATTTACAGTTCTATCCACTTCACTGCAAATTTGATTTCATTTTTCCTTATGACTGAATAAATTCTGCCATGTGTCTGTATATTTTCTTTATTCATCTATTGATAAGCATCTGTACTGGTTCCATTTCCTAGCTGCTATGAATGGTGCAGGGAGAGGCCTACTTGTGCAAGTATCTCTGTGGTATGTTGACTCGGACTCAATTTATGTAAGTATAGAGTGGAAGAGTTGGGCTGCAGAATAGCTCTACTTTTATCTTTTGAGACACCACCATACTGGCTCCCAAAGCAGCCGTACAAGCTTACTTTTGCAGGATTTTGAGAAACTGGAACTGAGCATTGGAAGTTGAAAGACACTGGGATACAGTTAAAGGTTAACAGACTTCATCTGCATTCTTCACTATCTCCACCAGACTTCAACCATTGCCCAGTTTACACAACTGCTTTCTGTCTTAATCCATGCTACATTTTATAAACCGAGATCTCAGACCTGCATATGAGGCACCTATTTCTTCATAGATATCAGATATAATTTCATGCTTTTATATTTCACTATAATATGTTAATGTGACATTATTATGGAATCCCACTGAATAGTGATAATCACAACTCATATTTTGACATTTTGTTCAAAAATATATAAAATATTTTAAGTGAATTAAAGTCCAGAAAATGTAAATGTAAGATGTTTCAACCAGTGTCTTCAGCTGGAGAAGAATTCAGAAATTATCTGCATCAATTCCTCCATTTTCCTTCATTTTTTGTATAGGAACATGCACTATGAACATAAACAGCTAAAATTGCACACGTTTCTCTGTTTACTCATTTCTTTGACAAAGGCAGCTTAGGAAAGAAGAATTTGATCTGGCTCACAGTTTGAGGGTACAGTCAGTCGTCAGGGTCAGAAGGCATGGTTGTGGGAGCATGAGGTGGCTGGTCACCTTTTGTCTTCAGTCAGGAAACAGTAAGATTCATGCTGGCGCTCAGCAGGCTTTCTTCTCTGTAGTCAGTCCAGGACCCCAGCCCATGCAATGGTGCTTCATACAATCAGAGTGAGTTTTCTTTAATCAGTCAAGCCTTTCTGAAAACACCTTCATGAGCACACCTAGGTGTGTCTCTGTGGTAACTCTGGATCCCATCGATGTAACAATCCAGATAATGTCAGAGGCAATCTCAGAGCCTTTTCTCTCCATAGTTGATGTCCCACCAAAACTTGTGACTTCTCCAATAGCCCACTGGTCATAACTCAATGGCTCTTACTGATGTGTCCATTCCTACATATCCTTACGTCATACCCAGCCTGGACCAGAGAATCAGTTTTTGTGAAGTTGCAAAAAAGGACCCCAGTTAATTCATTCTTCTCCAAACAGAGACTACAATAACTGTGGGAGTGTGCAAATGCAGATTTCCTACTAGAAAGACAAGGTTCACTTTGCTGCCAAAGACAACCGGAATCTCACAATTTTTCAAAAGAAAGGAAAAATTTCCTCTCCATCCTCCTTGCCCATAACTGACAGCAACTGACAGGCTGGCATGCTGTGCGGTGACCCGTTGCCCAGATCCTGTCAAGCTGGACTGGCATTGCAGCAGCCCTCAGTGCACCATAAGGACCACATGCTGAGGACTCTTCACCCTGCTCCTGCAAAGAGGAGCATTAACATGTATGAGCTGTACAAATGGCACTCAAGGGCAGAAAAGAGTGGGCAATTAGTGCTGAGGTCTCATCATGAGGTCAAAGAGCCACAGCTGGAGCAGGAGGAGGGAGGAAGAGGTAGAAGGCAGATGGCAGGCGTAAGACTAAAGCAGAGGAAAGGAACACCAACCTAGGACTGATGTCACTGTCCCCTTGACATTTTAGGCATAGTGGTCATGGTGTGCTCTCTTGCTTTGTCAACTGTATAGTGCCCAGCATCACCAAGTAGAGACTTTTGTCTTCAGAACTTCCTTGAGCTTCTAGGAAAAGACACTGAGGAACTATTTGTGAGAATGCTGTCAGGGTCTCCAGAACTCAGAGATTGAGGGTCTAACCCCAGACATTTTGCATGATGACTTTTGAACAAAAGGGGGAGTGACCGCTTTCTAAACCACTGAAATAAGTGTCCTGGAAAAGCAGATGGACAATGGAAACAGGAGACAGCCAGAGTCCATGGAACCCAACAGAGGTTGTCCTAGCCTCACCTTGGCCAATTGCCTGGAAAACTTCAGAGGAGGGATAATAAAATGAACCAAGGTACGTCATCACCTAGAAATCAGATCGTATCACAGTGGTAATGAACCTGAAGTCTCTCAGGAGTTTGCTTCCTAGCATCAGGGGCAATGACATTTTGAGGATGTAAACAGAACCCTCTAATGAAGACATTCAAAATGGTAAGAACATTGAGAAAGAATGCTAACCTTTAGTAATGCCCTTTAGTACCCTTTGAAAGACTCCCTCTTTCCACAGGTCATTACCTCAAGCATCTCCCCCAGCTCCTTCTCCTGCCTGATCTCCTTAGATAGCAAGCTCTGGATTTTGCTTCTAACAAGGTCCACAACATGTTCCACCCCACTGGGTTCTGTGCCAGGGATACTTCCTGCAGTTATTTGCTCCACCCACCTCTGCCCCACAGGTCAAGCTGGAGTACTAAGCCTCTGGTGAACCCAGGAGGGCAGTACAGACAAGGTCAAAGGCATGAGATAGGAAACTACAGGAGCCACCAAGAATCATCATCTGCAGCTGGAAAATCAAGGGTGCCACCAGAAATCCAAGCCACATATGAAGAAATATGATAATCAGAAAGTGTGGATTAATCAGAATGGAAAACCTATGTCATCACCAACCAAAGCCTAGACTAGATTGGGGCAATGAGTAGACAGCACACCAAGTCACATGATGCTCATTATATGGGTGGTTCTGTACACTCAATTATGTTTTCTGTTACCTGAACACATGGTGCCAACATTTAGGATATGATTGTGAAATTCATATATCTGTTGGATAAGCCAATTTAGCAATTAAAACAAATTAATGTTTGGACTTGCATCTTCCAAGTAATTAGAAGCTTGACTGATTTTATTCCCAATTGTTTATTGGATGTCAGACATGTGAGGATGAAAGTAGTTATGAAATAATATTTAGCAAGGCATCTATCAGTCACAATGGTCACAGTAGACCAATCAAAATGCACACTAGCCAGGTCCTGCTCTGGTGTGTCAAGCCAGTTAAATGCCACCCAGAGTAAGTGTGAAGATTAATATTGTCAATTTTACAGAATCTAGAATCACCATGGAAACAGGCCTCTGAGCTTGTCTATGAAGGATTATATAGATTATGTTAATGAGGATGGGATAACCCAGGTGGGCAGTACAATTTCCTGGGCCGGGATCTCAGACTGAACATAAAGGAGGAAGTGTACTGAGTACCAGCACTCAC
Organism: Peromyscus eremicus; assembly: GCF_949786415.1. NCBI lineage: Eukaryota > Metazoa > Chordata > Mammalia > Rodentia > Cricetidae > Peromyscus > Peromyscus eremicus. The sequence goes on along the minus strand of NC_081418.1, from coordinate 85,951,999 downwards.
TGTTCTCTGTCTCCTGACTGTGAGCACCATGCTACCAGCTGTCCCCTGCTCCTGCCACCATGCCTTCTCTACCACAGTGGACTGTACCCCTGAAATTTGAGTCAAAATGAACCCTTCCTTCCTTCTTAAGTTGCTTCAATTAATTAAGTTCCTAATACAGCATGGAACTCTAAACAGAATCTTTCTGAATGCAGATTATTGATTGTGAATTATCACAGATATTTATAACAGACATATGCCAAGAATTAATAACAGTTTAGCAATTTCCTCTGTCATCAATAAAATTGTCATAAATAGTCATGGATTAATAGATCAGGTGTAGCTGAAATGCCTGTGAATTAATGGATTTAAAGTTTATTTTTAAGGGGCATAGGAAGTATTTGAAATATAAAACTGGGGATCAACATTTGAGAGAGCAGGGATTTGGTGCTATGTAGAAAAAAGTGTCACTGGTACTAAATATAGAAACTAACCACATTCATGTTCTGAGGAAGTGTTAAAATTCAAGTAGTGTCAAGTGGTCAAGTGTGCTCTTCTGCATCTTACCAGGACACATCTGTGGGCATTTTCACTATGAAAGTGAGGGCCATGTTGTCCTGGGTAACATAGTTGACACAGAAGGAAGATAAACCATATGAGTGAAAGTAGAAGGAGGATTTGAGTTTTCCTCATAGGCAGCAGTGAGCGTTCTAAGCTCCATTATGGAGAAGTGTGAAAAATGGTCACTGAGAAGAAAACTGGAAATCACCAACCCAGTTGCACTAAGGGATCTCTCAATTGACACACCACCAACAAGAGGTGGCATTTAATGATGACTACTGGTTGACTTGGGAAAGAGTGCCAGTATATGACACATTGGTGTCCCAGAGGAGAGATCAAGGATGGACAGTGTGCAGTGCTCAGGGTGAAGGTGGGAGCTTTCTCACACATTGTCCTCCAGTACAGTCGCTAGAGACAAGGAGAAGATAGCAGCATCTTATTGAGTGACAACAGTTGCTTTCAAAAGGCCAGGTCATCAGTGACAAGAGCTGAAATCTGTTGTTTTATCTTCAACACAGTGGCTGCCCCTTAATCCACTGATATTTCACCCAGCAATTGCCACTCTGCAGTTACCAGTCTGCTTCTCTGGAAGCTGCCCACTCACTCAAGCCACAGCCTGGCAGGAATTCTGTTCCCACAGGCACCAGCTCTGTTGCTGCCACTAAAGGCAACTTTAATAATCTCTATCATTTTATTATAAATAAGACTAGAAATTCAACATCTAGGGTGAAAACCTGAGAGCTCAGAGAGGTTGAGTAGCAACTAACTAACCTTCTCTCCATGCTGGCATCTCCCCAAAAAACACACCCTTCCACTCTGAAAAAAAAAAAGGCATGCAACTCAAAATCCCTCCCTACTACTTCTGGTGCATCTCTCTATCTCTTCCAGATGCCCTCTGATGCTCTATGGTTACTCTCTGTAAACTAGTTGCTAACTCAGAGTCCTAACTCAGATTAATTTTATTTAATTAATACAAATGCTAACTCCAAGTTTACAGTGTGATCAAATATCCCCCAACATTTCCCCCTTTTTGTCTAAATAAAAAGTAAAGGTAGCCGGGCAGTGGTGGCGCACGCCTTTAATCCCAGCACTCGGGAGGCAGAGCCAGGCGGATCTCTGTGAGTTCGAGGCCAGCCTGGGCTACCAACTGAGTTCCAGGAAAGGCGCAAAGCTACACAGAGAAACCCTGTCTCGAAAAACAAAAAAAAAAAAAGTAAAGGTTTTTAAATCTAACATAGTGAAACTATATAAAATAAGAACAATTATCAGGTAAAAATTAGATTCACAATGTCCAGACCATTTGTATTTGGCAAATTTGGAGAAAGCACTGTATTATTTATCCTATCTTAGTGAGTCCAAAGTTTTATACCTAAACCACTTTCTATCATAACTTATATTAACATCCTAAAAGTATCTTTTTAGACCTTAAAACATCTTAGATAAACAACTTAAGCTTTTATGTTCTCAACCTTTTAATCTTTACATTTATTATAGAAGTTTCTTTTCTGAATTTGGTAACAAAGAAAACTGTAACTATAACTATATTGTCTTCAACTCCATCAGAGACCCAAGAAGGATATAATATTACCTGAGTAAACAGGAAGTACAGAGCATACATCTCCCAAAACTATAGAAATGACAGAGACAGCAGTAGGCCTGGACAATCACCCAAGTCATCTCTGCAAAGTTGGGACATCCATCTTCAGCCTACAGACCTAAAATATCTGACAGACTTTTCTGTGAAACAGGAATTTTGAAGGACTGTCCTACCTTGCCTTGGCAAAGTTTGGCAGTTGCCTTCTTTTGTGTTCTACTTGTCCAATTTGGACAGCATGCTGTCAGCAGTTGAGGCAAGGGCAGTTTACTTCCCAAATGGCTAGCTTTGCCACATTGAAAGCAAACTTTATATGGAGATTCTTTGATGCCCATCAACCTTTTTTAAAGTTGGTGCTTCTAGGAGCAGACACATCTCATAGTCATGAAAAGCCTTATATTATTAACACATCCTAAATGCCATATTCATAGGCCTCTGAAATGTTTGAAGACCACCTATCTATCTAAAATATATCTCTATTTAACCTTGAAAACATACCTAACATGACTACAAGTTTGATTATTGTAGATAACTAACTACTTATCTGTATTTCTTAATTATACATTACATTTTTAAATGAGCTGCATAGGTACAATATCTTAAAAGAGAATAGAAACATATATACAGTATAACAAAAATAACCTTAAATTTGTATCAATATACAAAAATATGTTAAACAAGAGTAGGGACATATATAGAGTATGTTCTAACAATAACAACCTTAAATCTGTATCAATATGTAAAAATCCATACCAATGTAAACATTTGAGATTAATAATTGCTTTTCAGTTTAAAGCAGATCCAATAATCTACTTTTATCCTATCTTTCCATATTTCCCTTTTTCTTTTCAGAAAGAGATCCTTGAATCCAACCTCCATTGCTTGTTTTCCTCCCTTACCATGACCAGCAACAATTTGCAACCAACTCCCCTAAACAATGACAAACATTCAAAAACCACCGAGTGACCAAAACCACCCATCCCACCTCGTGGAAATATGGATGTCATGTTCTTAAAATTACTTCCCGCTGTATGGGCATGATGGGATCTTTAGGGGATCCTGAGAAAATTTGGTCAAGTTCTGGGAAAACTCAGTGTAATATTGGTTGTCCAGTCTGTGTAATGAGAAAGTACAGGGCTTATCTGAAGTCCTGGCTGAACTAGTCTGTGAGGCTGGACAATCTCAGTTAACCACCTTGAAATTGTTCTGAGCAGTTTGTAGTTAATAGAGGTGATATTTGTCAGCTTAATGGCATTACCACAATCCAGGTGGAATCATTGTTGTGGGGCCCCATCATCCTTTAGGAGACTTCAAAGGTCACTGTTTACACACACACACACACACACACATACACACACACACACACACATATATATATATATATATATATATATATATATATATATATATATCCATACATTACTATATATAATTACTATATATAGGATTCTTATAAATTTAGATATAATATTTATACTTTAAGAAAAGTTTTAAAGAGTCAAAATAAAACCAAAGGATTATGAGATTAGTGGAAATAGAATAGTCCCTTAATTTTGGTTTTCTTCTGTCCCATATCAGGTGGCTCTTCTTACATGAGACAGAGATCTTTGATTTTACTTTAGCAAGCATGCTTGGGTTTAGAGAAGGAGAGAGCCACACTCCAACTCCAAAGCCAGCTTTTATTTTTAATTGAATTGGGACCACAAAAAAAAGGTCATTTGCCTTTTATATTTGTAGAGAACAGCAGAAACAAATATTTGGAAAGATTTTTGAAATTTTATCCTATTGAAAATGTACTATACCATTATGTCAGTTTTACTCTTTTTCCTGGGACATTTCCTCTGGATCATGCATCCTTCTTCTTCAGATGTCTCATTTGTCCAGTGGTCTTCGGATTTCTTAGTTGGATGCTTTTATTCTCCTGGAAAGACAAAAACAAAACCCTGCCCCAACCCTAACTTTGAGGAGTTCCTTTTTTGTCATTTTATAACTTTGTTAAGACAAAATGGTTTTTGACAACAGAAAAAGTATTATCTTTTAATAATAAAAAATTATTTTTTTCATACTTGATGAGATGAAAGGCATTTGTTAGTCTTAGAAGTAAGTTTGGATTGAATGGCCAAGCTGTTTGATGAATTATCGCCTCTCCTAATCAAGAGGTCTATCCTGTTCAATTCTAACCTTTATCAATCATTATGGTATCCATAGTTTTCTTCTCCTGTGGAAGCAAAAGCAAAACCTCTTCCCCAAGGTAACCCATATCCTGTTTCTATTCGGAAATCAACACATCTTTAAAATATACAGGCTTACTTAATTCAGCAGTTTTTTTCTATTACCCAATGTCTCTCCACAGCCATTGTTTCATTTTCATTAGCATTTAAAAATTTTAAAATCAATAAAGCACTGTATAATCTGTCTCAGGGGTCTTTATTACTCCTTTCTGCTTATTAAGTATATCTTTTAAAGTGCTACTAGATCTTTCTGTAATTGCTTGTCCTGTAAGATTTTGTGATATACCTGTAAAATGCTTTATGTTGTAATTGGCAAAAAAAAACCTGTTTCATTTTACTAGAAACATATGCTGGAGCATTGTCCATCTTAATTTGTACAGGTATCCCCATAATAGCCATGACTTCTAATAAATGTATAATTACAGAATCAGCCTTTTCAGAAACTTAAAGCAGTTGCCTATTGAAATCCTAAATATTTATCTATGGTATGGTGCACATATTTTAATTTCCCAAACTCTACAAAATGAAACACATCCATTTGCCAAATTTTATTTTTGGGGGGTACCTTTTGGGTTACTTCCTGCAGGTAATGGAGTTTGATTATACAAGAAGAAGTAGGACATTTCCTTATAATTTCTTTGGCTTGTTGCCAAGTATTAGAAAACTCTTTCTTCAAACCTTTGTGCTGTGGAATAATCCTCTAGTATACTGTAAAGATTTGTCACTTAAATTGATTTAATAAAATATTGATTGGCCAGTAGCCAGGCAGAAAGTATCAGTGAGGTAACCAAACTAAGGATTATGGGAAGGAGAAGAGCAGAGTCTGAGGAGTCACCAGCCAGGCACAGAGGGAGCAGGAGATGAACATGCCATGCTAGTAAAGGTACTGCCACATGGCACAACATAAACAGAAATATGGATTAATTTAAATGTAAGAGTTAGTTAATAACAAGCCTAAGCTATTGGTTGAGGATTTATACTTCATATTCAGCCTCTGAGTTAGTTATCTGGGACTAGGTGCTTGGGACAGGAAAGAAGTGTCCATTTATACCATTGCTGATAACATGGTGTTTCTTATAAAATTCTGAGGCTTCTACCACATTTCCTACCAATAGCTGATTCATTTCACCATTGCCTTGTGCTTGGGGGCCTGGTAGACCTGTATGAAATCTGTTATGTGTTATAGACAAAAATGATTTCTATTTCTGGTTACTTGTTGTAGTTGAATAAATAAGAAAGTTAATTCTGAACCATCTGGAATAAGTTCAGCAGTTTCAATATGTAAAATAACTCTTTCTGCATATTGAGAGTCAGTAACTATATTAAGAGGTTCTGAGAAATCTAATAATACTATGAGAATAGCATATAATTCTGATTTCTGAACTGAATCATAAGGGCTTTGAACCATTTTACTTAATTTTCTTGATTAATGGCCTGCCTTGCCGGATTTATTTGCATCAGTATAGAATGTAAGGACTCCATAAATTGGTGTTACCTTTATTATATGAGGGAAATCCAATTAGTTCTTTTGACAAACTGAAGTCTCTTGCTTTGGGGATATTTGTTGCTAATCTCTCCCAAGAAATTACTTCAAGTTCTTTGTCAATGTTCATTTTCAACCCATAATGAGGCAATTGCAACATTAGTAAAATGTATCACTACTGGAAGCAATGACTTTATCAGAGGTGCAGCAGATGGCAATTGAAGTTCAGATGTCAGACCACCAGAAGAATCTCTCTCTCTGATGGATATGTCTCATTCAAGCAAGGCTTATGAGAATATAGACTCCAGAATATCTTTTGCTTCTGTTGTCTCCCTGCATGCTGCTGCTCCACTGTAGATGGTATGGAAATTCCCCCACTGCCTGTGTGTTTATCTCATGAATATATTCCATCTACTGAGCACATGTATATCTGTGGATGGTCAAGAAGATGTATAATTTTGATGAATAGAAATAACACTAGGATATTTTTTTCATAGCTAGGCCTTCCACTCTGCCAAAACAAAAAAGAGCACAACACTCAAAATCCCTCCCTACTACGTCTGGTGCATCTATCTCTTCCAGATGCCCTCTGATGCTCTATGATTACTTTCTGTCAGCTAGTTGCTAACTCAGCCTCCTGACTTAAGGTTAATTTTATTTAATTAATGCAAATGCTACTTTGGGGTTCACAGTATGATCAAATATTCCCCAACAGAGATCTAAGATGGGACTGAACCTGACAATAGGGAAGAAGGTATCATGGCTAGACTGTCTCCTCAAAATGTATACTAAAATTTAATTGCCATATAAGAGGTATCCTGGGCAATGGATTAATATTATCTTAACAATGCTCCATTATGGTGAGAATGGGTGTGTTCAGTTCAGGCTCCCACCCACATTGCAGGGGTAATCTTTTTCCTTGGTCCACTAATTCAAATGATGATTCTTCCCAGAAATCCCTCACAAACACACCCATAAATAATATTTCCATTCACCTGAGCATCCCTTGCCCTACTCAAGTAGATACAGAAAATTCAGCATCACATATAAAAAGGGTCCAGTTTTTCCAAATATGCTCAAACATGGAAAGGAATTGGGTGAGAGAGAGAAAAAAGAGGGAGAGAGAGACAGAAAGAGAGAGAGACAGAGACAGAAACAGAAATAGAGAGAGACAGAGACGAAGAGCATAGTGGTACTTACAAGACAAAAAACAGCCCCCAAACCAACTAACAGTGAAATCTGACAAATGGAGGATTCCTAATGCTTATCAAAAAGACGTTCTTTCACTGAGAAGCTTTTAAAGAATTCAATCATAGCTTTACAATGGCAGCAAAATAAATGCTTGCAAGAAAAATAAAACTTCTTAAACCCATATGATAAGACTCTGGGGCTCCTCAGAAACATAGGAATCCTTGGCCCACAGAATACTAATGATGACAGCAAGCCACCAGAGTGGACAACACACTCTGATAAGTGGTGCGTATCAGCTGTGTATAGAAAGGGAAGGCAAGTAACAGCCTCCAGCTAAAGACGAACAGACATGGCTCTTTCTGGAGGCTTGTTATTGTAACTTTAAAACACAGAATCTCAGCCTGTATGTCCAAGAGAAGGAAAATATCTATGCCAAGAAGGGGGGCTGTCCTAATCTGCTTTCTGTTGCTGTGTTGCTTTTATACGGCTGTGATAAAACACCACGACCATGGTGACTTATAGAATAGTCTATTCCAGCTTACTGTTTCAGAGTCCATCACGACAGTGAATCATTCCAGCAGGTGGCAGGTCTGATGTCAGGAACAACTCAGAACCCACAACTTGTGTTGCAAGCAGGAAGCAGAGAGAATGAATTAGCCATGGTGCTGGTGTTGTGATTCTCAAAGCTTGCCTCCACTGACGTACTTCTTCCTAAATACTAAACAACTCCACCAACTGAGAATAAAGTATTCAAACATGTGAGCCTATGAGGGACCAATGTAAGAAAAAAGAGGGGGATTTATTTTAGGTTACAAGTTACAGTCCATCATTAAGGGGAGCCAGGGTAAGAACTCAAGGCAGAGAACCCTGGAGGCAGGAACTGAAGCAGAGACCATGGAGGAGAGCTACTTATTGGCTTACTCCCAGGCTTATATTCAGCTACCTCTCTCAGACAGCCTAAGCCAACCTGTCCAGGGGTGGCATTGCCCAACAGTGGGCTGGGCCCTCCTATATAAATCATCAATCAAGAAAATGCTTCACAGACAATTACCCACAAGCCAACGTGATGAAGGCAATTCTTCAGTCAACATTCCCTCTTCTCAGAGGTGTCAAAGTGACAATAGAATAACCAGGACAGATGCACACATCTGCTGTTGAAGTTTCAACATGAAATGCTCCCTGTGGTAGTTGGAATGTAATTGGCCCCCAGAAGCTCATAGAGAATGGTACTATTAGGAGGTGTGGCTTTGTTGGAGTAGGTGTGGCCTTGCTGAAGGAAGTGTGTCACTATGGGCGTGGGCTTTGAAATCTCCTTTGATCGGGTTCAGTGTGATACTCAGACCACTTCCTATTGCTTGTGAGTCAAGTTGTAGGATTCTCAGCTCTTTCTCCAGCACCATGTCTGCTTGCACACTACCATGTCACATCATAATGATAATGGACTAAACCTCCAAAATTGTAAGCTACTCATTAAATGTTTTCCTTTATAAGAGTTGCTGTGATTATGGAGTCTCTTCATAGCAATAGAAACCCTACCCAAAACACTCCCCATAGGCTCATGCATTGGATGTTTGGTCCCCAGCTTGTGGTGTTGTCTGAACAAATGATTGGAAGTTTGAAAGGACGTATCTAGCTGGGGAAAAAAATGAACTATTGTAATGTGGGCCCATAGCACCTGGCCCCTGTGTTTCTCTCTACCTCTGTCTCTATCTCTCTGTCTGTGTGTCTCTGTGTCTCTCTCAGTCTGTCTCTATCTGTCTGTCTCTGTCTCTGTCTCTCACTCACTCTCTCTTGCTCCTGTCAGCAGTGAGATGAAGAATCTCTTCCACTACGATTGCCATGATGAACTGCCCAACCACAAGGCCAGATAACTATAGCCTGACCCCCTGAAACCATGAACAAACTAAATCTTTCCTTCATTAAGTTGTTCACGTTAGGCACTCTGTCATAGTATTGCAGAAGCAACTAATAGATACATACATACACAAAATAAAATGGAGATGCACTTCCATATGTTTACGATCAGAATGATGTTCCTATTGGTATTTGTGTAAGCTTTTCTCGTGCACATGTTATATTAGACAAAGTGTCAGTTATTCTAATATAAACATTATTAATATATTCATTTATTTATTCATTCAGCTGACAGGTACTGAGCACTTATTGTTTACCTGACATCCTTCTAGAAAGTTTCACGTAGTCATGATTCATTTTCAGAACTCAAAGTTACTTACATGAAAACTGATACTCAGGTTGAATGCCCGATGTTGTAGCCACTAATTAAAGACTTAGAGCCAGAGTGCCTCATTCAGAGACACCAGCTTGCATGAATAGTCTCTAAGCTCTAGCTTGTCAGGCAACAGTTGCTAACTTCTTTCAATTGATTCCCCATCCAATAAGCTTTCCATAGCCCCAGAGTTTCTAAGTACAATGACTATATTATATGTAGGAATTCATTTAAGAAATGTTTGTTGAATGCCACCTCTGTGGCATGTATAAATCTTACTATCAAGTTCTTATTCTCCAGTTGCTTGTAAAGGAAAACATAAGCAAAAAACAAAATTGGATGGAATTTCAGCACAATGAGACTGGTCGAGTAGCAGAGGTGAGAAAGACTTTGCTGACCAAAGTGTCAACTCAGGAATTGAGGGAAAAACTTGATGTTGGAAAACAGTCACACAGAGGGGCTGGGGATACAGCTGCGAGGAAGATTGCTTGCCTGCCATGTGGCGACCTCCAGCACTGCAAAAAGAGGGAAAACAAAATCACACAGAGGAAAAGTGGCAGCTGAGTTTTAACTTGATGAAATAGTAGAAATTTCCAAATGGAACATTAAAAAGAAGGAAAATACTTTAAAAAAAAAAAAAAGCAGATGTGCAAAATGGAGGGCCTAGGCAGGAGCACTGGCAGAGCACTGCTGGGGATGGGCCTGGGCAGGAGGACTCACAGAGCATTCCTGGGGATGGGCCTGGACAGGAGAACTGATAGAGCATTGTTCAGGATGGGCATAGGGATAGGGAATAAGCATCCAGTGTTTGTACAACAGGCATTCAATGGATCCTAACAAAGATAATCTGGCCTCCCTGGAAATTGTTCTAGAGGTTGTAGCTGAAGGCTGTGTCTGTGACTTCTCAATCCCATGGTCATAATTAGTTTCTAGAACTGAAAGCTGTACAAATCTCTTCCTTTCAAATGTAAGTAAATGCTCAGAGAAATGAAGTGACTGCCCAGTGTAGCGCCTACTAGGTGATAAAACATGAAAACCATGAATCTGGAAACATCTTTGAGGGTGCATACTGCTCTTGCAGAGGATCCAGGTTCAGTTCCTACCACCAACATCAGGTGGCTCACAACCACCTGTAACTCTAGCTCTAGAGGGACCTGAAGTCTCTAACCTCCAAAGGCACCCACATTCATATGCACATACCCACAGGCACACAACAGATACACACAATGTTAAAAGAAAACTTTTTACAAAGAATCAGAGCCAGCTCTCCTGATTCAGAGAACACCAGATCATGTGTAAAGAACCCTGCCAGTTTGTATGTAAAGAACTCACAAACATCCTAGGAAACAAACTGAAACCTTTTCTGCCAGTGTCTGAATATTTGTAAACACGTCTGGTATAATCACAAAGTCAATGGATACAGTAACAGAGGAATGAGCACGTTTCCACAGGGAAGGATGGGCGTGGCTGGAGCACTCAGAAGAGGCTGGGTATCTGAGGTGGACATGGTTTGTGCGGCCTGTTCTTCATCCTACCCTGACTCAGACTCAAGTCATGTTCCTGAATGAAAAGGATGAGATTCTGTCTCTACAGTCATGCAAAAACTACTCTGGAAGTTTGCCTAAATGTGTTCTAGTTTTCTTCCTGTTGCTGTGATGAACACCAATGCCAGGAGAAATTTGGGGAAGAAAGTGTTTATGTGGCTTAAACTTCCATGTCACAGTCCACTACTGAAGTCAAGGCAGGAATTCAGGCAGGCACTGAAGCAGAGGCCATGGAGGAACACTGCTTACTGGCTTCCTCCTCGTGGCTTGCTCCTTGCATTCTTATCCAGCCCAGGACCACCAGCCTAGGGGTGGCACTGTCTACAGTGAGCTGGGTTCTTCCATATCAAACATTAATCAAGAAAATGCTCCCCAGACTCGCCCACAGGCCTGTCTGATGAGGGCATTCTCTCACTTGAGGTTCCCTCTTCCCAGATGACTCTAGCTTGTGTCAAGTTGGCAAGAAACCAACCAGCACCAAGTAGAAGAGATGAGGAACTGCTGTTCAGAATCAGAGATTTGCTTTTTATTGTGTCATCTTTTCACTGCTGAGATTTGTGTGTGTGTGTGTGTGTGTGTGTGCGCGCGTGTGTGTGTTTGATAACATACACATGAGGTAGCTATTAAAAACTCTTAAAAATTTATTCATTGTTATATAAAATCACTCTGTTGTAAAGAACTCACAAAGGAAAGCATCACTCAGCTAGATTAAGATAGCCACTTAAATGGCAGCCCAGTCCCAAAATCTACCCATCTCAGTGAACTTCCATACAGTTAGAATGGCAATCCTGAAGTTATGTAGCATTGACTAGGATTTTATACTTTCACTGTCAATTACATGTTTATGCACCACCACCACCCAAAAAAAAAAAAAAATGACAGAGTTGAAACTAGAAAACAATTAGCTTCATATCATCTTTCTTGACTCATGTGGTCTTCTTTGCATTCTGCCCTTCCTCGTCACCTAATAAGAAAAGGCTGTATTATTAATTGAGATATTGACATCCCAAAGAATTTCACTTCTGTCCAATGCCTGAATCAAACAAAGAAGAACCCAGGTCACAAAGGTCTTCTTAGGTATGGAGGAGCCTCCCTCCAGCTGAGGCAGAGCAAAAGCCCACTAGTGGTAGAACCGATATTTTGGCTAAATTGACAATGTCAAGAACAAGGTTGCACTCAGAATAACACCAAGATGGGGAGGGGGCATGGGTCTCCAGAAGCACCAGAGTTTCCCACCATAAAGTGTTTGTATTCATCAGTCCACACTGTGCTTGGACATTCAGCTTTGCTTTTTTTCTTAGTCTATTTTATTTATTACTGGTGCATGTGGAGATGTGTACATGCATCACAGCATGTTTGTGGAGGTCAGAAGACAGATCAGTGGCATTAATTGTCTCCCTCCTACCTTTATGTGGGTTCTAGTTAGCAAACTCAAGTCCCCAGGTGCATGCAGTAGAGCACCTTCACCTGATGGGCCATCTTGCCAGCTCCATGTGCTGGCTGGATTCTATGAGCAACTGGAAAGGAGCGGCTTCCTTCTTAGTGTGGACTATGAAAGGATGTCGAAGGCTCGATAGGGGTGTGAGGACCAAGTGTTGCCTGGAGTAAGAGTTGGAAAAACATCAAGGTCCTCCATGTCTGTGGGCTCCTGTGTAACATTTGATTTTACCATTTTCATGCAAAAACCAAATCCCAGCACACCTTCTCTGTACAAGCCATTGCGGGCTCTAGGACAAGCCACATGAAGTGTACCACTGCTCCATTCAGTCTTCTGAGATCAGTGGGGGCCACTAAAATAGCTATGACACCTCCAGACCCTGGGGGTCTAATGGACATATGCATGTGCATACACACACACACACACACACACACACACACACACACACGAGAGAGAGAGAGAGAGAGAGAGAGAGAGAGAGAGAGAGAGAGAGAGAGAGACAAAGAAAGAGACTGACAGAGAGAGCAGAGAGAGTTGAAACAAATATTGGGAACCTGATTCCACTAGGGTAACCCTTGACTAGCGACCATGGCTATTGACAGCAATCTCCCACTCCCAGGTCTGCTGTGGGCAACTCTGAGACTTTGAGATGTAACTTCCTCTTCAGGCTTCCTTGTAGGTTAAGCCACAGCTTCCCTCCAGACTGATGACTGAGACACTCTCTTGTTGGGCATGCTCACCTTCTGTGTGGCTTTCCCTGGCCCTCATCAGGGATCCCTTTTCAATAGCATGCTTACATGCAGAGACTGACTCTGCTGCCTTCAAGATGCTCTCTTTAAAAATAAAATAAGCAGGCCACATGAACAGGCCCACACAAGTGGGGAAGAATTAGAGAAATACATGATGCTGGGGGAAGCATGTGGGACTTCCAGGAACAGAGAGGGTGTCCCAAAGACATGGAAGCCTCTTCTGGCTTTGGGAAGATGTGGGGGGTCAGCATGGGAAAGGAAAGGGGGATCAAGATAGGAAGAGAAAGGGGTTCAGCATAGGAAGGGAGGGGTTCAGCATAGGAAGGGAAAGGGGAGGTCAGCATAGGAAGGGAAAGGGGAGGTCAGCATAGGAAGGGAAAGGGGAGGTCAGCATAGGAAGGGAAAGGGGAGGTCAGCATAGGAAGGGAAAGGGGAGGTCAGCATAGGAAGGGAAAGAGCATTTCTGACCAAGGAGAGTGAATGAATAGATAGCTGCAAAGATCCTGAGAAGAGAAACAGCTGGTTAGGAAACACCACAGGAGTTGATCAATATGACTTCAGGACAAGTGAGGGGAACTGGCAGACCTGAGGCCACAGAGCAGGCAGTGGTTACTTCAAAGGCCTTAGCAAGCCAGGCTGGGGGTCAGAGCAACATGAAGCCTCCAAAGTGCCTTTGAGGAAGAAGGATCCTTTCTGCATCGGTCAGGAAATGGGTTAGGGAGAGGTGAGGAAAGAGAGTCGGGACCAGCTAGGACTCTGTTGAAGTCGTCCAGCCAAACTGACTTTGCTGTAAGGCGGAGCCACAGAGGTGGGCGTGGCCAGAGGAACGGATGAAACTGAGATGCCATTTGTCAACGCCATGAGGGTATGTCCAATGTATGCTAGAGGCAGAAAGTGGCCAGAGTGGACAGGCGGGTGGCAGGGAACAGAGAGGCAGAGCAGCAGATTGCATCTTGGAGAGGCCTGGCTGTGAGGGAGAAGGAAAGAGGGCACAGAGTTCAAGGAGGGTTTGGCAGATTATGGAAAGGCTGGTGTGTAAGGATAGAGCCCCAGAGCTAGGGAGGAGGAGGAGGAGGAGGAGGAGGAGGAGGAGGAGGAGGAGGAGGAGGAGGAGGAAGGGGAATAGCTTTCCACATCTGCATGGTTCTTCCTTGTTCTTATTTTTCTTTTTTTATTATTTTTCTTTTTTTGAAAGTATAATTACCTCATTTCCATCTCCTCCCTCCAGCACCCCCAAGTGCCCCTCCTCTTTCTTTTCCACCTACATGAAGACCTCTTGGTACAGATGGTGTCCTCAACCTCTGACCAAAATGTCCCAGCAGCAAGAAGATAGCAAGACCTTGACAAGATTCAGAAGTTCAGACTTTTCCTGTCCAAACGTATCTTTGAGATAATTTACTTTTTCCAGCCCGGGCCTTCGGAGCGGGGGCAGACAAGGGGAGGCCACGGCGGTGCAAACAGTTCTGCTATGGCTGCAGAGAACAGAAGGGTGGAGGGAAAGTTCAATTAAAACTCTGCTCTGCTCAGCCCAATAATGGGCTTGACATTTGCAGAGACCCTGGACAACAATACCTGCTATCGCCAAGCTCACAAATTGGGAAAGGCTTTTGTGGGAGGCTGAGAAAGCACTGAACGAAAGGTCGCAAGCAATGGTGCCTTTTCATGTTTGAAGAGCATGGAGTCAGCCCTGTCTGCCTCCGTGGACGCGTCTCCTCTGTGCCGCCTAATGGGTAGCACCTTGGACAGCTCCGTCGGGCGCGTCCAAGAGAGAAAAATAAAAGCTGCCTCCGGGTTTCGTGGAAATAATTTTTCACTGGAGTTTTGCTAACTCCAAGAGACTTCTGGCTACCTGGAGACGTTGTGCAATCTTTGACTGACTTTCTGAATGTGAGACTTAGGACAGTGCAAAAAGCATTTTCCAAGGTAATTCAGGCCACCTTATGGAGGCAGTTTACAAAATACTGTTTTGCCTGTACTTGGGACCCTTTTCCTCCTACTGAGTTGCCTTCTCCAGCCTTGATATGAGGGTTTGTGCCTAGTTTTCTTGTAACTTGTTAGGCCATGTTCGGTGGATATCCTTGGGAGCCTGCTTTTTTTTTTTTTTTTTTTTTTAAGAGAAATGGAGGAGTGGAGGGAGGGGGAAACTGCAGTCAGGATGTTATGTATGAGAGAAGAATAAAATAAAAAATACTTTAGACATGTGCTCAAACTGCAGCCTTAAAATAATTCTGAATTTCTCCCATTCTACATATGAGAAACACTCAGGGTAGAGGTATAGTGAGTGCTTTGGTTTTAACTTTGTATTAAACTCTGTGTGTGTGTGTGTGTGTGTGTGTGTGTGTGTGTGTGTGTGTGCTCAAGCACCCATGTGCATGAGTGCACATGTGTGGTGGTGAGAGTAACCTGTGGATACCAGAAGATGGTGTCAGATCCGTGGAACTGGAGTGACAAGCTGTTTGAACCACCCACTAGGTACTGAATTCAAGTGCTCTGCAAGTACACAGCATCACCCCAGTCCCCTGACCATTCACTTTCTCCACTCACTTTATACTGTGAGAGCCAAAGTTATATCTTAAGTTTTAATTACTATGCCTAAGAGACCCATGAAACAAAAATGCCTCTGATCTGCAAACCCCTTGCCCAAGGATAGATAGTTCTGGAAATGCTAGAGGCTGTTGTTGGTGAGAGATAACAAGCCACATGTTTTCACTCCCCTAAACAAGTTTGCTTGACCCATCTGGACCAGATGTTCTTGATCACATGTGGGCAGGAGGTATGTGGGCAGGAATATGTCAGGATGTACTCTTGACCCTGATTGGATGTAGGCAGAAGATATACAGGCAGGAAATACATCAGGATGTATGCTTGACCCTGACTGGACCTCATGGGAAATGTGGTAAGTTATGGATTTTGCCTTTTCAAGCCCCTGAAAAATGTGACTCGGGGCCATTTTCTGGGAAACCAGAGATGAACCTGGCCAGAGAGTCCATCAACCAGGCCAATATTTAATTAAAGCTTGTTTCAAATTGGACATTAAACTACAGTCATGGTCTTATTCTCAACTGGTGTGATTAACAATACCTAGTTTGAAACAGAATAATATAAAAAAGTAGAGTTGTCATAATTTGTAAAAATGGATGAGGAAATTTGCTATGAATTTTGGTAAATTGAGATGAAGGTAAGTAATGTGAAGCATCTGTGAAGAAAATCTTTGGCAGACTTTACTGTCTTTTCTTTCCTATATTTTGGGACCAAGTCTCAACTATCCCAGGCTGACCTTGAATTCAGTGATAGCCAAGGATGAGTGTGAACTCTGCTTCCACCTCTCAAGGGTTGAGATTCCAGACATGCACCACCACACCCTACACTCTATACAATGCCTTCCAATACTCAAGATTGGTGCCCTTTACTATGCTAAATAAGGCTGCTCCTGTGTTGCCTACAAGAATGACACCTTATTCATTAGCTTCAATGGCTCCTTTCTCTTTAAAACCTACCTGTCCTTACCTGTACCATTTTGCTCCCTCTGAGCAATAGATGCATTCCAATCTCATCATTAAGCTTCCTAGAAAGTGCTTTCCATTCTGAGACTCACGCTCTATACGTGTGCTAGGGCTAAGGACCACACGACACTCTGATGCTATCCTTCCCTGATGACACAGCTACTTTAAGAGGGCTCTGTTGACTCAACACAAACCCCAGGCTGCTATGAGAGCCCCAATATGTGCAGCCATTACTGGGTAGGAGGTAAGACTATTTCTAGCCTCCTACAAACAAGAACCATTTCCTATCCATTAGTCTGATCGTGGCAGATAGTCAAAAATACCTCCCCAAAGACTAACCTATGAAATTGAAGGAAGTCAGCCCGGATAGTCCTGGAGCACTGGAGATTGCAAAGTTGGGTATAATCTTTGCTCTGACATTCCAGAGATGTCAAGGCCACCTAAGTGAGCAGTGGTACCTCTCCAAATGTTCACTATGGTAGGTCATGATGGCCCATCCAGATGCTGGCCAAGGTGTCAATACCTGGCCAGCCTTGGCAGCTACAGTTGGCTTTGGTGAAGCAGTTGCCTGAAATAGCCTGGAGCAGATGGAGGTTTGGGTGACTGTGATCCTAAAGAGTGCCAAATCAAAATGGAATTGACTACATTCTGTCACTTTCCAAACACGAAGGGAAAAAATCAACCTCTGAGCTAACAGAGGAAGCGGCTAGTGTAGAAGCGGATGTTCTGGGAGTATATGAGAGAGAACATCAGCCATCAGCAAGCCTGAGAGTTACAGCAAGATTAAGGGGGTCTTATTTTGTTTTCCTGCCTGAAGGCCCTGCAGGACATGGATCCAGGGTAGAGGTTTAGGGTGCGGGAACGTCATCAAAGCTGCCTTCTCCGGAATGGACTAAAACTCCTCTAAGATGGTTGTCTTATTATGAGAAACACTGTTTGGTAAGCATCTTCACTCAGTCCTCCAGGGCTTACTGGCTAGCCCTTGTCCTCCATGATGTCATCTGGAAAAAGCCTGTCTGAAAGTCAGTTCTAAAAACTGGTTAATGTTGGCAGGAAGTCTCAACCACATGGAGCTGTGGGATCAAGGTAGACAACATACTCTTTTTGAGACACCACTTGCTCAGGACCTAGGTAACCTTGACCATGTTTATTAGTTACTTTCCTCATTGTTGTGACAAAATGCCTGACCAAGACAATGTGAAGAAGGAAAGAATTTGCTGTGGTTCACCATGATGGAGAAGGCATAGCGTCAGGGCCATGAGACACCTGCAGTCAGGAAGCAGGAAAAGGTGAATCATGCTACTCATCCAAGACCCCAGCTGTGGGATGATGTCTCCTGCAGTGAAAATAAATATTCCCTGCTAGGGTAAACTTTTCCAGAAACACCTTCTTTGTGTTTCCATGGTGATTCTAAATTACACTAATTCTGGACCGAATGGTGGCACTGGAGACAGCAATACAAAGCAAACTGGACAAGACTGTAGATATCCACCCATCCTTAAGGGACATGAGATGTAATTGTACTCCCTAGGTCCTTAAGGTTGAGCCTCTCAAAGACCATCCATCTTTGGTACCCAGAAACCCAGGGCTACCTCTTCCAGTCAAAGCTGATCACAATCACAAAGGAAAGATCCTGAAACTTGTCTCAGACACTGAACTCTTCTTTGAGAAATATTGGATCCACTACTGAAAAGAAAGAATAGACACTAAGAAATACTAAAAAGTAACTAGCTGGTCTCAGTACAAAGCTATGCTGCAGTCTCGGCAAAAGAGGTGTGAGTGATTTCTAAGAAGCCTCACTGCACCTCTGGTTTCTGATCTGCAAAATGCAGAAAACAAACCCACAACATCTCCTCACAAGTCTATCCTGGGCTGCAAATAAGATGCTCAAGAACCTCGAAGAAGCCAGAACTTGTCTGTCACTAGCAGGGAAGAGACCTGTGGTCCAAGGAAATTAAATGACCTGCTTGCCCATTGTCTTAGGGTATCTCCAGAAAGAGTCCCTGAATCGCACATTCAAGTACAAATAGCTTGTTTCAGACACAGAACAAGAGCTGTCAAGGAAGAAGGGCAGCAGCTAAGGACGATCTAGCAGTCCAGCTACCTCTGTGTGCACCTGGAAGTGGATTCCTTGAGAAAATTCAAGACATGAAGTCAGACAGAATTCTGGATTATCCCTCCCCTTCAACAAGACAACCAGAGCCATTGATTGAGGCCTTTCTAGGACAGATGTGGGAAGAGTGGCCTCCCCCAGCCTATCAAGCAAAGCCTAGAGACAGAGGGAAGCCACAGTTGGGAGGTCAGAGCTAACTGAAATTATAAGGCTCACAATGCACATGTGGGTATTGCATAGATTCAACAGCTAGCCATCAGTAATTAAGAGCTGAACTCAGATTTGCTGGGCATCCTGTTCTGAAATGGCTCAACACTGACCCGCCCACTTACAAGTCTCTTAACCATGACAACCACTTCCTCCCAGAGTCCATTGGACCAGCGCTGTGCAGCCTGTACAAACTTATTACCCAGGCTTGCAAGGCAAATGCAGTATCCCTAGCATGACAGTTCACAAATTTGAGTATGTGACACAGAGTCTGTTCTCAGGATATCATTTCAGCAGAAGGCAGACTAGTGACTCTAGTGAGTAACAATACAGTAAGTGAGTCCAGGTGACATACCACTGGGCACTCAGTGCCTGGTTCGGGTGAGGTGCTGAGTGTACAGACAATGAGTATCCTTTCTGGTTCATAGGAGCATGTGTTTCTGGAGATGGTACAAAGAGCCCTGAACAGAGCACACCTGAGTGGTTCATGCATCTCAAGCATATGGAAGTAGACGAGACCCAGAGGGAATAGGGAACACCATGGCTGGGAAGAAATGGATACTGAGCATTCTTCAAAGTGATAATGGACCACAGTAGGTCTGCCTGATGACACTTGAGTCTTCAGTAAGGGTAAAGATGTACCATAGAAACAGAAATATGTTCCCTGTTTTCTGGTGCTACTGAATGGGGAGCAGGGGAACCTTCCTCAAGCATTAAGAAAAAAATCTAAATTCTTGGGTATGGACACAGATGTAAAATGCATCTTGGCCTCATAGTGCTGTCTGGAATGTTCCAACAATTCTAAGACATACTTTTTTTACATTTTAACACCTCCAAAGTTTGGGTGCATGTTGCAGTAATGGTGGCCTCCAGTCCCTCACAGGCACACGGTGGCTGTGGTATAACTGTCATGCCCTACAAGCCCCACCTAGTTCCAATGTCTTCACTCATGTACCAAGTTTAGTTACCATTTAGAATGTCTCAGAATAGAACAGCAAAGGCAAGGGATGTAGCTCAGGGACAGAGCATCTGTCTAGCACGCATGAGACCTATAAACAAGTTGTCTGAAGGAAGCTGCACCTTCCTGAGCCTTCTGCAAGGCAGATCAGCTGACTACAACTTCAGTGACTGTGGAGGGTTGGACTGTTACTCATCCAGATGCAGATTATCTTGGGTCACCTGCACCTTCTTAAGAGCCATTTATTGCTCTCCTTGTGTTGAGCTAACATCTTTTTGACCACTAGGTAAACCCTTTGGGATGTACACGTACCTAGCTCTCACTACCCCAAAACCTAAGCATGTGATCTGTTAGCATCTGAGGCCTATAGCAGAGATCTCCCTGCTTTCCTTTAACCTGCCTGTCTGATGTTACAATCAATGTATTTAAAAGTGTTATTATTTGTGGCTTTCTTTTTTCTGTTATTGTGAAAGCTATGAGAAACTGCTTCTACTTTGGAGCATGGATTTGGGGTAGTTTAAATCTGTGCTCCCAGGCAGTGGTCAGTCATACATGGCTTCAAAACAAACTATCTCTTATCTCCTTTGAGGTAAGGGGTGTGTGTGTGTGTGTGTGTGTGTGTGTGTGTGTGTGTGTGTGTGCTGAGAAACCCTCAGCACAATCCTCACCACCAATATTAAAGAAAAATAAAGCAAAAGTAAAAATTAAAAAAGGAAGAGGAGCAAGATGTTAGTAGTATTGCACTTAGTGGATTCATGAGGGTTCAATATCCTATTATTTGCACATTTTTTATATTTAAACATTTACATAATAGAAAGGAACAAAGTTTTTAAAAGTGCACAATGCCTTGACAGTGAGATGAAGTGATTATTGTACTTTCAGAAAAGGAAGAGAATAGAACAGTAGGATGTCGTCGTGGTATTAGTAAAACAAACATTTGGTATTGAAGGATTAACTGAACTTTTAACATTGTCTTAAGAAATAGCAAGCAAGCAGTTTCTACGAGAGAAATATCTACTGGTGAGTGAAGCCATGTGAGCCTGTGATGATGGGTCATACCAAGATGTCACTAAGATCTTACGCCATCAGGCCCACTCGGCACCTTGTAGCACCAGGCAGATGGGCACTATTATGGTGAGCAAATGTATGGTGTAATATGAGAGAGAGAGACAGAATGGTTCATAGCCTGTGGACAGAGGCGTATCTGAAGAGGTGAGGGGTGGGCTGAAGTGGGCGGCTTCATTGCCACCCAGAACCACAGCGATGTCTGGGTCTGGGCTGCTGCTGGGGACCATGTCTGGACTCACAGCCCTCTTGTAGCAGTAGTCTATGTGGATATCCATGGCTCCCGATACCACCACAGGCTAAGAGGAGAGGGCTGTCCAGAGCTAGCCCCATCCCTCACTGGCTGCAGCACGCAGGAGAGAGGGTTCTACATCTCACATGGTCAGCCCAATAGAGCTAACCCTGTTTGCAGGGGCGTGGGTGAGCTATTCCTGAGGGCATGAGAATGGGGGAGCAGGTCACACCCCTCTTGTATGCCATGTGGTAGCATGGGTGAGGGAAAGATGCCCTCCTCCCCTTGCCCTTTGCCACCTGTAGCAGGTGAGGGACCTGACCCAACCCCTCATCAGCTGTAGCACTCAGGAGAACAAGCCCTGTGCCTCGCCTGGGCAACACAGTAAAGTTGACCCTGTAGACAGGGGTGTGGATGAGCCATCCCTGAGGGCATGAGAGGACATAGCTGGTACCTCCTCCCTCATCTGCAGTGTGGTAGTGAGAGTGAGGGAAAGATGCCCTTCCCCCTCCCCCCTACTGCCATATAAGCGTGAGGACATATATTTAGTGGGGAAAGCATTAAACATAAAGGTCATAATAGAAGAAACAGTAAAAGCACATGAAATCAGAAGCCCAAGACAGAAAGGGCCCTGAGAGAGAAAAATCTCCTGGAGGTCACAAATTTCAAGTGATAGATCCTCTACCTGCCATCTCGAAGACAGCCAACTCGTTCCATCCTGGGGATCATCTCTGGTGAGCTGGAGTGCTGGATACAGAATATCGAAGGAGCAACGCCTAGGCTTTCCAGAAAGCATTGTGAGGGCCGAGTAAAGCCCCTTCAGGGCTCACAGCACTGGAGGGTTAAATCAGAGCCATGAACAACATTCTAGCTAACCAGGCTGTAGGGCAGGCTGGTGTTCTCATGCTATTTGAAATATATTCAAAACAGAAAGGGCCACAGCACACAGAATCTCTGTGTCCCATCAAGCTTCTCTGGGCCACATAACACCCTGAGGCCATAAAAACAGATTGGATTTAGGCTACTGATTCGCAGGCAGTCTATCCCTTCAACAAAGACTGCTGTATAGGAATTCTCCATCCCAAATAAAGCACCCAGCTGATATTCCACCTATAGGCAAGGAATCTGCAGCAGAGAAATGAATTTAAAGTTATAAAATCCATATTGCTGCCTTGAAAAATGTCCACAGGAAATGCGTAAGAGGAGTAGCTTTGGAGCTCAGATGGACTTCGGTGATCGCTTCCTTCAAATCCCTCACTGTACAGGGGAAGAAATTGAGACTCAGAGTTAATCAGAGGCAGACCTAGACCTCCGAGTTCCTGGAGCCTGCTGGTGAAAAGGCAGGAAAAAGTAAGGAACGCCTTCGATGGCCATTCATCCCATGTCCTCTCCTGCAAACACGGGAGAAAACTGGAGCAACTGAGGCGGACTACCCAGAGAATGCTGGTTCTATAAATTAAATAAACAAACAAACCTAGCCACCCTCCACCAGGGTGTTAGAACCACACACATGTGTTTCTTCTGAATCTGAAGACCGGGGGAGTTCTCGAATCACATCTGTTAACACCCTGGCCATTTGTCAACAGACTACAGAAGAGGTTCTAGATGATGAGTGATGATGAGTTCTGTCAACTTGGCGCAACCTGGAATCACCAGGGATAGAGTCTCAGTCAGAGGTTACGGTCATCAGCTGGCCTGAGGGCGTGTCTGTGGAGGATTGTCTTGATTGCCTACATTGAGATGAGAAGACCACACAGTTGCCATGACAGGCTTAGAGGCCCAGACACAGCTTCTGGCAGGCAACACCTGGACCCAGGAGAAGCTATAAGCTGACCCAACCCAGTGGGGCCTGCATCTAAGAGGAAAATACCTGACATTCCAAATACTCTCTATACCCCTAGACAAGTGTCAGCCAATCAGGGTCCTGAACCCTGGAAATCCCCTCACCCCAACCTCTACTTTGATTTAAAAAAAAAAAAAAAAAAAAAAAACCCACCCTGCCTGGGCTCAGGGCTCTCTGCTCTCACTGCTGTGTCAGACAGAGAGACCAAGCTCCGAGCTTGAAAATAAAGGCTCTTTGCTTTTACATATGGGATTCGGTCTCTGTGGTGGTCTTTTTCTGAACATGGGCAACACCATCTCATAGACTGAGCCCTGAACTGTACAACAGTAAAGACAGGTAGCTGAGCACGAAGCATCCATGCTTTTATTCTCTGTACTCTTATGTGTGATGTGACTAGCTACCTTGATTTCCTGCCTTCATTTTCTCCCACAATGATGGACTGTAACCTGGAATTCTAAGTCAAAATAAATCCTTTCTCCTATAAGTTGGATCTTGATGGGGTATTTTATCATGGCAAAGGAAATGAAACTAGAACATCACACGACTTCACAAATGAGCCTCATCCCTCACCATTTCTACTGGAAGTGGCAGCTTCTTCAGGAGGGACACTCCCAGTGACCCACAGAGGTACTTTCTGTGCTTTCCCCAGGAGACTCTTTTCAAATATAAATATGCTATTTCTTAAGAAAACAGCCCAGTAACTCTGAAGCTGGTTTTGGTTTTTGCAACTCACACATAAAAACCAGGTCTACAACCTGGACCAGGGGAAATTCTTGAGCTTTGCGTACTTTATGCTTGGTGAGAATCAGAGATTTCTTCTTGCCTCTCCCCAGCATTAAAGAAGTGGATAGGGCTTGTGGTAGTGACCACAGAAGAAGGGACACCTTTTGTCTCACGATTATGACTAATCAATATGTTTGTAAATGTCATTTGTGTTATTGTGAGGAGGGGTGACTCCCTTTCTTTTTGCTTCTAAATATGTCCTACTGTAACTGTATTTGGGTAGTGTGATGTATTCGTTCACAACTCTATTAATAGACCCTTGGGTTGCACCATGTGTGTTTGGGTCAATTAAGAGAAAGTTTGGTGTGAGGACTGTACAATTTGTCCAAGAGGGTATACATGCTGAAAATGGCTGTTCTTCATGGTAGTCTTCTGTGGAGTTTGCTCTGTTTAATGTTCCAGCCGGCACAGTGAGAATCTTCACTGGTCTGGATCCTTGCCAGCATCCATTGTTTCAGAGTGTTTAATCCCAGCGTTCTGCTGAGCTTGTAATGGCATTCCTTGGTGGGCTCATTTGCATTTCCTTGATGAGTAATGAGGCTAATGAGGCTAAGCTCCCTCTCATCTGACTACGCACCAGTTGTATTTCATTTGTCTGAAGAGCGGGTTCAAATCTTTTACCAATTATTTTTCTTTTGAACTGTCCCATTCTTGATTTGAAAGCATGAGGTCTCAGGACAGAAGTCTTTTGTGATGGTGATTGTCAACAATACATTTCCCATGCTGCAATTTGTGCTTCCACTTTCCTGTGGGTATATCTTGCTGAACAGAAGGCCTTAGTTTTAATAGAGTTAAAGTTATCAATGTTTCTTTTAGAGTCAGCACATCTTTACTCCAAGTACTTGAAGCAGTGGCAGGAAGATCTCTGTGAGTTCCAGGCCTGCCAGGGCTATATAGTGAAACCTTGTCTTAAAAATAAATAAATATATTTTAAAAATCCTTTCTGTTTTAAGAATATGGAAATGCTCTTTTTTAAATGTTTTTATGATTTTCATATGTATGAGTGTTATGCCTTCATGTCTGTCTGCACAATGCATGCATGCAATGCCCAAAGAAGACAAAAGATGGCATCAATTCCCTGCAACTGGAGTTATAGATGGTTGTGAGCTGCCATGTGTGTGCTGAAAACCAAGCCAGGGTCCTCTGAAAGAATAAGTGTTCTTAACAACTGAGCCATCTCTCCAGCTCCAATATTCTTTACACTCAGAGATATTTGCACACCGGTATCTGTGGTGACACTATTCACAATGGCTAAGTTACAGAACAAATATTAGTGTCCAACATGGAACTGTTTCCAGATGTGAAAAAGAACAAGGTTATGTTGTGTATAGGGAAGTGGCTGTAACTGTAGATACTTATAATAAACAAATCAAGCCATTCTCAAAAAGATCGGTATCACATATTTCCTCTCATTTGTAGTTCCTAGATTTTTATACAAATACATGAAACTGTATAATGTGTATATTAGATGGGAAACACTGGGAACTGAACTAATGGAAGGGGAGGAAGACTAGAAGAGGGGAGGCGCATGGGTAGGCAGAATGGTTTTATTTGTGTGTGATATACTTGTATGGGTTTTTTAAAATCATAAATACTGAAAACGAGTTCTTTCTCCAGCTCACTCAGACCTGACAATCATCCTCATCACCCTCTGCTGGCAACAAAGAAACAAGGCCCCCCGGAGTTCATGCTGTCCGATCAATATGCACCCTGAAGAGCTTCCTCTGTCAGGTGATGTTCCCTCAAGTGCTGAGATTTATCTGCCTCACTTGCCATCTGCAGGCATCTCAGCTTCCCACCAGGAGAACACTGGCTCCCAGTTCTTTTGACGATAAGATCAGAGAGATGTGGAATTCAATCCTCCCTGGACATTTCTTATGCTCCCTAGGAAAGAAAGCAGCTTCGCAAGTAGTGAAAAAGGAAAATTTTCTCATCTTTCATCTGTTGAAAAAGCACATTTTGGGGGACACTGAATGATCTCTTTGTGCCTGTTTAGTCACTGGGTGGCACCCTCAAGACAAGGGTAGGGCTATGGAGACGGCTCAGTGATCAAGAGCACTTGCTGCTCTTCCAGAGGACTAATGTGGTTCCCAGCCCCATGTGTAGGCTCACAACTATCTCTAACTCCAGCTCCATGGGATCTGACACCCTCTTCTGGCCCCTTTCAGTACTACACACACACACACACACACACACACACACACACACACACACACACACACATCTCTAAACAGGAACAAAAACAAAGCAAAAAGAAATCTTTTTAAGAAGCAGTGAAGGTAGCTTCAACTCAGAGAAGAAAAGTGATAAAGAGGAACCGAAAAGCTTCAGTTATAAGCGCGCCTCATACACGTTATTTCACTTGATCAACTCAAAAAGAACGAGGCGTACAGGGGTAACTGCTTTGAAGAAATGCTCCACGTGCCAGAATATCTGGTGCTCACATGAGAACGCTGCATCACGCAGCAGAGACACCGTCTAGGCAGCTGTGAGGAAGAGGTGCTGAGCGTCTCCCTATGGAAGATGTCACATGCTTTGTGGTTTTTCGTTTGGAGGGGGCAGGAGGGGGTTGTCACTTCATCTGTGTCACTGACTGCCTCAGCTCATTCCAGCCTGAGAAGTTGTTCTTCCGGGTTCCAGGGAAAGCCAGGATGAGTGCTGACCATCCACTACACATTTCATAATGGATTCGCTCTGTTCTGTTTTTCATTTTTTTATGTGTGTGTGCACACGCGCAAGTGCGTGCATGTGTGGTATGAGTGCACACTTTGGGGTGTGGAGGTATACATTTGTGCACATGTGTAGCCCTAAGATTGATGTCAGGAATCATCTTTGATTTCTCTTCCACCTTATGAGGTAAGTTAAGATCTCTCAGCCAAACCCAGAGTTTGTCAATATGGCTAGTCTTGCCAGCCAACTTGCTCAGAAAATCCCCTCTCTGCCTTCTGGAATAATAATCAGACTGCCACATCTACCCAGCATATACATGGATTTCTGGGGATCTGAACCCTGGTCCTCATGCTGGGGTGACAAGCACTTAAACACTGACCTCTCTCCCCAGCCCTTCATTCTGGACTTAATGACAGAGAATCCCAATGTGAAATGTCATGCCAGTACCCATTCCCATGGCCTTTCTCCTAGGAAAGCATCTCACAAACTTTCACAAAGACCCTTCTCTTGAACAAACATGTTTCTATGTATAGGTCACTTGGTATCTACTTGTACATGTATATCCACAAGGCAAGCAATGCTGGTGATCTAACTAACATGAATGATCATTATATAGAGTTAAATACATAATATGAAATTTCATATAACCCAGCAAACTGGTTTTCACCCTACAGACTGTTTTTGGTGAAGTGGACTTTCTAATGATACAAGCCATGATTTCTATTATTTTCAGGAATTCATCAATGAGCAATTTCTAGGCAGAGTCCTTAAATAACCCACTGGGTTCTGAAATGTCTGGCACAGTAGTCCTGGCTTAGTCGTTTCTGAAGATCTTAGGCTAATAATCCAAATCTGGCATTCATCACAAGAGTTTTATAATGTTAGTTTTTGTTTTTATTTATGTGTATGCATCTGTGTCTGTGTGTGTGTGTGTGTGTGTGTGTGTGTGTGCGCGCGCCCAGGTCACATGTGTGCAAGTGCCTGTGAGTCCCAAAGAGGGTGTCAGATACCGTGGGGCTTAAGATACAGGTGGCTGTGAGCTACTGGATGTGAGAACTGAAAACTGAACTTGGGTCTTCTGGGAGATCAGCTAGTGTTCTTAACCACTGAGCCATCTCTCTGGTCCCATGATATCTTCATCAAAAGCCCTTTGAACAGGAGAATGAGCTGGATCCATTGACAAACAGCCCAGTCATCTTCACAGTTAATTCCAGCCTTCTCCCAATGATCACTCGAAATAGGAGCTAACACCCTCTGGCTGCAGAGGAGCCAAGCCATCAGGCTCAGCCTTACAAGCTAACTGAGACTTAATTAGGCAGGAATGTTGACTCGGATGTTTCAGAAAGTATTTACACAGCAAGAGTCAAGACAGGAATCTTTCTTCACAGCCTATTATACAGGGCTTCACAGGCGGTGAACGTTCAATAAATACTAACTGATTGCTCCTTAGAAATCTAGATGATTCTAGCAACTCAATTCCTTCTTTGCTGCGTGTGTATTGATTGACAAAGGCCAACATTCAATCCACCCACATGCACATCCATCCTGTCGCTGTCTGCACTGATGGGCTGCCTGCCGGCGTGCCAGCTCTAATTCTAAAAGTGCATGTAAGTCTGCTTCTCTTGCTGAAGAGCTCAGTGAAAGCTGTATCACCCTTACCCTTTATTCTAGAGGAAATCTGCGGTTCTTATTTAGATAGTTCCGCACCAGGAATACAATAGTGTCAGCCCCAGGTTGCGGTGACCTCCACGGATGGCTGGACTCCTCCCACCTCAGTTCCTCCTTCTTGCATTTGGCAATGAGATTTTGGAAAATGCGCAGGCCACCTAGATCACAGGCAGAAAGAGGTCGGTGGCTGGATGAGCAGGAGCCGTAGGGACCCGTCCACTCCCTAAGTTGTTTTGATTTCTCACATACCTGGAAGGAAGCAGCCCAGAGTGGTCCTGGCCATTTAACTGTCAGTCACACCGAGCTTGACAGAATCAATTCAGCAAATGCCAATAGGAAGTGGCTACTAAAATAAGCTAATATCCAAACTTCAGGCCCTCCCCATGAAACAGATTACATCACCTCAAATTTAGATGACGCAATCCTCATATCCGGTGCTTCGGTTTGTACCTGCTTTTGGAAACAAGCCCTTAAAGAGGTGGTTATGAGGTAAGTGCAGCAGTGCACACCTGCCACCCCAACACTTGGGCTGTTAAACTTGGGGGTTCATGAGTTCAAGGCCAGCCTGGGCTACATAGTAAGAGCCTATCTCAACCATCACCCCTTAATATAGGTAATTAAAAGAAGATGGGGCCCAACTCACTTTTGGTGCTCTCGTAAGAAAAGTCAATAAAGTCACAATCACTGTGAAAGTACCATGAGAAGACACTGAATGATGGCCATACACAAGCTAAGCTGAGATCTTAGAAAAAAATCAAGTCTGCCATCTTAGTCTAGGGACTTCTAAACCCCCAAATTGCAGGAAAGTTAATTTCTATGCAGTTAAACCACGCAGCCTGTGGTCTTTTGTGATGGTCTCCCTAGCAAACTAACCCAGGCAGCAAAGAGCCTGGGACCAATGGCGATCACTCTCCATAGTCAGCATTATAAATGGGCACAGGGGCAAGTACTCACAACTGTTGAATAGAGAATATTAGGGAGACAGTGAAGCCCTGTTCTTTTGTTCATTCGTTCGCAGTATCCACATCAGTTCTTAGCTGCATAATAAACCATGTAAAATTGAGCCACTTAAAACGACCACATTCATGTGTCCACAGCTCTGCAGGGCAGCAGTCCAGGCTGAGAGCATCTGTGCAGGCAGGCACTGCTGCTGCTGCTCTCTGCAGGCTCATTCAGGCAGCTCCAATCAGCTGACTGTCCAGGAGGGATGCTAGAATACAGCCCCGTTCACACACCAGGCAACTGGTGCTGGCTGCTGGCTATAGTGCTGTGATTTTCCAGCTCCGGCAGGCTGGCCAGAGATGCTTTGCATGGTGGACTGCGGCCAGCAATCTGAAAGGCCAGTAGTGGTAACTGTGAAGCTCTTGGAGGCTAGATACAGGATTCTCTCAAACTAAGTCATAAGGTCAGATCAATGATAGGGAAAAGTGAGGCCACTTCTTGATGGGAGGAGCACTGAAGCCCCAATGCCCAGGTGTAAGTGTCTGCACAAGGAGGTAGTTTCCACGCAGCTCTCCCAGCATGCACCTCGCTTCCCTTTATGCTGTCAGGATCATCTCCCCAGTGCTAAGACAGGCGTGTGATAGTTGCCTTTCTTGTTGCTATGATAAAATGCCTGGACAAAAGCAGCTGGAGGAGGGAAGGTTTTATTTTAACACACAGGTCAAGGGTGCAGCGTACCAAGGTGTAGAGTCATGACTGCAAGGGAGAGCCAGAGCTGATCACTTTTCCACGGTAAGGAAGCAGAGGACGATTGGCGATGCTCAACCCCGTTTCTCCAGGCTCCTAGCCTATAGGATGGCCTATAGACCGTGAAAGTGTGTCTTTCCACCTCAACTAACCTCATCTAGAGAATGCCTCCTAGGTATGGTCAGAGTCTAGCCTAACCTATACCCCCCTCGTGGGTGTACCCCAGAGGCTTGTCTTGGGTGATTCCTGATCTTGTCAAGTTGGCAATCAGTATCAACCATCATGCTGTGTATTGAGAAGAACAGGGCCAGCTTCATGGGTGATCCATTCATCCATTCCACAATAAAATATGAAATGAAACATCTGCTCTGAAGAAGGGTTCTCAGGCACCGTTAAGGGTCGGGGCAGCTTGTAGGGGATGTAACAATAGAAGATGGGTGGATAAACATGGCCATTTTACCACGAATGGGTACATGGGACTACCACAGTGAAGCCCATTAATATTGGTGTGATAAATATGTATTCATAACTATATTTTATAAAACATGTTAGGACTGGTGAGATGGTTTAGTGGGTAAAGGCACTTGCCACCAAGCCTGATGACCCAAGTATGATCCCCAAGACCCATGTGATATTAGGAGAGAACCAACTCCTGTGGAGTACACCATGGCACATGGACATGCATACACACACACACACACACACACACACACACACACACACACACATACACACACACACACATACACACACATAAATAAAGTAGAAATACATTTTTTTTAATTTTTAAAAATTTAAAACAAGCCTGGAAACACAAGGGTAAGACACATGATGCCCACCTTGAAGGAAGTTTCAATCACTATGGATTTATAAACATCAATAAGTGGGTCTAAACAGTTGTGTGCCCAATACTCTCTCTGTCCTAGGGAGGAA
Source organism: Peromyscus eremicus (assembly GCF_949786415.1). Lineage (NCBI taxonomy): Eukaryota > Metazoa > Chordata > Mammalia > Rodentia > Cricetidae > Peromyscus > Peromyscus eremicus. The sequence continues at coordinate 85,921,338 of NC_081418.1, read as the reverse complement.
ATAAAAAGGTTTCATAAAGAACATGGTCATGTCCTAAGCTCAGAACAGTGCAGTCCTTGCCATTTGTGATAAGAAGATTCGAGAACAGAAGACAGCACCATCCAGTGGCAGGGTCAGGAGGAAGCCAATGCCCCACTGCATGAGTGTCTCCATAGCAACAGAGGGACAGTGAGGGCTTTCAGGTGTGTTGTGTGCTTGAACTCTCACACTAGTAACTTGGTAAAATGTTTAGGATGCTCTGGAGAAAGCAACTGGCCTTTTCCAGTTAAGATACGGTAGCTGCAAACAGTAGAACACGACTCTGACTGACTGAATATAAGAGGAATATTCATCGAAGATAACTGTGGCCCATAGAGGGTTGTGGGAGCTAGAGACCCAGGCTTGTAACTCTCGAAAGGGAACAGTTCCACCAAGCACAATGACAATACCCAATCAAGTGTCTGTCCCTCTGCTGGCCATTGCTGACAGACACAGGGATCCCAAAGTCTAGGCTTTGGGAGAGAAAATTCAATCAGCTGAACTCAGGCGACACCAGAGCTGAGAAAGAGTCCCCAAGGATCACTCCAAGAGTCATAAGTGAGGGGTCCAGAGCCCACTTTACTGCTTCCTAAAATAGAAGGAAACCAGGATGCTGTCTGGAGGCAGAATGGAAGCGGGGGCATCAGAACTGCAGAGCAGGCCTAGGAATATAGGAATCCCAGTAGTGCTGAAGAAGCAGAGATAGGCTAGCTGAATCTCTGAGCTCCAGGCTCAGTAAGAGAGACCCTGCTGCAAAAAATAAGTAATCAATGTAGACACTTGACCTAGACCTCTAGCATCACATGCATGCATAGAAATACATGGGCACCTCTACACACACACACACACACACACACACACACACACACACACACACACACATTAAAATGTCCCTCAGAAGTTCCTGTATGTGGTTCCCATCTAATAAGTTATTTGGGAGATTCTGGAAACTTTGGGAGGTGGGGCCTAGTTAGAAGAAGTAGGTCACTTGGGGCATGCCTTCAATGGTTGTGCCTGGTTCCTGCCCCAGCTTTCCTCTTGGTCCTCTGTCTACCAGGGACATGAGTAGCCTCTGTTGAAAGCTCCCAAGGACTAGCTGGAAATCTCTATAGTTGCAGCTAAAAAGTCATAATCATAATATTAATAATAACTCTTCTCCTTGAGTTGTTCTGTCAAGTACTCGTTCTCATCATGATGAAACTCACTGAATCTAGAAGCAAAGGTGGCTTGGACATCCAGGATTCAGCACAGAGAATTCCAGAAACCAACATTTCCGTGTTTGTCTGAGTAAATGCTCACAAACAGTTGGAGCTTAATTGCTATGCGGAGACAGTCTACCCTCTGATTTCAAAGTTAGAGATGAGTGCTGATGGAGAGGTCTACCATCTATAATGTGCTCATGAATAAATAAGAATAGGCAGGGAGCATGTTAATGCAGGTATGTAAATGAGAATGTCCAAGGCAACTCCAACTCATAGAAACACTCTGTCCTCCTAAACAACAGCACGTCCTTAATAATGCTTTTGTAGCCTCTGCAAAGGGGGCTCCTATCTCCGGTGGCTATAATCACAAACTTCAAACGAATAAAGTGAAATTGAACCTGATTTTCTTTTTCTTTACAGGGCTACACGAAAACTTCAACCAGCCCTTTCCAGCTCCACCAGGAACTTGAGGCTCACAGCTCCCATTCCCTGGGTTCCTCTCCCAGAGTAAAAGGCTTGTTTACAGAAGAGCGTTTGTTATTTCTCCTCTTGCTGAAAAAGAACCTGTGGCACTTCAAAGTTTAAGCAAATTATCAAGGGCGCCAGGAAACCAGTCAGCACCGCATGGAAATTCCTGGCTAGAGAAACAGATGAACAACTTGCTGTCTTTCCTCCAGTCCTGTGAACACTGTAACATCTTTAGATGAGTAACAACTTCTGCTAAGAACCTGAGCTGCCGCTCATCGGGCTACGGTTCCATAATTAGCGGCGGAAGCCAGGCTAGAAGCTGCTCTCTGGCTGCAGAACTGGCAAGATCAGAAATAAATGGTGCCATAAAGAGCCCGTGTCTTTCATTAATGCTGAAGCTGAGACTTTATTTATAAGGAGAATCTAAATTCCAGGCCGGTCTCACTGACCGCCCTTGATGGAGGTAGCCCGTTTGTCATGTTAATGAAGAGGGAACTTCCAGGTTCCACAAGACTTTTCACACACACACACACACACACACACACACACACACACACACACAGCTGAAGAGGAAGCAAGACATTGCAGGTAAGGGAGGAAGCTGGAGTGAGCACAGAATCCCCGCCTCTTCCGTACCTTTAGTTCTGTCCCCACCGGGTTAGAGATGGAACTGCACAGTGAAAAAAGCCCTGCCCAGCTCCAAAGCGCAGCCAGTCAACCATGCTGAGTTCTCAAAACCTGAACTACATCAGAATCCCCTCAAAGGTTGCTGTAAAGACATGGTTGGCGCCAATAAGATGGCTCAGTGGATAAAGATGCTTGCCACCAAAACTGAGGACCTGAGTTCAATCCCCCAGACCCATATAGTAGAAGGAGGGAACTAACTCCCCAAGGTGAGAATCTCTGTCAGTTCAGAACTCGGACTGGCAGCCAGACAGACCTGATTTTCAATCCTAATTCCATCCCTTAGTCACTGTGTAAACTTCCACCTGGGACTTAATTCATCTGAGCCTCTATTTCCTCACAAGTGAAATAGAGATAATTGCAGGGATGTTCCAAGAAATACAAAGTAGGAGAGTTAAGCATATTACCTGTCCAGAAAAAACACTCAATACGAGATAACTAATCTTTCTATTCAATCCTCATCTCAATACCCTCCTAAAATCCGTCTGCGCCTGTTGGTATTTATCTCCTAGGTTTCTAAAACGTTGGCTGCTCCCTTTTCTTGCAACCTTCCTCCTAGGAAATACCGCGGCTCAGGGCTTCCTGCTTCCGCAAGTTAAGAGGCCACTGGCCAAACTAGTCCTCTGCTGCCACCTTGTGGTCTTTCCTTACCTAACACCTTGCCGGCTAATCTTGTGACAGCGTATGCAAAGCAGCCAGAAGTGGCGCCACACAGGATGCTCAGTGGGTTTGAGCACTGTGGGGAAGTGTTCTCAACAAAGGCAGTCCCAGAGCCAGTTTAAATCCTGAGGGCTGCAGAGCGGCAGAAAGGAACTTGCATCAGAACCAGTCGACCATGAAAGCTATGACCAGTGTTCACGAGCAACGTCCTAGATGATCCTATGGACCCTACACATGGTCTGGTCAGTGCCGCTCTGAGCAGCCTGTAGACTGTTCTGCAGACTCCCTGGACTCTCATCCTTTCTGATTGCTCTTGTAGCTGAGGTTGCCAAAGTCAAATTAGGGACAAGAAGCCCAACAGACCCTAGTCATAGCAAGTCAGGAGAGGAGGGAGAATTATAATATTGACATTCCAGTAGGCAATAAATGAATACCCCAGGATGGGTAGGTAACTCGGTCAATAAAGTGCCTGCTGCATAAGCATGAGGATTTGAATTTGGATCCCCAGAATCCATGTAATACCCTGTATGGTAATACATCTATAATCCCAGCCCTCAATAACAGAGACGAGAAGATCTCTGGAGCTAATTGGCTGGCCAGTCTAGCCAATCAATGAGCTCCAGGTTTATTGATGCTCTGCCTCAAAGAATAAGGTAGAAGAATGTGCCTTTCAAGCTTCCAAAGGAGAGAAGTAAGCAACAGTCCTACGTCGTTATGATGCCTATGTTGGGAGTAACCAACAGCTCTCTAATTGGACTTAAGACCCACTCACCAATAGGGAAATCATGCCTGCACTGAAAACCTAGCCCTCTACGCTGGACTGATGAAGTCATGGATCTCAGAGGAGAACCTACAACCTCCGCTTTGCTAAACTAGCACAATCCTTAACTACATTCTAAATGTATGTCCTTATACCCACAGGTAAATGTAGTCCTAACCCCTCACCAAGGAAATTTCTCTTTGCATTACAGGAAACCACAACCAATCAAACTGCAGAACTGTGGAGTCCAGTCTCAATGGATACATCTACAAAACAGCTCACAAACACGAGGCTCAAGAAACGTTTCCAGAAGAGGAAGCAGAAAGACTGTAAGAGCCAGAGGATTAGAGACTTTGCTGTGAAATTGTGTATGGTAGTTTGTATGTAATCGGCCCCCCGTAAGCTCATAGGCAGCGTCGCACTATTGGGAGGTGTGACCTTGGTAAAGTAGGTGTGGCCTCCTTGGAGGAAGTGTATCACTGTGGGGACGGGCTTTGAGGTTTCCTATGTTCAAGAGACCACCCAGTGTCTCAGTTCATTTCCTGTTACCTGCACAAGATGTAGAACTCTCAGTTACCTCTCCAATACCCTGTCTGCCTGCACACTGTCATGTCCTACCATGATGATAATGGACTAAACCTCTGAAATGTAAGCCACCCAGTTAAATGTTTCCCTTTATAAGAGTTGCCATGATCATGGTGTCTCTTCACAGCAATAGAAACTCTAACTAAGACATTGTATTTCCTAGTAACATCAGTTGCCACACCCATAAAGTCTCACTGACCTGATTGCCTAAACATGAGCTAAACAAGGGCAACACCAGCAGACATGCCAAAGTAGACAGGAGGAAACCATGAGGCTTCAGCCCTGCACAGAGAGCTACAGGTAAGGGATGCTGAGAGTGGGAGAAAGAGCACAACTGGCTATTCAATACCAGATGGTCATCCCTGAAAACGTACACACGAGTGACGTTATACAGACGGAAGAGGTGGTTTGGGGGAATATATATGTATGTACATATATGCATATAACAGCAATTAATGAAAAAAGAGATGGTTTGGGAAAGAGGGCAAGGCAGATATATGGGAGAATTTGGAAGGAGGAAGGAAAGAGGGAAATAATTATATTATAACCTTAACTACATTCTAAATATCCGTCCTTATGCCCACAGATAAGTGTAGTCTCACCCCTCACCAAGGAAATTGCTCTGTGCAGTAGATGGGGACCACTACAGGAAATTACAACCAATCTAAATAAATAAATATAATTAAAAGAAGTAATAAAAATAAGGTAGAGAGTGACAGAAGACACCAGCCTCTGCACTTGCACACCCTCAGCATCATACACACTCACTCACACATACACACACACCTTTAGCACTACACATATGCACCCTCAGTATCACATACACTCACAGAAAATAAATAAATAAATACATAAATAAATAAATAAATAAATAAATACCTTTTCAAGTCCCAAGGTGCTCTTGTCTTTCATTCCCACAGCCCCCTTTCCTGGTGACCATGATGAATTTACTGAGGGGTGTGCACTCAGTGTGGGGATACAGATGCAAATTACTTAATTTTTTTCAGCTACTTTATCTCTCCCCCACTGGAGAACAGATCTCTTAACGGAAGTTTGATCAGAGCCTATAACTTGGGGGACACTTTTGATTATTAAAATGTATTCTGTTACATGCTAAAATTTTCTCAGACACCATCTTGCCACTCAGAGCAAGAATAGGTAGGGAAAGTGACTGTTAGGGGAGAGCAAGGACAGGACTCTGGCCTCTGGGGCACTTCCCTGCCTTTGCTCTGCAGCCTGGAGGGGTGGGTGGGGTTAAAGAGGAGGCTTTTCTACTCAGTTGCCAGTCTCAGCCCTTTGCTGTTGGTCATGGCTGCTTTCTAGGGGGCGTGCAGCCAGCTGACAATGCTCTATGGAGCCCCGGAGCACAACTCTCCATGGAAGAAGAAACTCAGCCTCCGTGTCACCCAAGACCTAGTAGTATCTGCTGCTGGTGTCCTGAGCTGTGAGCAGACATAATAATGGCTGTCTCCTGTGGGCTCTCCTTTACTCTCCTTCCTTGACCACATTCTTTGCCCCGAAAACAGGAGAAAGAAGGCCAGCTCCAGATAGCTGCTCTCATCCCTCACGTGCAGGGCATGCGGCAGTGCAGCAAGGAGCATCCCCCAGGGAAATGAAGTACCATCTGTGCGTTCTCGCAGGTTCATAATCTTCGGAAGGGATGCACTTCCATCCCTCCTACACCCCACCGGGCCTGACTAAAGAGAAAGACACTTTCACCTGTCCCCAGCAGTCAGGGTTGGAAGCGCCTCTCCACGGGAGCACCTTGGCCTTTCTCTTCTCTCAGAACCATCAGCTGGAACTGTGCTCAGAATAGCAGCCACTTTTTGAGGCTAGACTGGTTTGGGTTTTGGTTTTTGTTTGTTTATTTGTTGATTTTCTCTAGAGCATGGATTACTTGGCATCTCTTTGTCCTCATTTTTGGGGAGCCTTTAGGCTTTAACTCTGGACAACAACAGTATCTGTGACTGAAGCAGTCCAGGCCAGCATTCATGAGAGAGAGCCCCTAATACAGTAAGGACCACTAATCTTTTCCCAATGGCTGGCACTGGTTGGACCTAAACCTGGATTTGTCAGGGTACCACCATAGCTGTGGTAGGTGCCTGCAGAGGTTAGGTAGCTGTGAGAACCCCACCTCAGTCTAGCAGAAGCAGCAAGACAAAGGAGGGACTAACCAAGGGGCAGGGAATATAGACATAAGCAAGGAAGTATAGGGTCTCTGTGGGTGAACCTGGGGGCTTGGGAGTTATCTGCTACCTCACCAAACAAGTACCCTGAATTTTTACTCCTTTTAACTATTGTACTTAGTAATGTTGGATCATATTTAAGAAGGCATGATAAACTTGACAAAGATTCATCAAATGACTTGACCAAAACCATATAGTATGAGACTCTCCCCCAGGACGAGGCATTATATCAAAAATTCAAATAGCATCTAGCTACTTACCCTGCTTCGAGCACTCATGAGCAAGGCTTCAGGCATGAGAGGTAGGTGGACACTGTACACATTAAGTTTGGGTAGAAGGAGGAATGTTCCAGGACAGAAGCGATGCTAAGCGAGAGGGTTCAGCTTAGCACAGTGGACAGTAGTACAAGCCCTGGGTATCCAGACAAAGGGCAGGAGGATGCTGACTAGAGGAACCATCAACCAACAGAAGGCAAAAATACCTCTTGTCTCGCACTTCTTCATGGAGATCACAAATGTGCCCAAATGCACTATGGGAAGACACCTTAACACTGAAACTTGCCATCAAACTTTCTGAGAAAAAAGAAGCAAGGGAAGATAAAATTTCCTGGACTGGTTTTAAGCACTTTTGTGTTGTTCTAACTTGTCTTAGCAGCGTGGAGACTTTCTCCTTTAGAGCTCGGGGCTTCAAAGCAGGCTTTGTTTTCATGCACAGTATTGATTTGGATTCTCGGGAGGATCTCCTGACATCTCTCCACACCTTAGCTGATTAATCCAACAAGTCCAGCAGGCCCCTCCACTCACTGACAGGGAAAGGGAGGTACAGAGAAATTCAGAGCATCCTCTGAGGTAACGAAACCCCTCCAGAGTGGAGTAAGGCTCTGAATACCAAATCTGGACCCAGGCTGTGCCGGCTGCTTCTAACACCATGGTGTTTGTAGCTTGGAGAACAGGCTCTTGAAAGAGGCCATGAATTTTCATATTCTCTGCCTCCTACCTCAGATAACTCCCACTTAGGGTGATTGCTTACCTAAGAACCCCAACTTAAGGTAACCCTCTACCTGAGGTAACCCACACCTTAAGTAACTTTATCCTCTTCAAAGCCATCATGCCTTCCTGGCCTCGTTTGCTTGTTCTTCACATCCCATGCTGTTGGTACCTCAGGATGGTAAACGTATCTTGGAACCCAGGAAGGCACCCTAGGTGGGTTCTGAGTACCCCCTTCCTTCTTGGTATGCATTTATGACACACAGAGAGAAGCATCCCAGATCAACTGCTAAGCTCTCAGTATGGGTTTTGAGGGGTCAGGGGCTGGTATCAGCCTTGAATAAGCATGTCCAGCAAATTCTGCAGGCTGTCTGCATCATACAGTTCATGGATGGTTGCTGTTTTAGGGGAAGAAAGTAGCTGATAATAGAATTCTCTTTAATTTTATTCCTTTAATTTTTTTTTTTACTTTCTAAGACTAGGTTACAAGGTACAAAAATACATTTCTGACAAAAGGCATTTTTTGTGGTGCTGGGACCTATGTGTCCCAGCAAATGAGCCTGGGTGGAGGGAGTGGGGCTCAATGAGTAAAATACCAGCTACACACACAAGACTGAGGATCTGAGTTTCATCCCCAAGACCCACGTAAAAAGCCAGATGCTGGGGGTGGCCAGCCTGGATCACACTGCACAGGGGCAGATGCTGGGGGTGGCCAGCCTGGATCACACTGCACAGGGGCAGACTCTGGGGGTGACCAGCCTAGATCACACTGCACAGAAACAAGAACAAGAGAGCCTGTGCCTCAAAAAGGTGGAAGGTGATAACTTCTCTCTCTCTCTCTCTCTCTCTCTCTCTCTCTCTCTCTCTCTCTCTCTCACACACACACACACACACACACACACAGACACACACACACACACACAGACACACACACACACACACCCCACATCACATACATATATATATATATATATATATATATATATATATATATCATAAATAAATAAATTTGAAGAAAAATACATGGGCTTCTGGGGAGCATGTCACACACTAACCACCACAACACGCACCTGTGGTACATCTACGCACTTAACCCCACTTTGGTCACCCACACAACAGGGACAAAAGCAGTTACCCACAGCTCTGTGGTGTTTCTCTGGGGTTCTGCAACCTCAAGCAGTGCCTGACATAGGGAAATAATGTGATGGCTACTGAATAAACCTCACGCTTTCTCCAGAACTGCCTCTAAGGCTGCAGGTAAAGTCTCCAATCCCCTTCCCTAGAGTAGAGGAACCTTCCCCCAGACTGAAAGTAAATCCGGAGGCCACCATTTGCGGTATCGCGTGGGTGTTTAGTTATCTCATCCCCTCCTCTTTTGCAGGCCTTCAGTCTCCTGTGTTTTCCACAACAGAAGAATGAGTAGACCCACAGGCAGACACCGGAGAATGACTGTTCTCCCGCCTGGAGAGAGTCCTTGGACTGCGTTTTGGTCGAAAATTCTCAGGGCATGAAAATGTGCCACAAACCAGAACTATCAATCACACAATAAGCCTGGCTCACAAGTGCCAGCTTTTATCTCAGGGACAAAAAAAAAAAAGAGAGTCAAGTCCCAGCCTCCCTTCTCTTCCCAGGCTCTAGAATCAGCAACTTTTGCCTCTTCCCATTTGATTATAATTGATTTTAAGTCACCGTTTAGCAAAGAAAACAGGACACCACAAACAAACCTTGAACTATCCTTAACCCTTCATCTAGAGTTGGAAATGAATTTTATTTGTCCCGTGCTGCAGCCTGCAGGTGCAGGCAAGGTCTCCAAGGAGGCCGTATGAAAGTCAGAGAGCCCCACGGCAGAACAATCCAGCAGGGCTGGCCTCACTCACACACTGCAGCAGGAAATAGATTCTGTCTGATTTCCTGGCTCGATAGATTATGAAGTGCTCCATCTTCTTCAGCAGAAATAATGATTGCTAGAATGAAAGAGAAATGCTTTCATTAATTCCTTTGGATGCAAATTCACCCCTTTCTTAGTCACAGAACCCCTAGAGAATCTTTCCCTTTACCTGGGAAATCCCTTCAGCCCTTCTACTCCCTTGAAGGCCTCCCTGCCTCTGTGGCTCTATCACACCCCAAACAGGGAGGTACAGAAATATAAGGCTAACCACACACAGAACTTTAAATATTCTAATGGCTGCATTATAAAAAGTACAAAAAATCAAGTGGAAATAATTTCAATAATGTCATTTATTTATCCCAATCTGTCCAAGGTAGTACTGTATCAATTCAATATGTAATTAAACTTTTAAAGATTTTAATGTTGTATTTTTTTCATTCTTGGTTTGTGGAGTACAGTGTGTGTTTTATGCTTGAAACACCTGACATCAGACCAATCATATAACTAGTGCTCAAAAACCACACACGGGATCCTGATGTAACAGCACATTGGGGGTAGATGGAAATTTCTACATTCGTTTACCCTTTGGAACTAAGAGCAGCACGGCCATCGCAGTGGTCAACTCTTAGCAGCTGCATAACAGTTTCATATAGAATGACAAGATGGACTGATTGGTGTGCCACAGCTGCTACCGACCACAGGCAGAAACAGAAGAGAGAGAGAAGGGAAGGGGGTGTGTTTAGCATTGAACCTTGTGAGTTAAGTGCTATGAGACCCTTGGAGTAGCCTGGTCAGAAGTAAGTCAGAGCTGGAGATGGAGGCTCAGGGAAAGGCTAGGCTGAAAACCCAGGGTGGGGATGGCAAGATGTGGGAGGGTTTTCTTTACCAGAGAAGGCAGAAACCTATGCACCCATATTACGTTGGTTGGGAAATCTGTGAAGCATTCCTAAAGAAAAATCACATTGTAAGAAACACCTCAGCACGCAGGCGCACTGGCCACTTCCTCCCTGTGGTGAGCTGGTTCGGGCAGATCCCAGAACAGACTGAAACAGTGTTAAGATTCATGCGTGACGCTCCTCTGTGAAGCAGGATTCTCTTATACAGAGAGGTCCTCCCACCCTCCAAATGAGCAATACCTTCAATGAAAAAAGGGGGGGGAATGTTCCTAACACACTCCACACATTGGGGTAGTGCTTTTCAATCCTCAGCGAACACACACACCACCTGGCGATCTTGTTTAAAATGTAGATATCACAGCCTGGGGTAGAGCATGAGATTCTGGCTTTTGGACAAATGATGCTGAGGCTGCCTACCCTTGGGCCACAGTTTGATGAGCATAGGACGAAAAGCTGGGTAGTCACTATCCCCCTCCACACACACCCTTTGGTTGGATAAGCTTTTAGAAATACGTTTTGAGAATGTCCTACGTGGTGTTTACATCATTTATATTTCTGCATTCTAATTTCCACAAGAGAATAGCAGAAAGTTTTTTAGCCCACAGGAATACGAGGGATAATGGAATCTCATCAATCAGATAGGACTCATGAGGCATCAACTATCCTCTGACTCTTACAAAATACCATACAGGCACCTCTGCTCGCCCGCACGTCCATCATTAGTTAAGTAGCATGTGACAGAACGTTCTGGGAATGAGCTCGAAGGTGACTCCCGCACATTTACTCTCTGGCGCTGTCATTTTTACAACCTTCCACTTGGCTTCTATAAACCTGAGTCTTTTTAATCTATCAAATGTGGAGAATAGATAGATTCTCCGAGAATCAAAGGAACTAGAATATGCGGCTTTACTGGTACAGTGCCTGAGACTCAAGAGAAACTTATTAAATCTCAATAAAAGTAGTTCCCTGCGGTCTCATGAGGATAAAAGTGGAAGCAATCTGGCCAGTGAGAAGAATTGTTTTCAATGAGATATATCTGACTCTAGGTTGATTAAGCCTCAAAGGTTAGGTTTTTTTTTTTTTTCCTCCTCTTGAGCTAAATTTATCTCCCCACATAAAAGCAATGCAAACACATTCCAAGCTAATGCCTTTGGGGAGCGGACATAATTTCATCGTCACCTATTTTCTTATTTCTTTACAGTTGCCATGAGAGATTTTTAATAACCTCCGTGGAGTTGAAAGTGATGCAGGTAATTGCCATAAGTAATTTAAGGGCTGTTAAAGCTAACAAAGCTCTCCTGCGGAATAACTTGTTAAGTAGTGATCAGCAGGAAACACGTAACGATCATGCGTGCTGTAAATGCAAGCCCTTTTCCAGTTAAGTTGAAGTGAGGATGTAATTACATTACACAGTAGAAGGGTGCAGGCATTAGAGCTGTTCGTGTGGTACGTGGGTCGGCTCAACCTACAGACGCTCTGACATCCTAAAGAAATCCACTTCCTTCAGCAAAGATGGCCTTGTCTGTGGTGCCCTTTCTCATTATCAGAACTGGCTGCTGGTTGTTTTTGTTTTTTTTTTTTTTAAATACATGCTTCTTGAGATATTGGTTTGAACATTTTCAATGTATGTACATATGTGTGTATGTTTATGTGTGGATAGGTATATGTGTGTACTGATGCACATGTGTGTGAGTGCAGAGGTCAGAGGTCAGCCACAGGTGGCATTCCTCGGGCATGAGCTGGAGTCTCTAACTCACCAATTCCCTAGGCTGACTGGCCAGTGAGCCTGGGGTTCCTCCTGGCTGGCCAGTGAGCCTGAGGATCCTCCTGTATCCTTCCTCAGCTCTGGGGTTACAAATATACACTCTGCTTTTATTTTTCTTTTGAGAAAGATGCACTTTATTTAAAATGTCCAAATCACCAAATGTGATAGAATAATTAGATTTCTATTTTTTAAGAAAGAGAGGGTTTGTTTTCAGTTACAGTGCAAAGGTACAATCCATTATGATATGAAGTCTTTGAAGCAGGAGTTGGAGGCAGCTGATCACTTTATGTCCATAGTTAGGAAAGAGAGACACGAATGTTGATTATCTGCTCCATTTCTTCTTCTACTCAGACCATGAGCCCCACCCACTGGGTGGTGCTGGTTTAGAGTGGGTATTCTGTAAATAGTCTTATGGGCATACTCAGAGGTGTGTTTCTGTGGTGACTCTAAATCCAGCACAGTTGGCAGTGGAGGGTTTGGAGTGAAGAAAGGGAAAGAGAGTATGATGTAAATATATATTGTTGTGGAATATTACTTTAACCATGTAAACATGTGATACATTTGTTCATGCTGCATTTGTTTAAATGTGTAAATATGTGTTGCATTTGTTTATGCTGCATTTGTTTACTTCTGTAAAGACATGTTGCTGTTTCACCTTGCCTGCCTAAGACACCTGATTGGTCTAATAAAAAGCTGAACAGCCAATAGCTAGGCAGAAGAGGGATAGGAGGGACTGGAGGGCAGAGAGAATAAGTAGGAGGAGAGAAGAGAATGACAGAAGAGAGAGAACAAGAGAGAAAGAGAGGGAAATACCCTGGGCCAGCCAAACAGACAGACACATAGTAAGACATACAGAATGAAAGAAAGGTAAAAAGACCTGAGGCAAAACATAGACAAAGAGAAACAGGTTAATATAAGTTATAAGAGCTAGAAAGAAATGAGAATAAGGCCAAACATTCATAACTAATAATAAGTCTCAATGTCATGATTTGGGAGCTAGTTGGTGACCCAAAAGAAAGCCTGCTATAATATATATATAATATAATATATATATAATCTGAAAAAAAACTAAAGCTCTACACCTTGCTTTTTTCATGGGTGCTGGGGACCAAATTCAGGGGCTCACTCTAGTATAGCAAGTACTTTACTGAGTGTGTCATCTCCCCTTCCCAGCTAGAACACTTTTAATACAAACCCCAGAGATTGAAATCCAGCCTTGGATAGGCCAGTCACTCACCATGAAACCTTGAACAATACTCTTCATCCTCCCTGGATAGGGACTCCTACATTCACACACCCTGCCCCAGGGCAGACTTCTACATTTACACCCCTAACCCTGGTCAGGGACTCTTGTATTCACCATCTCTGGGCAGGGACTCTTACATTCAACAATAAACTGGGAGGATTTTATTTCAAGCCCTCCATGTTTTCTTCCAGCTCTAAAGTCCTTGGATCCTAAACTACTTTAGTGCTCAGAAGTCCCTTTCTGACTGTTTTAACTCTCAAAAATACAGCTACGGATCAAGAAAGTAGGACACTAAAAAGGAAGCATAAATTAATGTTACAGAGTCCGCGCATCTTAAATCTCCCAGGGCTGTGCACATCCATACTCAGAATCTAGCTGTTCTTCCTTAGACAGTGGCCTAATAAACTTGATTTCCCTTGCTTGCCAGGCAAACGCCACACACGAAGGGACAAATCAGAGGAAGCAAACAAAGTAATAAGGCTTTACATCTGGATAACATAAGGTTTTATTTGAACAATGAAGGGCAGCGGTCTTAGCAATAGGAAGTATTTTCCAAATCTGATTTTGCCGAGATCAGCCTTAAACTCAGATGCCAGGGAAAGAAGTGCGGTTGAAGGTCTTGGTGGTTAATAGAAAGATACAGTGTGTCTGGGCTCCATGCAGTGGTTAATAGAAAGATACAGTGTATCTGTGCTGCACAAGCTCTCCAGCATTACAAGATCCTTCTAAACAAGCTGCAGGTTGAGAATCTGTAAATATGTGTGTCACATTTGTTAAACTTGAACTTAATTAAATGTTGTGATGGTAATGTTAGTTAGTCAGATTTAAAGACTCCCTTAGGATGTGTAGGGGACAAACCTCTGGGGAGGTCTGGGAAGGCCTTTCTAGATTCAGTTAACTGGGGTAGGAAGATCTACCCTAACCATGTGTTTCACCATTCCACAGGCTGGGGTCCTGGACTGAATCAAAAGGAAAAAGTGAGCTGAGCATCAGTACTCATCCCTATCATGGCAGACTGTCCCCTCTCCATGTCATGCTTTCTCATGTATTTTGTCACAGCAATGATAAATGTTGAGCTAAAACACCAAAAGCAAATAAACAGTCAAGATCATTAACAATAGTAAGGAGAAGATAGGCAGGGAATGTCAACACGTGGGAACCATGTGGGTCTCACTGTGATATGCCCAGTGTGCGGCACAGAAATGGTTAGGTAAAGAAAGGAAAGGAGGAAGGGAAGGGGAGGGATGGAAAGAGAGAGAGAGGGAGGGAGGGAAGGAGGGAGGAAGGGAGGGAGGGAGAGAGGAAGGAAGGAAGGAAGGAAGGAAGGAAGGAAGGAAGGAAGGAAGGAAGGAAGGAAGGAAGGAAGGAAAGTTATTTCAGAACCACTATTGTGGAACACTCAATACAGATACAAATGACACACACGAAAATCTTTCCAAAGACCCTTCCACAGGCTGTGATCAACATTCTTGTTGGTTTCCAAAACTGAGCAATGAAAATTGAAACTATTTCCAATACGTACTCATGAAAACGACAAAAAAAAAAAAAAAATCTGATTGAACGTGGTGGATTAAATATGTTTGTCTCTGCTTCCTCAAAATGTCCTACTTAAAAAAGAGAGAGAAAGAAGTGGTGTGTGTGTGTGTGTGTGTGTGTGTGTGTGTGTCTGTGTCTGTGTGCGTCTGTGTGTGTGTGTCTGTGTGTGTCTCTGTGTGTGTGTGTATGTGTGTGATGTTCCACAAGGAGAAAGAGAGAGAGAGATAAATACACAGTAGAAAAAGAAATGTCAGCCAACATTTGTAGGCTGGAAAACATTAAATAAAATTATCAGAGCTGGTAAAGCAGAGTGGAAAGGGCTTGCAGAAGAGAGCCGATGGGAAACCATCCAGCTCAGGCCTCTGATCCCTGAAAGATTCAGAAATCAAAGGCGGCATGCAGAAGGCATGGGGCAGCTGGGCTGCAAACAGGGGAATTCATCTAAAGCCTGATAAGAGTGGTTAAAAACCTTACACCCCATCTTCCACTTTGGCAGGAAACTGAAGATTTATTCTTCAAAGGCAAAGCTCCAGAGGACTAGCCCAGAGTTTCAGCAGAGGAGAAGGGGGCACACACAGCATGGATGGACATCTGCAACCAGGATCTCAGCTAGTAGGGGAAGGGGGCACACAGGGCATGGATGGACATCTACAACCAGGATCTTAGCATGAGGGAAGGGCACACAGAGCATGGATAAACATCTACAACCAAAGCATGAGGCTCGGGGTACCCTCAAGCCCTGGACTCTAAAACAGTGACAGCTTATAGATATATCCACAACATGAAAAAAATTAACCATAAAGAAGAAAGTGATGTCATTTGCAGGGAAATAGATGTAACTAGAGATAGTCATATTAAGTTAATTCAGCTAGTCTCAGAAACACCAGTGTCTGATACATTATCTCATTTGTTGTTCCTACAAATTTAGATAAATATATGAAGCTGTACTGTATGAAAGAGAATTCTAGAGAATATGAGGAACTAATAGGGAAGGGAAAGAAAGAAGGCAGGAAAGTATTGGGAATGTGCTCAGTGCACATTATGTACTTGTATGAAAATGTCCTTCTATAACATAGTAATGTGTACAATGTATATGCATAATGAAGTTTAAATGCTAGCACTGTTATTCACCACTTTGATAATAAGAATATCTTGGGCAAGGTGGTGATAGCAGAAGCAGGCTGATCTCTGTAAGTGCGAGTCCACAGAGTGAGTTCCAGGACAGCCAGGGCTACGAAGAGAAACTCTGTCTCAAAAAAAAAAAAAAAACAGAGAAAAGATTAAGTATCAAATACTGATGTACAATGTTTTCCTCATAACTGAGGCTCGGGTCCTCAGATGGGAAGTCTATTGACTGTGTGATGCTTTGTCCTCACTGTTATCTTGCTAAATCAAGAAGTCTTGGAGATGAGGAATACACACCTCTGAGTGTGTCCTGGAAATGATTTCAGGAAGACTGACTGAAGAATGAAGACCCAAGATGCTGTCCCCAGAGGGACATAGGGGCAGAAAGCAGGAAGCTCTGTCTCTCCCTCTCTCCCTCGTACCCTCCCTCCCTCTCTACCTCTTTCCTTAGCTTTGCCATGACCATTTTTCAGTCTAGTTAACAATAACACATTGAAACCTCTGAAACTGTGAATCACAATAAGTCTTGCCTCCTTTCAAGTCGTTTTTGTCTTGGTGATGAAAGGCTGACACAAAGAGATGACTCACACAACCTGTCCACAAAATCACATAGCAGTAGAGATACAGGCAGTGATGTCATCAAGCCACAAATAATTATTCTTCAGACTTCTCAACAAGCACTCTAAGCTACAAGTCAATGGAGCAGCTGTTTCAAATGGGAAATTAAAACCTGAACCCTAGAAGTCTACACTGAGAGAAATTATCAGTTAAGAGTGAAGACAGAATAATGCATATTGAGAATTCCATGGTCAAAAAAACTACCTCTCCTTCATGGTTTCTTAATAAGCTACTGAAAATGTGGTCTTCTGAAGCTGAGATGTAAACTGAGAAAGAGAGAGGAGGGAGGGAGGAATCAAGACATGCATCCTGCGGTAGAGCAAAGAGGAGAATCAGGAGAATGAATACTACAATAGTATTCCTAGACTACAGCCTGGCCACAGGGGAATAAGAGGATGGAGAACTCCCAGAAGAATATTTCTGAGAACAATGGGAAAGCAACGCTTTTGCCTGGAGAAAATCATAGTCACTGGGGTTGGACAATTTGAAAACAATTAGTGAGAAGAAACAAGCAAAGAAGCAGGTGGGAGGAATAGGAATTATTAATTCCTGGAAGCGACACATTTCTATTGAAAATAATTCTTTTCCTACAACCTGTTCTGATCACGGTTTCCCTTCCTTCTCCTCCTCACAGATCCTCCCCACCTCTCCACCCAGCCAGCTCTGTGCCTTCTGTCTTTCTTTCCTGAAAGCAACACATTTGTATAAGGAAGAAAATGTAATCACAAAATGTTAGCAGGATAGACAATTGGCAAACATTTCCATGACTTTAGCTAAAAACTGTGTCTAATTTCATATGAAAAATAGGTGGGAATGAAGCAAAAATAGCAGACTGTATAAGGTCTTTAACTTTCCTTTCCATAATAAGAAGCTGCTAAAAAGTGAGAAATAATGAAATGTCAAGAATATTGAAGTAAAGTCCTCTCTTGGGAAAATGGCCCTAGAGAGACACATTCAGACCTCCAGCTCTGCTGAGCATAGTTATCCTTCCCATCAGCCTTTGCAGTCTCTGTTGGGCTAACTCAACTGCAGGTGCTCACACACCAGGCCAGTAATGTCTGCTGTCAAGGCACGTGATGAGGTGAAGATGAAGCCGTGGTTCCCTGACGTAAAGACACCCTGGGGCTTAAATCTATCCACATTTCAATAAGCAATAGAACCCTAAACTCAAGTTCCAATTTCCAAAATTGGAAGGATTCCCGTGTGCTCCCAGGTCCAAACTCCACTGGCCCTGAGCCTGGGTAGCACTGTTTCTGCAGATGGTAGACAACATTAGGAAATGGGAAGACACAGAAAATTGGACTGGCTGAGGAAGTCACCTACAGAAGAAAAATATCTAACAGAAATCAGAAAGATTCCCCTCAAAATGGGCAAGTTTTGGGTTAAGCTTTGGTGCTTAAAGCTTTCATTACATGAAATATTCACTTATGTAGAAACAGCTCATTCCCCAATAATATGAGATTAATGGGGCATCTCTGTACATAAAACCTACCCAACTGGCTCAGATCAGTGGTGTGGCCTGTCCAGGATTCTGCCTTTTAAAGGGCATAAAAAGTACAAAATTCAAAGACAAAAGAATGTGGATTTAATACCTGATTCCATTAGTTTGAACACCAGGCTAATTATTTATCTACTCCCAACCTCAACTAGACTCATCTGTAAATAGTTCTAGTGGCTGGGGAGATGGCTAAGCAGTTATGAGCACTTCCTGTTCTTCTGTAGGATCTGAATTCAGTTCCCAGCAACCACACCACGTAGCTCACAGCCACCTGCATGCAACTCAGGCTCCAGGATATGTAATGCCATCTTCTAGCCCTCATGGTCATTTGCATTCATATGCATATACACACATGTAGACGTGCCCATACACACAAGTGAAAACTTAACAATAAATCTTTTTTAAAATAATTCTAATATTACCATATTTTTGATGTTGTGGAAATCAGCGGAATACAATCCTTAAAATTGCCTTCTGGATTGTCAGGCAGTTTAGACATGTAATTGATCATAGCAGAGACATCCAGGACATGTGTGTTGTGTCTGGGTCAGAGGTTTCATGAAGGGCTGGAAGGAACTGATGGTCTAAGATAAATGAGTGTTCATTTATTTGAATTATGTATAGCATCATTGTGTCTATTTCTGGGTATGTACACATGAGCCTGAGCAGGTCAGAGGTGTCAGATCTCTCTAAAGCTAGAGTTTCGGGATGTTGTGAGTCATTGCTGTGAGACATGGTGCTGGGAACTGAACTTGTATCCTCTGCAAGAACAGTACACGCGCTTAACTGATGAGCTATCTCTCACGCTCCTAAATGATTATTCTTTGGTGGACACGCAATGAAACACTTTCTGGGAGACTAAGCTTGTGGGTTCCTATGTGTTTTCAGGAGACAGTCTGTCTTAGATGACCAAGCTGGTAGCTTTAGCAGCATGCTGAGCAGGCTCTGCTGTTCAGGTCTCAACACAAGAGGCAGCATCTGAAGGCATGAGATAAAAAGAGAGGAACACGTGTTAAAAGTTTGGTTACAGTCAAATGTAAGTTTTTGCCTTAAAAAAATCTTTCTGGATGCTGTAGCAAAGTGAAAAGAGATGATGGTAGAAGCAGCATCAATAAACAGTACATCCTGAATCTGGCTCCTCTGCCACCCATCTGGCTTTAGACAAGGAGCTTTCCACCATAGGACCTGGACTACATTACAGATATTCAAATATGCTTCATGTATCTGGGATTCTTCGGTCATACACTGGATCACATCCTAAGAGACAGCAGAGACTATGGCAAGGCTGTGTAGGCACATGTTCATGCCATGTAGCAAGGATAAATTGTTCCTGTCACTGATCTTTTTAGAATTAAAATTTTGGAAGGCAGTGTTCCCTAAATAAGAAAACATTGACCAAACCACTGGACCATCTGCCCCTCGTATCCCTTCCAACTCTACAGTTCTCTGATTCTATGGCACTGGAGGTATGGGATCAAGAATGCTGTAAAATAAATTCACATCTTGGATGTGTAAGCTGTATGTGCACCTGGGAGAGCAAATTCTAAGTGAAGCTAGTCCATGCATCTCCAAGCAGATAAATCTGCATGCAATAATTATTTATCATTGCATAAACCACAGTGCACTCATACAAAGAGGAGAAGACACAGGTCAGCCTTCTACGGCTACACTACTGAGAAGATAGGAATGAAAGATAAAAATTCCAGATCAAATTGACCCTCTGCAAAAGAGGAAGTCAATAATTAAAAATCTGAGCACATTCATATGGAAAAAATGAAAGGATGTGCAGAAGTAGAGGGCTGAAGGGTGAGGAAGGACTTTTAAAGAAGAAAGGAATTGAGCCAGGCCTTGAAGACAATGACTAAAGCCAGGGTACTAAACACTGAGCCTTCAAAAGTGTTAAACTGCATAGGCTTCAGTTTAAAAATATGAACAGTGTTAACTAATCTTGCTGACTTGAAAAACACTCATTTTGTGAAAGAATAATTTCTGTCCTCTTTAACTCCCCCACTTCCTTTAATCTTTTCCCCTAGAAAGACTTTTAAAGGCGTTTATTGATTAAGAGACACTCTGTTAACCCGGCTCATCAGTGATTTGTAATACTTGTGCTGCAAAAAGATAGAAATATGAGCAAAAAGGATATAGTATGTCTTGCCTTGCTTTCATCCTGAGTATTCTAAAGATGTTTTTGTGAAGATGTATTTATTTTTATCTTATGTGCATGTGCATGGGTGTTTTGCTTGCATGGGTGTTTTGCTTGCAAGGATGTCTGTGTACCACATAAAGGGCATCGGTTCCCCCTGGACTGGAGTTAACAGATGGTTGTGAGCTGCCATGTGGTTGCTAGTAATTGAACCCCAGTCCTCTAGAAGAGCAGCCAGTGTTCTTAACCACTGAGCAATTTTTCCAACCCCAGAATCTGATTTTTTTAACAAGGTGGAACTGTGATTTCATACAGAACCTCAAATCATACAAGAGACAATATTTAATCTCACAAACTATATAAATAAACCAGGTTATACTGTTGAGGTAGGATTGGAACATATATAATATTGTATAATTGTGCCACAACATAAAACAGCTGAAGAGTTGAAGACATAGATCTACTACTGGGCTTCAACATCATAATTGTCCTCAAAGACGTTGGTAGACCAAAGTCAGACCCCTCGAAATAAAGCATGCCTGGGGTTGACATCTTTTACTGTTACCTACAAAGACAGCAAAGCCAACTCTGGGGCTATGGATGTAATGATGCTGCCTGGGAATGCAGGAGTCACAGAAGCTTCCTATAAACTCAAGGATTGTAACTGTCTTGTTAAATAAGAAACACAGAGCCAATGCAGAGATGAAAGCCCAAGAGGTCAGAGCAATAGCTAAGAGCTAAAAACCTTACCCTTCACTGCCGCTGCTGTCCTCCTCAGCAAGAGAACTACTTCCTGTGTGTTTGTCTTCTTATAGACTGCCTGTTCTGCCTTCTCATTGGTTGTAAACCCAACCACATGACCTCCTTGTCACTGCCATCTATACAGACCTCCAGGTCTTCTATGGTTGGTATTGAGATTAAAGGTGTGTGTCTCCATGCTGGTGGTATCCTTGAACACACAGAGATCTGCCTGTCATGTGATCGGGATTAAGGGCGTGTGCTACCACTGCCAGACTTCTGCTATGGCTTGCTATTAGCTCTGACCCCCAGGCAACTTTATTTATTAACATACAAATAAAATCACATTTCAGTACAAATAAAATATCACCATAAAGGATAAATTCTCTACCTGCCTCATCCCCACAAAAAAGCTCTAAACCATCAGCATTCCTAGTCTGGGGCCTGAAGGATCATTCTTGAAGAGTTGAGGAAGTCGGAAGGATGAGCACAATATCAAGAAAGTCACACATATCTATAATAAACATTTACACATATATGTACACATGTGTGCACACATACACACACACACACATACACACACACACACACACACACACACACACACACACACACACCTTTAGCTCTCAAACCAAAATTACAAAGCAAGTAAAGAAAACTAATGTTATAAGGAATAGCCAGTGAACTAAACAAATGATAGCATTTCCTTTTATAAAATTATAAATAATATTGCACTGTACAATAAAAAAATCATCAGGAGCTGGAGAGAGGCCTCAGAAGTTAAGAGTGCTGCTCTTACAGAGGACCAAGAATTAGGTTCCCAGCACCTACATCAGGTGGGCTCACATCCACCTGTTACACCAGCTCTGGGGATCTGATGCCCTCTTTTGGCCACCATGAGCTCCTTCACCCATATGTACATGTACACACACACACACACACACACACACACACACACACACACACACGTTCTAAATAAATAAGTAAATAACAAATAAATAAAAATATTTTAAAAATAAAATAAGCATTCAGTTATTTTATAGGAATGACTGATATTCATGTACAAGGAAAAACAGGTGATAGAATTAAAACAAGCAATTACATAAAACGTGAGCAGGTGACTTCTAAAAGAACCAATTAAAAATACTGCAATGTAAACTACAATCTTTAAGTAAATTCAGAAGGAATGGATAATTAAGTAAATGAGAAGAAATTACAGATTGAGCACCCTTAACCAAAATGCTTGGGAAAAGAAGTGTTTTAGATTTCAGAAGTTTGGGGATCTTAGACTATTTGCATAGACACTGCAAGTTATCCTTAATACAAAATTCAGAATTCTGAAATGCTCTGAATTCCATATGACACTCAAAAATTTTAGGTTGGAGGGAATTTCAGATATTTTTAAATTTTAGATGACCCAAAACTGATGGGAGGGGCAACTATACACACACAATGCTCACATATGTGCACAAAAGCTGAAGAACAGTTAGACTCATAGAAAACATCTTGCCAGCCCTAAGAACACTTGACTGAGCAGCAGGGAGAATAAGAGGCTAATTCCCTAATGCTGCAAAATTCCAAAGGACTCAAGAAATGGTCTGTCTTCTTCTTCCAAAAGAAAGGTAAAGATGGTGCTGAAGGTGGAGAGACTATGTGAGGCAGCCCAATGGCTAGTTGGTGCTCCTGGAAAAAGGAAGGCAGGCTTATGATGTTGTGGGGATATATAACCACTGGTCAGGTGTTCCTCATGGGGATATAGAACCACTGGTCAGGTGTTCCTCATGGGGATATAAAACCACTGGTCAGGTGTTCCTCATGGAGATATAGAACCACTGGTCAGCTGTTCCTCATGGATATATAGAACCACTGGTCAGCTGTTCCTCATGGGGATATAGAACCACTGGTCAGGTGTTCCTCATGGGGATATAGAACCACTGGTCAGGTGTTCCTCATGGGGATATAGAACCACTGGTCAGGTGTTCCTCATGGGGATATAGAACCACTGGTCAGGTGTTCCTCATGGGGAGATACAACCATCAGGTCAGTGTTCCTCATGGGGATATAGAACCACTGGTCGGTGTTCCTCATGGGGATATAGAACCACTGGTCAGGTGTTCCTCATGGGGATATAGAACCACTGGTCAGGTGTTCCTCATGGGGATATAGAACCACTGGTCAGGTGTTCCTCATGGGGATATAGAACCACTGGTCAGGTGTTCTTCATGGGGAGATACAACCATCAGGTCAGTGTTCCTCATGGGGATATAGAACCACTGGTCAGGTGTTCCTCATGGGGATATAGAACCACTGGTCAGGTGTTCCTCATGGGGATATAGAACCACTGGTCAGGTGTTCCTCATGGGGATATAGAACCACTGGTCAGGTGTTCCTCATGGGGATATAGAACCACTGGTCAGGTGTTCTTCATGGGGAGATACAACCATCAGGTCAGTGTTCCTCATGGGGATATAGAACCACTGGTCAGGTGTTCCTCATGGGGATATAGAACCACTGGTCGGTGTTCCTCATGGGGATATAGAACCACTGGTCAGGTGTTCCTCATGGGGATATAGAACCACTGGTCAGGTGTTTCTCATGGGGATATAGAACCACTGGTCAGGTGTTCCTCGTGGGGATATAGAACCACTGGTCAGGTGTTCCTCATGGAGATATAGAACCACTGGTCAGCTGTTCCTCATGGGGATATAGAACCACTGGTCAGGTGTTCCTCATGGGGATATAGAACCACTGGTCAGGTGTTCCTCATGGGGATATAGAACCACGGGTCAGTGCTCCTCATAGGGATATAGAACCAATGGTCGGTGTTCCTCATGGGGATATAGAACCACTGGTCCAGTGTTCCTCAGTTTCCTATTGAGCCACCAGAGTAGAGGGAAGTCAGAAAGAGGGAGACTTGACTGCGGTGGTCATCACGCATTATGTAGTGATAGTACTATGAAGGTACTACTTCGTTCTAGTTACTATGCCCTTTAGATACGGGAATATCATATCAAGTATTGATCAAACAAAGCTGCTGCCATTTAGGAAAAGTAAGATGGTCTTACACCATCTCAGGGTGACAAGCTGGCCTATTGCATAGTGCTAAAGTACTATATCATTAGGCAAATACATGAGGATTCTGGCCATAACTAAAAACATCAGAAAGAATGAAAGTAAGAATGAATCCAGGCATGATGACCCATGCCAATAATACTAACACTCATGAGGCCAAAGTAGAAGGATAAAAGTTTGAGACCAATATAAGCTATATAGCAAAAACCAGTCTCAAAAAATAAAATAAATAAAATAAAAGCAGAAGTCAAGAAATGCCCACTTTAAGATCCCCTACCTTTAAAAAAAAAAGAGCTTATCCCTAAATGGATCATCTATAGCAATACTGCCTGGCCCACAAGGCTCAGTGAACATTGTGAAAGAGGGAATTTAGAGAATCTAAGAGCCAGAGGGACAGAGAGGAATGCTATAACACACTGTCTTCTGGACATCCCATGGCTGTTGCATTACTAAACTCATAGTAGCTGTGGTCACCTGCACAAAATTAAGCCAGTCACATTCTAGCATGGATGGAAGACGGTCTCCTGGGACTCCACCCCAGCTAAGGAACCCTTGGCAATTGATGACAGCTGGAGAAAGAATAGTCAGTTTTCTTTGGAGGTTTGGTCATTGAGAGATGGCCCACACTCCAGTGGATGGATCCACACCCATGGGCACAAGGACAGCACTAGTTTGATGCAGTTGGAAATAAGAAAAAAAATTAACAGAGGATATGAAGTTCACAAGAGGATATATTAGGATGACCTGAAGGGGAGTTGAGGGGTAAAGGGTTGCATGTAATCATAATACATTGTATACATGTGTGAAATTCTCAAAGAATAAATTTGAATTCTTCATTTTATTTGTTCTTTGAGAATTT
Organism: Peromyscus eremicus; assembly: GCF_949786415.1. Classification (NCBI taxonomy): domain Eukaryota; kingdom Metazoa; phylum Chordata; class Mammalia; order Rodentia; family Cricetidae; genus Peromyscus; species Peromyscus eremicus. The sequence continues at coordinate 85,896,405 of NC_081418.1, read as the reverse complement.
CATACAATGTATTTTGATCATATTAAACTCCCATTCTCCAATTTCTCCTAGATCTAAGCCCTCCTTCCCTATCCACCCAACTTTATATCTTTTTTTTTTAACCCATTGAGTCAAATGTGTGCTTCCTATACATTCTTGGATATATGGCACTTCAGGAGAGCTAGGTGGATCTACTGGAGAATAGACTCTTAAAAAGCAAATTAACTCTCCTTCTCCCTGCAGCTATCAACTACTAACAGTTCATCAGTTAGGAGGTAGAACTCCATGTCTCTCCAGTCTGTGCTGGGATTCTTTGTCTGTTCAAGCCCTGTGCAAACCTATACATCCATTGTGGGTTTATACATGCAGCTATCCTGTCTTGTCCAGAGAACACCGCTTGCCTCCCACTCTTCTGCACTGACCCCTGAGCCTTGGGAGGAGGGGTGTGATAAAGATGTTTTATTTAGGGCTGAGTATTCCATAGTCCCATAATCTCCACCTTGACCTGCTATGGGTGCCTGTATTAATCAACATATTGAAGCTTCTTT